>NW_010973023.1:6048171-6077622 GCF_000737465.1 Haliaeetus leucocephalus | reverse complement strand
GGAGCGGCCCGCCCCGGTGCCGCCGTGAGGCGGGAGGGCTGAGGGGGGGAACGCGGCTCCTTCCACGGGAAGGCCGGCGGAGGATTTGTCCTCTGAAGGCGGCTACGGGGCCCGCGTTCCCTCCGCCACCCGCGTTTTTAAAGGCCCGTTCAACAACAATCTGATCCGGTTGCGTGAAACCCCAACGGCTCGGCCGCGTTTCCACACGGGGGGGGGTGCCGGCGGTAAACGGCTGAACTGGGAAAGGAGTTCGTCTTAAAAAGGCTACCCCAGGGCCTCAAAGGGACGAGGTCTGAAGGAAGCCGTGCCATGAGGAGCGTAGCAAACTGCTCGATGCCCACAGGAATCAGGGTGGCAGCCTGACCAGCCACCAGAAGCAGTACTGGGGAAAAAACAGGACAGGATGAAAGTTGGTCTCGCTAACGGCAAGCGGGGGAATCGGACTGAGAAAAGCATTATTAAAATGGTTATGTATTTGAAGAGTCACCAAAATCGGGTATCTTGTTTCCACAGGGAGGGGAGAGGGTCCCACAGCAAGCTGTGCTTGAGGACAGGGGAAAGGATAGAGCACAGAAGTAAGACAGTGCACATTTTATTGCAGACAGGTCACATTTTCATCAGTTAAATAAGGTAAAATGAGTAACTTCAGCCAGGCAAATCCACTTATTCATAAAAGTAGTCTTATTGAAGGTGTAACAAAATTTTCCTGGTGAGATGGTCTGATTGACTGAAGCATATCCAGCTATTCCTTTTTTTTTTTTTACTGCACCAATAATCAGATTTTTTTAAAAAATGAAAACCTTTGGTAAAGTACAAACACAGTTTTAAGATGAACAGGATCAATGTTCCATTCTTACTGTGCTGGGAAAAATAAGTACAGCTCTATAACTGCTGCGATACCTAGAAGAGGTTTAATTAGACTAAGTGAAAGAATTTTAAAATAAACTTTTAAAGCAAATCTAAAAGAAACAAACTAAGTTCAATGTCCCAAACATAGTTAACAATGAGCAGAAGACTGGTTGTTCCACAGGTATTCTAAATTAGCGACAATGAATTAGTCCGCACATCCTTTGTCCAGCCATTACAGATTCCTGAATGGAATGTAATGTTTTTCAAACCAAGACTCCTGAATTTTCATATCCATACAATATTTAAGAAATGTCTATTCCACCATATAAAAAAGCTTTAATGTACTACAAAGTTAAAAAGAAAATGACACAAGCTAAAAGTAGAAAAATACATTGTAAAACATTTATAATTTTTGTTCCTTACACTGATCAAGATATAACAAAATACTTTAGACCACTTTCATAAATTCATGGCATTTTCAGAAGCAGACAGTTATTGACTCAACAGTCACTGGTTACCCACTAGCCAGCATCCAGTAAAGATGTCTGACCATTGCAAACATCCAGTATATTTTAAGTTTCTAGAAATCCTGTGTAGACATTAAGCTTTATTACTAGAAGAGTCCAAAAATAACAGAACTATTCTAAGTTAGGTTTGGCAGTCAGTCAGCATCCCTCCTCCGTACAACAATCAGCCAACCTTTTGTAAGGAAAGACCTTGTGGATTTAGGTTGCCCCAAAGGTACAGCAAGGACTTGTGTCAGCTCTGAGGTGAAAGGGACAGTCCTAGGACACTCCTCCACTTTTGTTGCCTTCCTGCTTGCATCCCTAAAATTCACATGAACCATGATACTGAAAAAACAGAGATGATGGGAAAAAAGAGGTATTATCTAATAAATATCGAAAAGGAATACATTTACACATAATGGTGCTGAACCTAGTTTTAAGCCCTTATTGTCATGGTTTTCTTTCCCCACGCAGCACACGCCTATGCTGTAGACAGGCCTGCCTCTGACCAGCAGGTGGTGGTGATCTCACAGCAATAACACCAACATCGCCTCCTTAGGCTTTTAAAAACATTTATATAGATGAGAGTTTCACTTGGAAAATGCATTTCCAGCATCTCCCTAACGTTGTTACCAGAGTAGGAAACCGCTACTTTTATAGAGCTTGTCTGGATTAGACATAAGGTTGCAAATATGGTGTAAACAAGTTAGTGGAAGGTCTGTATGTAACAGTAGAAGATCGGATGGCTATTAAGAAGCACTCTCTTTAAACTGGTATTAGAAGAAAACCAGATTCCACTTCAAATAGACGTATCTGTTACTATTAAAATCTAATCCATATACATGCATGTATAAATACATCCACCCATGCATTCAAACCCAAGTATGTAGCACTGCCATCGGTAGCCTACAAGACTACTTAGATTTATACCAACTAAAACAAATTTGTGTTCTCACTTTAGGGCTGGGACATAAACCAGATTTTACACTCTGGCTTTCTCCTGACAAATTTTGCAGTGCATGACAGTTTTATGTCTAACTCCAGATGTCACATTTCCTAGAAAGCAACAATTTTCTGCACCCGTGAGGTCTATGAAGATATCAGCTCTCCGTTTTGTGCATAACATGTTGCAAAAGTCAATTGTCCCAATTGGCACTTAAGACTGAAAGGAGAGTTGCAGGCATTGCTGCTAAAGTGTAATGACTGTTCCATCCTCCTCGATACCTCCTCTGGGGATAACCAGACTGTGTCGGGGATCAGTTTTTAAGGAACTGAGTAATTTGTGGATGTTGCCATTGCTTTCTCGGCCAGAGTTGTTGTTGAGCACCAGGTCCCTTTGAAGTCTGTGGCTAATGCTGCTGCCATTGATTCGAGAGAGGCTACTGGAAGTAAGGCTGTGCAGTTTAGGAATGTGCTGTGGCTCCAGACCACCCTCAATGACAATGTCAGCCTCTTCATCACTCTCCATTTCATCAGGGTGGAAGTTCTGCAGCACGTGGGATGTAGGCAAGCTATGGTGACTCGCAGTGCTGTCTGTAGACTGGCCAGAGCTACCAGACATCCTACTGCTTCGAATAATATTGTTCCTCTGGTTTGCTGGCTTCACTGTGATAATAAGATTATGGCTGTTGGCAATCATCATGTCTGTGACTTGGTCAAGAGTCTTTCCTGCTACTTCAATGCCATTAACTTCCAGGACTTCATCATTCACAGCCAGCAAGCCTGTGCTTTCTGCTAAGCCTCCAGGAACCATACGAGAGATGAAGATACCGGGTACTTTTTCAAGTCCATGAGGAGTAACCCTTACGCTGGTGCCGTCGCGAATGTAAAATCCTAAGGGTTTCTCACACCCATGTCGATACAGCCTCACCCTTCTGTGTGTTTCAGGAAGAATGTCCACATCGATTATGGAGGACACTGGTCTAAAATCATGAGGCATGCTAATGTTAATGTGAGGACGCCGGCGGAGGTTGTCATTGCGGAGTGTCACCAGGGCCTTCTTCTTCCTCGATAGTGTGTTGGTCCCAAAATTACTGTAGTCCACTTCATCTGAAAGAGAAACAGTACCAATGTATCAACCAAACAGAGAATAATTCCATCTACAGGGCATTTTCCTCTTAAATCTGGTTCAGTGAAGCCACACTCCTCATAGTAGGGGAAAAAAAAAAAAATCAAATTAATTCTTCCACTTACTCTAACCTTTGTTTCATTTTATGTCCATCAGCACATCATTCAGAATGAATGAGTTCTTTTCAATGACTACCCATATTTCTTCCAAATTTTGAGGGAAAAAGACTTCCGATTCTCAACTCCTGTTGTCAGCTGTGCAATTACTTGGAGCTGCAGGCCTGATACACCATCTTAGATGTGAGACTATTTGCAGAGCTGGATTGTAATTTTACACCTACATCTTGAGTGGGCAAGGAGTGTATACACATTCCTAACCTAAAAGGCTGAATCGGGGAGTATTTTAATATCCAATACACAGCCTTAACTGATAGCAGACCTTAGGTACAAACATGAAAGCAGGGCATGAGAGAATAGTTGGATATATGTTTTTAGCCTAGCCTTTTTTAGTAAGGGATTATGTTACTATGCATCTCTCAGTACAACACTTCTCTCTTTGGAATATTTTACTTCATTTCAGCTGAATTTGACAGCAATAAGAAGTCCTAAAAAAGGATCACAGAACAGACACAGACTCACACACGCACTCTTGCCCTTGAGAGGAAGATCCACAGAAAAGCAGCCTTTCTAGGGTCTGCTCTTTAAGGAATTATTTAAGTATTTCACTCTCTCTGTAGTAGTATCTCTAGGGCATGTGCAAAGTGATTAACTTTAAATCAGTCAAGTAATAGGACAAGTTATTCCATATAAGAAGCTCATGTTGTGCTTTGCATAACAAATACTTAGTCATGAAGTTGTTAGTGTACAAAATGAGTCACTGCATTTCACATTAAAAATACTGTGCATATTTTAAACATGAAGCATGCACTAGCTGGAAAATTTTTTCACCAGGAGTTTAAGCATGCTAACACTTTTCAGATAAACAGACTTTCAGTTTATTCTGCCATTGAAGATGATCAGTAAAACACAAAAGTACAATTACAGAACTGCCACTAAGAAAATCTTCTCTCCAACAAATTAACCTTGCATAGTAATGTTTGAGAAAGTAAGACAATACCTCTACCTGATAAAGGTTGAAAAAAAAAAAAGTATTAGTAAAAACAAACTTATAATTACATTTTTTATTTCTTGCAAGGTCTCATTTTCAAGTCAGCTTTCAAGGCATATTATTGACAGGCTTCAATTAAGTAACATTAAGTTAGACAACTCAAAGAGACTACAAGAAAGTGCTAAGCAGCAAACTGATCTAACTGAGCCTGCTTGCAGCAGGGTGTTGGTTTAGCTGGCCTTCAGAGGTCCCTTCCAGCCTAAATTATTCTATGATCCTACATAGTCCTTTGGGCTGGAAAAAAAACATTTGAAGACTTCAGAAAGACTATTTCTGCATTCTCCTATAACTTATTTACACTGGATATGCTAACACTGAGGGCATCACAAAGCACCTAGAAAGTCATCCTGAAGGAAAAGCTTCTGTGAAATAAAGATACTCCTTGGACAAGTTTGTCGTGTTTAACTTCACACTTGCCTCTTCTCACTCCTCCCAGGCCCTTCAGAGCTGTACCAACCACACAGGCCCTGCTGTGTTATTTAGACTGGTGAGGCACAAGACTGGAAGTCCTTAAAGTCACCCAAACACGAGAAGCTCCCAGCTGGTTCCTGGAAGTGTATTCACAGCCAAGACAGTGACTGTGTGGAGATGGCACCTTCTCAAGTCCACCTGGTGAACAGAGTCAGTGCAGTGTCTACTCTTTTGAATGCACAAGCCACCTGTGGCAGCCAAAGCCAGCTATTATCCTTTTTCTTTCATCAACAGGATCACCATCTACATTCACCTAGTCTTTAAGTTTTGATGGATGATTTTGAAGGTTGGCGACAAATATTTTTTCCCTGCAAAGTATGGGCCCCACAAGAGATGTCTTTCATCACCACAGTCTCAAACACTGTGCCCTGCTCACCCTCGCAATTCACTGATAAATTTCTGTGACAGTCCTATAAAAACAACTTGGGGATTCAGGTTTAGAATCGAAATTCTTCCTCACTTGAAAAATAGCACTGTAGAATAGTAGCACTGTACCTTAAAGCCCAAGACAACCTTTATCCCCAAATTTTGGTTTAAGATGGCAATTAAAGTTACACATGGGTTTATACGTTGAAGACTGTCACTTGCAGTAGTGGCAAACCAAACTCAAAGCAAAAGCTGTATCCCTTAAATACTCAGAAAATTAGGTTGGTGAGTGCAGTTCATTGCTCTGCAGGTAAAATGAAACACATGCCCTAATTATCCATCTCTTCCCTGAAAGCAGCCAGGTAACTGTTCTCTCTCTCCCTTTCTCTCTATGTTAGTATATTAATAGTGAATTACTTTAAGGCAGACTTGCAAAAGCTTTACCAAATAATTCACCTGGGAAGATCTGCAACCCTGTTTTCTTCCCCTTAAATTAACAGTCCAGAGAGTTAACTCTTCACAACACGCAAGTTTGTGATGATAAAGTAGTAATGTCACAGAAGTATGATGGTCCTCCTGACACACATAGGTCATTTCTGAAGCAGCTTCCTTTGGCTGAACCACCACCAGGGCAATGGCACAAAAGCAGTGGTTGTTTTGTGCCTGTGACCTCCTCACCTGTGCACAGCTCACTAATCTGCCTCCCCAGATGATTGCCAGCATTCCTAACCTCTGAGCAGCTTCAAAACAACCACCTCCTTTAATAACAAAAAGCCCAGCTTACCACAAAAATGCTATCTTTTTCCTCCAGACATGAACCAGGCAGAAACATGGATTACATTACAACTGATACAGACTACTTTCAGTGTTGGACCACTGACCATTCTTGGATTTTGTATTTCAGGGCTGGAGCACATTAAAAAAATGAAGTCTATGTCCTGTTGATGACTGGATTTTTTGTTTTTAAAAGTTCCAGGCATTAGTTTCCAACTCTGACCCTAAAAAGGATTATGTAGGAGAAGGATGAAGTCCCAATTTTAACAGGTAAAACTGTTAAAACATATTATAGGTTGGAGAAATGAGAGCTAATTTGGAGATCTTTTAAGAAAAAATTACCGATTAACTCTATTTTCTAGAAAAAGTTCAAGTACAGAATACACGTTCCTTGATAACACAGGGATTATTACATTACTTGCATTCAAGATGACCTGCTCACTAGCAGTTACACTCGCTTGAGACATCACCTTAGAATGAAAAAAATTAAAAATAAAAAAAAAAAACAGAACAAAACAGCTAGCCCCTGATGCTATCTAGAGCCACTACTCTTGCTGCAGGAATAAAGCAAAGTTTCTCTACTGAAGTTTAACATCAGCTGGTGCTGTGGCAGCAGAAAGTCACCAATCCCTAGCACAATGGAAAAAAAATTTCCTTCCTCATGAGGGAACTGGGAGAAGTCAGCCAACATCACTCACTTTTATCAACTACAGGGTGGTCACACAGTGGTGTATTACCTATTCCCAGTAATAAACTGCTCAGGCAGCATGTGTCAGACTGAAATGAAAACTGTATCATTGCATAATTTACAATGACACACTTTTAATGAAGGTCAGCAACTTCTTGTTAGGTTTTGAGTTTCTCACAATATAGGATTTCGAGCAGGAATGCCACTTCAGCTAATGAAACAGACTGTGCTTGATGCCAGGTCTCAGTGAAGACCAGTATATACCATATGGAACCAGACAGAGCTCATTTTTCCTGTTTCATTTGTTGCAATATCAAATTCTCCTTTTGCAGAGCAAAAAGTTTACAGAAATTTGCATGCATACTGGCAGGAGAAGTGCCATCAAGTGGCACATCTGAACAGTGCTTAAAGCCTCGTATTTTACAGGGTGTCATGTTTTCCTATGTCTTGAATGAGGCTGGAGTGAAATGTTACATGCAGGTGACAGAGGGAGAATTAGTCTTTTAGGTGTTGAATATGACCCCCATTTCTTAGAATGGGGCAGATTACATGCAGCATTTTCATGTACAAGAAGTAGTGCTTTCAGACAAAGACGTACTATGAACTGGACTGCTAATCCTGGATAACCACTAAACTTTGGAAGGCTTGGACCTGAATTTTACTTGTGCCCATAATTTGCTTCCTACTGAAAATACTGTTCCTGTAAAAAGAGGTGAAGAAGAACATTTACCACAGTTGGAGAAGGACTCCTCAGCTTTCCAGTTCTCTCATACCTGAAACTGCAACCCAAAGCTATGCAAAAAAATACCTCAAACTCTTCTGTAGGCACTGAATATTATTGCAACTCTTTTCCCAGAAAGCTTCAGTTTTTGGTACATTTTAAGAAACTTTTTGTTATCTGGCAATGAGTTACATAAAACCTTAAGTATTTTGGCTGCCTCCTTTCTGTTAATATGTGCTTTTTTTTTTTTTTTTGAGTTGTCACTACCTACTTACCCATGAGGACCTTCCTGTTAGAGAAGATATATGCTACAGATCTCTTCACACACAGATATACCTGTGCTCACTTTCTTGACAACAGTGGTGGTGGTGAGTTTGTCTTTGTTTGTTTGTTTGTTTTTTTAACTGGTGGATCTACCTCCACTTATCCAGCAACAGTAAAACCCATTAAAGTAGGTTTTCACTTCCAAGCATGGATGTTTTACTATCAGAATATTTTTTTTTAAACATATCTGGAAAGTTATAGATGGCAACATCTTCAAGGTACTCTTCTAACAATCCTGTAGTCAACCTGTGACTTTACAGAAGACATTATACCTTCCTGGTGGGCATCATGAATCCTATCATCAAGTCATACAGTACATAGCAGCAAAGCATACTTAAAGGGCTATTTATAAGGGAAAGAAAACTGCTTAAAGCATCTGGTTGTAGCCAAAAGAGTATTGTATTTCTTTAATTTACATGAAACAAGAAATTACAGACCTTCTGAAAAAAACACCAGGAGCACCACTCCCACTGCTTGGACAGCTGCTTTTCATAGGAACTGCCTGCCAGATGAAATACCAAAGCTTAGCCAGATAAGATTGTATAAACAAGCTGAATTCCACAGAGAAGCAGACTGCCAGGCTCCTATAGGAACAGTTCATTTCAGACTCTACGTTTTCAGTGTACATGCACTCATGGCTTATTATTTCCTCTGGGAACTGTGGAACATTAGTTGACAGGTCTGGAAAGTACTTCAAAGACCAAATTACTTCCACTAGGGAGAGCAGCACTTCAGGCAGCTTGGGAAGGAGGCCAATGAGTCATTAATAGTGAAGGGTAACCCCTCCATCCAACAAATCTCTATTACTGAGCATTCAAATTAGCAGCAGTCACAAAACCATTTCAAAGGAACGTGTCATGTTTAACCCTTCTACCTTTCTGTGTCCCAGCTACAAAACACTGTCTGTGTTTGACACAAGTTGCATTCAGTGTCTATTTTCTCAGAAAGATCAAAACCAGAAGCATTTGTGAAAGCAATCAGACAACAAATAAGCTGGCAGTCTCTCATTTGTGACCTGTAAGGCTGACCACATGCAAAGGGATTTAAAGAGGAAACAGATATGAAGTGAACTATGGCTTGGGGGGAGGTCCAGTGCCAATATCACTCATCAAGGAGTATTTAATGGGGGGAAAAATAAGGTTATCTGAATGCTAACATTGCATTCAGTGTGTTACAGGAATATTAAAAAAATCCAGCTATTGCTGCTGCCAGCAACCTCTGGGTGAACCAATCTGAAAAATACATAGTAGGTAAAGTAGTTGTAGCTGCTATTCCATCAAAAGTCAAGTAATATATCCCACACGTGCACAGCCACACACACTCTCACTCCTCTCTCCCCCTTCATATCACTGTATCACAAGGAACTGGACACAATCTCATCAACGTTTAGAAGACTACCTAAACATTACAGTTTATCTATGACATTCAACAGGGCTTTTGAAGCACAAACAAGATCAAAAGGGACAAATTCAAATTAACAAGAGAGCACATTATCCTTGATATCCTTAATCTCAATCCTTTAGTTTCTAAACGAATGCTTTCTAAAAACTTGTTTGTAAACTGTAAACTCAATGACATATTTTTGAAAAGAAATTTCACCAACTAACTGCACTAGAAAGAAGATTTGAGAACACCATCCTACTCCAGTCTAGCCCCTACTAAACATAGTAAACTGCAGTTTTGCAAAAGGCAACGTTCCTTCTATAGTGATTCAGTATTAAAAAGATAAATTTGCATTCCTACTTCGGAAGTGTTCATTAGTGGGTTAGAACTAAAATCTGAGAAACACAAATGTGTCTCTCTACTCCCAACGTGTTTATAAATTTAAAACATGAAGAAAGTGAACACTATTTTGTTCCTTGGTTTAGCGTGTTACAGCAAGCAAAAGTATAATTGCATTAGGCTCAGGCTCTCTTTACAGGGTCGGACATACATAAGAAACTTTTTTAGGCCGCTTGCCTTGAGGATGGAGATGACCCCTTAGGAATTCAGCCTGCGCTGCTGGTGTGGCCTGTGCACTTCTCACTGCCTGTCATCAGAGGCCACTGTTCCCTTGCTGAATCTCTTCCCTTCTCAGCAGAAGGCTCTTTACTTTTGACTTGCTGCACTGCTCCAAAGGAGCAGGAGTTGTTGTTCGACCTGCAAGTTTGCCCCATGAAACAAGGGAGGTTTTCAGAGGAGAAGGGTGCTACCAAATGTAAACAAGCACCGAGGCCTGTACCTCCTGAAGTTGTCCTCACCCTCAGAAACATCCAAACCCAGCTCCCCAAACTAGCCCAAAAGCCAGCTATGGGACTTCAAATTTTACAGGTGATGCTGTGGATGGTGTTTACTAGGATTGTATTTACTAGGATTGTCAGTGTCTTCTTCCTCTAAGTTTCATATATGACTCCTACTCTAAAACATGACAGAAACAGCCCTTTCCCCTTGTTTCCTTCCACAAACCACATTATGCCAAGGTTATGTTATTGCAGCATTAGAAAATTGTGGGGTTTGAGCTTTGGCTTCACTGTTGTTTTTATTTTTTTAAAGTATTAGTTAGTATTTCCCTCTTCCTGCAGGGGGTCAGTGGGAAGTTAGGGGAAGTCGTGTTTCTCTTGCACATCTCAGCCACCAATCATTACTATGTTCATCCCAAGGTCGCAGGTGCTGCTATGGAGGCTTTATTGGTGAGACGGTTTCCCAGGCCAGTCAGTGCTGAGCAGACACCCAGTAATGGGTCGGTGATACATGCAGAGAGTCATAGCATCACCTGTACACAGCTCTCCTGCAGGTCAGAGCCTGACAAATAAAGCCTAACACCATGCACCCAACAGCTCCCACCAGCCATCAAAAATTGTATTCACTCCGCTGATGGTATCAAAATGGGAGGGCTATCAATCCTATTCAAAGATGCTGGGGATGAGGGGGGAAGGAAAATAAATCACCCCCCAAAACCCAGAACCACCACTCTCCAACCTATAATTACATGCAATCTCTTCAGCAAGTCATCATTATAAACTTCAATGTTTAAAGTTATTAAAAAGCAACCCTTTAATTATTTTATTTCACCCACTCAATTTTTGACCTGCAACAAACACACTCTCCTATTCACTCAGAAGATCAGGCAATTGAGGGGAGCAGCATTTGCTCCCCATACAGGCACAAAGAGAGTATCTTCTTTCCAAAAGAAAACGTGTACATGTTACATAAAGCAAAACAAAGTGAAATGAGAGACTAAACTATAATAACTCTTACTATGCACTGCAGATACAGTAAAAAATCTTGTTAATGACACAAAAAAGCCATGGATTTAATCGAGTATTCTGCAAGTATTGAATATAACTGTTTCCCAACTGCTAGTAGAAAAATAGTTACTTTTTGCACAAGTCTAAAATGTGGAAGGTAAGAAAGGTAAACAGCATTGACACATTGAACCAAAGAGGAAATTCAGGAGAATACCATTCTCTTTTTCACAGCTGCAATATTTGGAAAAACACCACAAGTAATGAAAAAAAAAAAACCCCCAAAAAATTCACCTCAATCATATTCATTCAAAAAACAAATTTTATACCTCTGACAGGAAACAAAAGGTTTTGTCTCATATTAGTCTCAGAAGAAGCTGCAAATGAAGCTTGGAAAGGCAGCACATGAGGCAGTACAAAATAAAGGTAGTGTATTTGTACTAGAGTATTTACATAGCCATAGGTCAAAGGAAAAGGTTTTGAAGAGCTGCAGTACTGAACCTGATCAGAACCATCATCCTGCAGACCCTTATATTAAAACACAGCCTTTTCCTCCTTTCAGAAGTAACTTCATCAGCATCGAAGGCCATTTCAGGGCTCTGCTCAGCAGCTAGCAGAGGTGAGCCACACCAGGAAGGCAGGACCTGTATTATCCAGCCAACACAGCTTGCAGCTCGCCCAAGGGAAACTGAATCTAATCTGGTATTTCATACTCCCTCCTGCTGCTTTCTGCCATGTACCCTCACCTTCTCTGCCAGGTGCTCTCCTCCTCTCCAATCCAAAGTGATCCTCCCTTCCCAGCTAAAAGCAAAACCGATGGTGATCAAGAATTGTCTATTATCCTGTGTTCAGGTAACTGCTAATCACATTTCTATAGTATGCAAGTGGTTTTTCTGTTTGAAAGGAAAAGATATCCCAGAGCTGGGAGCACTAGTAGCTTATTCAAAGGTGGCAACGGGGACATTGAATTGTTGCAAACATTAAATCTGTGAGATACAAGGGTACTACCGAGACAGACTGTTTTCTGTTCTGAAGTAATTCTCTCTCATGCATTCTTTTGCTGAGTAACACCTTATTCATCCCAAGCTAGTTCAGACAGGCAAGCTAGGAAGCGCCTTTTCGCTTATACTTCTAAGTTCCCAGTAAAAATAACTAGAAAAGAAATCCCCAAACTGTGAAGAAATTAATATTTAATGAAGATTTAAGTCTCAAAGAAATAAATAGTGGTCTTTACCCTGGATTGTTCTAAAAAGTTGCTACTACATCTTCTCAAAGAAAGATGTGGTTTTACGCAGTTAAAATTCTTCTAGGATGTATTTTCCCTCTTCAAAAAAAAGGACGCAATCATGTTTTTATAGCTTCACTGTTGTGGTGTGATAATACCACATACATCCTGCAATGGGGGGAAGGGAGAGAAAAACATTTACAGTGCTTTACAAAGCACTTTTCTGGTTCCTGCCTCCAAGCCGGCAGATTGTAAACAAAATCCAGATTCTGCCTCTTATCACGGAATTAAAAAGATTTCAAAACAAGCGTGGCATGAGAAATTAATTACAACACTTGTCTTTCAAGTCGCGACCTCTGGGAGCGTCCCAAACTTTGCTGGCTGGAGTCAGATTAGTCACACGATAAACACCCCTCCCGGGCCAGCCCTGCGCAGGGCTCCGCACAGCTGCACCCTCTTCTCAGCAGCCCCACGCAGCCGCTGCCCCCGATGCCCCGGAGCCTTACGGCCCTGGCGAGCTCTCGCCTCCACCTGCGGCCTCCCGGATGCGCCGTGATGCCCTCCTGGCTTGGCGGGATGGGGGAGCTGTGGGAATCCCACCCGGTTTATCTCCCGCATCCTGGTGGGACAGGAACAGGCGGCAGTGCCCCCAGCGCAGGCACGTTTTCGTGTCGCCTGCTCCCCAGGCTGGAGGGAGCAGGTCAGGGCGGGCAGAAGCAAGCCCGCAGGCGGGAGGAGAAGGAGCGGCACCCAGCCCTGGCAGGAGCGAGTCGGAGCCAGTCATCCTCCGCGCCACGGGAGTATGGCCGGCGCAACACCATGCTTGCGACGTGGGAATGATGGGGTGGGAAAGGAGCACCAAGAAGTGAAGCAAAAACAAGGGCCCACTGGGAGAAAGGAGGAGCAACCACAAAGCGCCACTGGTACAAAGCAGAAGAGTTGCAAGCACGTTTTATAGAAATCTATTTCATGGTCTGTTTTCTAATGCGGAGGAGAAGCAAGGTCAAGATCCCAATCTAACTACCACAATTCAAATTGCGTCTGTAATGCTTGACTTCCCCAAGTTGCCCCTCCGGCACCCTTCCTCCTTCAGAGGACAAGGCTGCTCACTTCACAAATGGAAATCATTGCTTCTTCTAGATATAAACAAAGCAGGCCAGGAAGCCCTTTCCTGATGACAGATCGCAAAGTAGTAAAAGCTGCCTGCAGAGTGCAAAATAAAGATTTTTCTCCTGATAAAACACAAGGGCACAAGCAAATGCTACTTTTCCTGAGAACTCAATCGCTCCTGCGGAGCCCCAGCCCTGTGCCAGGCAGCGCAGAGCTGACCTAGCCCACCAAGAGTGGCTGGGAAGAACTCCCCACTTGGGGAACAAAATGCCGACCCCATCTCTAATGCACAGCTGCCCCTGGCTGAACCCTGCTACTGGTGTACCCACAGCCCGTACCCCCAGGCTAAGGAAGGGCTGAAAAAAGTCAGTCCGAGGAGGGCTACCTATCTGGGATTTGCCCCATGCACATCCCCCTACAGAGCCAAGCACATGCTGGTCATCTCAGTGGAGGGAGAAGCTCTGCAATACACCTTTTTTGCAGCAACAACAGTGGATATTTAAAGATTTAAATCGTATCTCACAAGTTCTCAACGTGAAGTTGATCATAATCCCTGCAGTCTTCATCCCCTTGTATGGCACATTACCACGTGGTACCCATAACCTCTGCTGTGATGGCAGCACTTACCTGGGCCACAGAAACATGTTACCGCCTTGTTTCCTCAGCAGCTGTAACAGCATGGAGCAAGAGGGTCAGAGCAAGGCCCCCACCCCTCTTCCTCAAAAAAACAGAAACAAAGCCTTGCCTAATATACAACTACCATGGCTTCTCCAGCTGAGAACAAAATACATCAGTTACTTTTAATGTTAGGCTAGCAATATCCTTCCCTGGCCATCACCAGAAAGCAAGAGGTATTTAACTCCCATCCCTCCTCTGTCAGTAAAAACTGCATGTTTTACTTAAAAGCAGCTTAAAGGACCATGGCGATCCTGGCAGAAGGCTCACCCGTATAGAGTTATTGGCCAAGTGATTTCCCCAACATTATTTTTATAATGCTGTATTCCTTTCTTCATGACTGGCTAGGGCTCCATGCCCAATTGTGTACACAAAGTAATTAAAGGCTGCAGCCTGGGTAAACTTTGCACCTGAGGGGACTCTCCAAGAGCTGCGGACATTAGCACAACCTGTGTACTTGAGGGGTCCAGCCCTCAAATGACCACTAACTGGACTGTGAAGCTTCTCTTTTCCTAGGATATCAAGCACTTATCTGCAAGATTGAAAAAACAAACAAGACAAAACACCTCAAAATACACCGCCAGTGTTTAGACCACTTAAAAACCTGGCTTCTTTCTTTAAACAATTTTTGAGATACCCCATCATTATGTGAGTGTGGTAAGCTAGTGGCTGGTGTACTTTTTCCTTTAAAAAAGTGTTTCTTCCTATGAGCACATGATACAAACAAGGGAGTGGCAGACAGGAAGTGATTATTCAGAAATGAAAGAATTAGATCAGGTTCCATGATACCAAGAACAAAACATGACACACGGCAAGTGAAGCTGACATTTACTGGCTCAAATGTAAGAAATTTTTTTCTTTATAAAGTAAATCTAATTCAGGGCTCATGTAAGCATTTTGTCTCCTTAATGCACATCAGTGTTGGCAGCTGCGAGCATCGATATGCCCCCTGGGGAGGACAAGTTAGCCCATGTATTTCACCAGCAAAGTTATACCAAACACTGCAGTACAGACCTCCAGCTTCTACCCAAACAAGTTTTTTTGAATTAAAGCATAGCTCTGACAGTAGTAGGAGCAAGTCTCTGATGGCACTGCTGGTCAGTTTGACTGGCACAGCTGCTCAGAGGTGCTAAACACAGACATTGCTCAAGTTCAGCTCTCGTCTCCACTAATAGCAATCTCCTGCCACTATGAACAGAGCGGAGGTTCCCAGTGCCACGCTCGGGTATTCCTGCCACTGGGAATTCCCTCATGATCTCAGTTTTCCTGTTACACAGAAGATAACACTGAGTCATTACCACATTTGCTTGTTAAGTGACATTGTTGGGGTGCAGGGGCAGACATATACCTGAAAGAACATACAGTGTTCACAGCCTGATCCCTGCTCTGAGTGAAGTGCATGGACTATGTCAGGACATGGCTTTTCCTGTGCCTGAAAAAATTTAAGTTGTGGCCAGACTACAGCCATGCAACTCCTTAGTGTGCACTGGCTATTTACTACCATTGTAAGGTTCCAGAAAAGTCACCTGAAAGAAAAGCATCCCACACAAGAGGGCCAATTACATAAAGCACTTTTCATCTGTGGATCCTGAAGTGCTAAAAATAAAAATTTACTGTTCATGAGGGACTAAGCTCCCATTAGAATGGTTAAGCTAAAAACTTGGAGAATACATCAGAGGTTACGCAAAGCCCAGCAGCTTTGAAGGAAGGAGGAGGGATTTGCATGGTTCAAAGGCAGGAAAGAACAGATGCAGTAGGTTAGGACTTATTTTCATTACACTGCATAGCTTGTTTCCAAGAATGCTTTCAACAGAAGCATCCTCCAATACAAAAGGCAAGCGCTTGCTAAGCTGACTCGGACAAGCTTCAATACAAGCTGCATCCCAGCCCAGAGACAGTGAACTGCTACCAGTAACATCAGCTCACTGCTTATTTCTCGCCTCTAGCTGCGAGACCTTTCTCCACTTTCAGTCCCTCCTGGGGTACTACTGTGAGCAGCCCCCATATGTCTTCATGTCTTCACCCCCTCCATATGAAATGAGAATGAATTAAAAAAAACCAAAACCAAAACCAACCCACTTCTGCTTTCTTTAGACAAAAGCCCAGTGTTCCTCTTCCATGTCTTTCCTCACCTCACTCTCTTAAATTGCTAGACAGCATCAGGAATTGGCAAGATCTTTAATAATAAGATCAGGCAGTATTACTAAATCCATACTAAATTCCCACAACAGCAGCCAAATGGTGACCAAAACAAGAATTTTTATTTGATGATGCATTCTATCTTCAGAAAAAACTGTTCCAAGGACATGAAAAGTGAAGACAAATAGTTATATAAAACAAAAAAAACACTGGCTCACAGGTTGATGTGATCAATGTGTCTTCTTGCTAAGATGTTCTTAAGGGGGAGGGGGGTACAAACACTCAGCACTAAGTTGTGCTGTATTTTAACATGTACTCATTAACACACTAGCTAAGGAAACAGCTTATTTGAAGTGTACCAACTCCACAAAGTTTTGCGGCTGCAGCATAGAGATCAATGTTAAGAACCAACAACTCACTCTCAGGGTTAAAAAAGAAATTTGCTTTGTGCTTATGTTAAGCCTGACAGAGCCGTTTAAAGGCGGCCAAGAACAGAAGTGCAGAACCTTTGTGTTCGGTACTCGGAGGCACGGCATCGACACAGGGCACCCTCCTGCAGAAACTGAAAAGATCCAAGTGCTTCCTCCCATGCTGAGGGACAGATAGAGCATCAAGGAGACAGGTTAAACAGGTTTCAAAGTTAACAACACCTGCCCTTGGCTTAGCAGCTACCACCACATTAATCCAGGGAGCTGCAGAGCTGGGGGGCGGGGGGGGGAGAGGTGGGAAATTTTTTTCCAGTCTTCTTTTCCCTTTACCCATCCAGATTGTATTTATTTGCTCAGCTCCAGTTTTTCCTTCAGGGTGGATGCAATTTAATATCCAGATCACCGTGCTAAAACTCTACACAAGATAGCTCATCTTGCCTTTGTATCAGTTCACGTCACACCAGTCAGGCCTATGGCCATGGCAAGTCACGCGATAGGTTAGTTGAAAGGAAACACCTCGAAGCCTTAGTCTCCAACTTCCAATACACAGATACAGTACAGAAAGTTTAAGAAAGAAAATGGGGAAAAAGAAAAAGGCTGTGGCTATGAATCAACTCCTTGTCTGGGAAAGAAAGAAATCTGGAAAATCTTGATCCTAAGAGTACCTGAAGCATACTGAAAGAGTGGTGAGGCATTCAAGACCAGCTAGACTTGATAGATACCAAAAAGCCAGTCAATGGAAGGGAGAATCTCATTTGTAACACACATTTCTCCTGGGAAAGCACCACCGTCCTGTTTGGTTTTATGCCTCTTGTGTCAGATCAGTCAAAGGCCAACGTAAAGCTAACATGCCAGATTTCACATCACCTGCTTGCCCAAACAGCTGGGGAAACTGTTTTAGCTGAGCTCTGCTCTTTCGCTCGCTTCAGATTGTTGTGTTAATTAAAAAGTCTTGCTCTTGTGTTACACGGCCCACAGGAAGCGAGGAGGAGATTCCTAGCTTTATATTCATGTTAGTCAATAGCTCCCAGCGCTCTCACTGCTGCTACGCACAGAGCCAGCATTGCGCTGTCGGTTTGACAGGCTGTGGGAGGATGCTGCGTAGGAGACTCGTCACATTATGCAGAGTCAGCCCGAGCTCCTTCACAATGGGAGCTTTCTGCAGAAGCGCAACCTAAAATCCTCCCTAAAACTACAGGGCCATCTGAGCAAATTTCCCAAAGAGAGAGCCAGCCCCACAAGAATCCACTTGATAAACAAAAGGCAGTTGCTAGCTGGCGAGTTACTGGATATGGATGTGTCACCTTTGGGTTCACCCCAACCCCTAACCTAACAAGTAAGTAAAAAATATTACTGTTGTCACCTCCAAGCTTAGACTTAAGAATTTCCATCTTGGAAGCGCTACAAGAAGTGAGTCACTCTATATACCTTGGCAGTGATTTGCAAGCCAACAGGGAATATCCAGAAGGAAATAATGTCACCAATTGGTGAGGCAGCAGCTATGTTTACCAGCTTAAACAAGTTTGTGTCTCTGTACTTCCAGTTAAGTACGGCTAACAGCAAATCGCCAATTCACAAGTCATTAAAACTTTCAATTCAGAAGTAATTTTCAACGTAATATGCCTGAAAATTAGAGATCTTTAAAAGTTATCCCAATCGCTGAAGAAAAATACTAACTATTAGGATCACACCAAGTGTGTTCTTTTGAATACTTGTATTGCCCTTGCCCGATCTCTGCAAGGTGTTCAGCAGAGTGGTAGTTTCAGGCGCTGAAGATGCATTTGTTGTGATGCCAGACCAGCTGCCACCTTGCCCTCTCCCTGGGCAGCAGGAGAAACATGGAGAAGAGCCAGCCAAAGAAAGCCTTCATAAATGGGATCCAGGCGTGGTGGCACAGGGCACCCATGGGGACAGTAACCAGAGCAGCTCAGCAAAGACAGGAACAGGGTGTGGAGCTGCCAGCCTGAGCGACTCTGACAGCCTGAGGAAGGTTAGTCAAGAATTTGCTACATATGAGCAAGCTAGTTAGAAGGGAAAAAAAACCCAAACAAAACAAACCTGACGAATAAAACCACCCAAACTCATTCTGTACTGGTCAAACTAAGTTTTGAGGGAGGTATCAATAAATGAGACACTGAATAATTAAGATGACTGCTTATGTGTCAAATGAGATGCTTTATACTGTACAAGATGTACAACTATTCACTAGCTAAAGCTAAGAATAAACTGAGGAATTAAGGGCTCTCAACACATCTGTGTACCACATAACCTCTAGCAATTTACACCTTTGCTACCTGCCTGATGAGCAATGCTGAAGGCACATGGCAGTGCACTTGAGGAAGTCTTCCTCACTTCACTCCAAATAAACTCCTTATGTGGCTTACATTTTCAGCTAAAAGTTTACTTTCAAGAAGCACTAACGGAGATGCATCAACTTCACCTTTGAAGCAGACAGTGAGGGGACCAGCACAGAGCCAGGCTTACGGTGTGGCAGAGTTAGGACAAATGTCAGACCAAAAGCTAAGAAGCCATGAGAATACCACCAAGCAGTCACTCGAGAGAAAGTGTATTAATTGAGCAAGGTCCTTAAGCTGGTTTTCCTGTCTACTTCTAACAGATCTGTTATCCTCAGAGGATTTATTATTTCCAGAGCATGCCAACTGCTTTCATTACCAGAAACACTTTATAAATGGTAAAAGCTGGACTCTTGTATCAGCAAGGATCACACGCAACAACTGCACATTTTTAAAGCAATTTGCAAAAAATGAGGATGCAATCCCCTTCTACTACATTGATTCAGAAAGCAGGAGAAATACCTTGTCACCTTCTCCCCATCCTAAGAAGTTTTAAAACTCACAACAGACTACATAAACATCCTTTCTTTCTAGCCTTTTTATTTGTGTGTATTATTGCAAGTTTCTAGGATGCTTTCCTTAAGGCCTCAAATGGAAGAAAGTAACCATGAGCACAAACTCTCCCCTCTTCTCTGGAATTTTTAGATGCCTTAAGTAAGCATTAAAATAAGGTACAACAGTTTGACTAAGATGCTTCAATCCTCAGGTTTTATCTCCTTCACTGTGTACAGTCAATGCCCTATCAGCTGCCAATGGTTAACAGGCAGAAACAAAGGTGGCGTACGTTTGTAACACTGCAACCCCAAAACCACAAGATAAAAGCCTTGTAAGAACCTAATTTTCTTTTAATAAAATACTAGGTCTCTCCTGTCCGCTCAGTAGGGCACTTTAAACATCTTTATTTTCTAAGCAGACAGAAACTGTGTCTCTGCAAACACAAGGCTTCATTACAAGACCAGTGTTTGTTTCTTCTCATCAAGAAACAGCTTTCTGAAATTTGCTTTAAGATTTCCATTTTTGAGGTATCAGCACATAGGGCAGCACACAGAAAGTGTCCCTAACTGGCATTTGCAGTTACTGCAGATTGTATTAGTTGCTCATGCAGATATTACAGCTGTCAGCACACACATATCACCAACCGCAATTATTTGCAGACTCTTCAAAAAAAGCCTGCCCTTGTACAATAGCGTTCTCACAGTACCCATTTTAAGAAATCACTCGCATTAGAATGGAGATAAATGGATGTAAGTGACCATCTTGCTAAAGCATTTACAATAGGAGTAACTTGTAAAGTTTGAGAACTTGGTGCAGGCAGAACGTTTGCACAGCAAGTTCTCTTTAGATGAGTAAGCTGCCACTGAAACGGGCTGAAACTTTGAACCACAATTCCTCTCGCAGGGGGCTTTGCCAGCTCTGCTGCCTACTGCCAGTTTTCACCAGCTCAGCAGCAGCCACCACCACCTGACAAACCACTTCCAAATACAACTCCTGCATCGAGCCTCACAGTCTAGGGGCAAGGTAAGGCAGACAAGTACGGTAAGAAAAGTTTAGACTTCTTGCACTGTGGAGCACAATGATTCAGAATGAGGGAGGAGAAGTTCTTTTGTTTCTATGAATTTACACAAGATCAATACTGATAATTTCTCTCAATTGCTATAGAGGGAAGGCCACAAAAAAAAAAAGAAGAAAGAAGACTGTATCAAGGCTTCTTCCCTCCTCCAACATTTTTATTTTCCCTTCTTCACATGTCTAATGGAGCATGAAAGCTGTTGCTCTGTCCCATCCACTGTCACTCTCTGCCAGCAACACAGCCAGGAGATTCTAGCTTTAAAATTTACAGACTGTGTCATAACCTGTCAGCACCTCTAATGTAAAAAATATGCCGGATCTCATCCTTTAAACAATTTCCATCAGAGGAAGTCATGCTGTCAGTGGGGTGCAGAAAAAGGAGGAATTCCTGTTTACGGTTCGACTTGAAAACTTACTTGGGAGGGGACTTCCAATTAAAAGCTAACACATGAAATACTACACTAATTTGTGTGTCATTAACCCATATGTTTATCTAGAAGACTAACCTAAAGTTTGTTGATGAAGAATCATTGCAGAAGGTGAGCAGCAACTAATGTGAGAGGAATGGGACATGCAGGAAAACATTGCTTAATGCTTATTCAGGGTAGGAAGTGATACCAGAGGAGAGACGTGGTCCTGTCCTCTCAGAGGACACCTGTGCAGAAACGTGTATGCTATGTCACACCATTGCACTCCCCAGTGTCACTCTCAGGGCTCAAACTGCTATACAGATTCTGATACTGAGCTGCCAGGAATGCAGAGACTTCAGCTTACCGAAGCTATGAGCTGTCATTTTATTTTAGGACACTTGATTTTGTGATGTTCTAGTTTTAGACATGCTATATTACTCTTACAGGTCCCCTGTCCTTCCAGGTGAATCACGAGGTGTTAGCTGGATGTTGGCTCACTAAGAGGTACCTCAGACTTGCAACTCAAACCTGAGCATATACAAATGTAGGCAGAGTCACTACAGTTTTCAAGTCTGAGAGTCTAAAATAATGTTGGCAAAGCTGGGACCACCACTGTGAGGAGAACATACCTAACATCCCGCAGCATTGCACGAGTGGCTTCCACATGCTCCAGCCAGGGCTGACCACAGCTCTGTCCCACTCTCAGCTAACTAATGACTGCAGAATGAGGAGAGGGGAAGTAGACACCCTGTGGGTCTTCTCACGAGCACTCCTACCTGCATACAAAAGCCAGATTCCTACCCAGTGTTGGGAAAGATGAACATGCTTGCTCAGACTGTTATCACACCTCTCATGAGCAAGGGCAGTGAGACCCTCAGAACAGTAATTGGCTCATTACAGAGCTGTAATACACACAGAACAGCTTTCAATTCTGGTTATTCATGGATGGCTAATTTGTACTGATACCACACCTCTGCCAAACCCACCCAACAGGCCCAGTTTGAACCCTCCAATGCTGCCAGCTTCCCATGGACATACCTGATCTTTGCTAACTAAGCACCCTCTGCTCTTTCATCCTGACAAGCGACTAGGTTGTCCAGGATGCTCCAGGCTGATAAGCAAACTCCTTTTGATTACTGCTGATTGTATTAATACAAGCAGCACTTCAGCAGCTTGCTCCACACCACACAAAAAATCCAGAAAACCAACACACCAACAAAAAACAGGTCCATTGATAGGTGAACCACCTGGAGAAGCAAATAATCTGCCAGCTATTGGCCTGATTCACTCTGCTCATGCAGCAACCCTTTCTGCCTAGTCTCTGTCGACAGGTATCTTCGGGGCAGGGACTGCATCCACATTTTTTGGTACATAGCGTCTTCAAATTCTAACACAACATGGAGATTGTTCAAGCTTGTGGAAGAGAGAATGCTTGCAAGGAAAGCACTGGTTTGTAAACAATCTGAAAAATTTTCCTGTAAAAAGAATGCAATATTTTTCATATATATATATGAAATATACATATTTTCATGTTCATACATATGAACATGCATTTCACAATTTTCAATCACACCTTTCCATTTGCTTTGGCCCACTGCTGTCTGGAAGACAGCCACACTGTACTGAACATTTCATAGTTTCCAGATCTAGACAGAACAGGCCTAAAGACAATCTGGATTTAATTCAAAAACCAGCTTTGCCTCAACTGAACTTTATTGGTGATTCTGCTTGTGAAGAGGCAACCTAAGAGAAGGAAAGGCCCACCTCAGCTTTACATTCCACACTGGCCACAGAGACTTTCAATGTGAAAGCTTTGCTCCATTTCTACCACCAAGGGTAGAAAAGCAGTATGGAAAACAACACTTGAAAGGCAGCAGAAGTATCAGCACTGTTCAGTTCTGAAGAAGGTCTAAAAACAGACACATAAGTTATGAGGACCACATCCAGCCTGTTGATAGTTTTGCTGGAAGGACAGATTCTATCCATGAGCAATTCCAGCATGCACCTCTATGCCTCACACTACAAGTTCAGGTCTCAGACTGAAAACTTTACACACCTGCTGTACCCAAGCTTGAATTTGGGCAGACTTCTTGTCCACATTTCCATCTACCTTTTGTGGCTAATTCAATCAGTCCCTGACTCTATCTTCTCAGGCTGCCATAGGCTGTGCCATGGCACCACCCTAGCTTCATCTCAGGATTGCTACAGCAAGCCAAACCCACTGCTGTGTCTTTCTCCAGTTAGGACAGTGTTTTTTTGTGGCCAGATAAAAGTGCTTACTCCTTGACAGCCTCTGAGCAATTAGGAGGAAGTCACTGCTGGTCCCTGCAGGTCACTGACTATGGCTTTTAGCCTCTCCCTGTGGGAGTCTAGATTGGGATTCATCAGGTTAATGAAATAGCAGTAATGCTGCCAGCAGTTCCACAGACCAATATTAACAAAATTATTTTCACCTTAACCTTTTCTTGACTGTGGGATATCAAATGTATTAACTGGTTCTTTTTTTCAGTTCTAGCTGAACAAGAAGTTTCCAGGCCAAGTCAATTCAGCCAGCCCTCTCTCAAAATCACTACCATAATTATCAAGTCCCCACTTCATTGTTCTCCTGCTCCCTTCCTGAGAAGTTCCTGGGATGACCAAAAAAAAAAATAAAAAAAAAAAAAATCACATAAATATTCCAGGAGTACAGGATTATTTCATGCAGTTTATGTGCAAATTTATAGCAGAAGGCTACCAATTCAGGACCAACAAGTTATAGGGCAGGTTGAAAACATTGGTCCTCAGAGGTAAATATTTCTCTCCTATGTTGTCTTAGCTCAAAAGCCCAAGCCCAGCCTGCTCCAAGTCTGATTTTGCAGACTTTGCTTTGGAAAGGATTCTTTTCAAGTCAAGAGAGGCCTGTTAAATAAAGTCAAACATGTACGACAGCTCTGCATCAACCATTTCTGTATGCCTTTACAGTAACCAGCAATCTTATGGATGTTATCACCTGACTATACAGATACCACCTCTAAAGGAGCTACTGAGGAAAGCAGGGAAGAAATAAAGTCATTACTTTTGCTTTGGAGGTAAGGGACTTAAAGAATAACACTTGAAGGATCATTAACAAAAATCCCAATGATAGTGAGCTAGTAATTGGCTGTCCATCTGTCCTGGCTTCAGAATAAATCTCTGAAACTTCTCTACCAGTCCTTGAGGAGCTCCAGATCAGAAGGATAGTGAAGAACCTCTGCCCTCATCAAGCTCCTCCTGGGAACAGAAACGTACGTGTACACACACACGCTGGGGGACAGATAATGAAAAGCTCTGCAGAGTACTCCCTGAAGCTAGGCCATGTGGCTAACATCAGAGGAGCGGTAAACTCTGTGTGAATATATCTGCATAGAAAAAGGCCTTTAAAGTAAGATTGCTGACTGCATGACAGGCACTGCTCCTACCGTTACTGGCCAGCAACTTGCTCCAAAAGGGTGGCTGCTGTCTGTATGGCTGCTCATAGCCTTCTACCGTGAAAGGGAAGCCAGCCTGTGGATTTACCACTTATGGATGTAACTCTCAAGTCCCCAAATACAGGGCTATAACCCAGATTCTGCTCTAAATGACTCTCCCAGTCCAATCTGCGGAGAACTGACAGCAAGTTACTTCAGTATGAGCAGAAGGACCTGGAGAGGGGACAGTGCCACAGCTCACTTTCACAATCTGGTCAAATTTTGAAGTGGTATCTTCTAAAGCAAGGAAAGGTTTGCATCTGCCATCAAGTGAGATCTGGAATAAGATCAGATAAAAGACAGTGTTGTTTGTCCTAGGAGGTTCTGACAGGAGCTTAAAGCAATGCTTATGTTCTGGCCAGCGTCACTGACAGAGACCAGCAGAGCCATGGTGATGTGCCAGCAGATGAAAGCAGTGTTAAGTGCTACTGTGGAGGGAGCAGAAAGCATCTGAGCATCTGCTGACCTCACTACAACCATGGCTAGTTAAGTAAAAGAAAATCTTCCAGAAAAACAGAAGCAAGAACAGCTTGTTCTTCAGACTGTCAAGCTTATAGATATCTACTCAAAGAATCTGGATTTCACAGCAGAGGCATACAAGGCAGTAGTCCAGTGTACACACAGAGAGCCAAAGGCTCTCATGGACACTCAGTCACAGAGATATTTTAAAGCAGTACAAAGGGGGAAAAGAGGAAGAATCAAAATGAGCAGGAAAAGAGGAGGGAGGAAAAAAAAAAAGGGGGGGGAGAAGTAGTGCTGAGCTGATGACTACGTTTACAAGGAGCACTGACTACCAAAAAGAAGCACTAAGAGTATTTAGAAGAGTCAAAGCCTGTATAGTCCTAGAAGGCTGGCCACAGGGGAAGAAGATAAGAACACAAGAAGGTCAGGCTTCAGATTATGAGGTTGAAAGAGCACTGTGGACAGCACTGAGGAAAGCTGAAATTCATTATTTGGGAGACGGAAGGAACTGAAACCATTGTTAACGACTAAGAGGACCTCTGTAAATAGAGCTACATTTCCTCAGTCATCTCACTTCAGTCTGAGATATGCTTTCCTTAATGCAGATTCCAGGAAGTAGATGAAGAAAAAGTTCACAATTCACACTATCTAGACACAAATTGCTAATTTATTTGTATCCTCCTCTCTTTCCACTGAAGACAATATTCAGGCAGAGAACCCTATTCCAACCTGACACCAAAAGCTTTTATTTTCTCCCCTAGAAAGAAAGCTTCAGCTTTTATCTTCAAATGATACATTAAGAACTCTAGTTTGTAAGGCATCCATCTGCTGTGACTAGATTTACAGGGCCACATCATCAGCTGTCATATACCATCATCACTCCACTGAAGCCAGCGGAACTGCAGCTGGATCTGCCTCATGAGCTTCACAGTTTAAACATCGCAGTGTGATGTGCTGTCAAGTTACAGAAAAAAGTATTACCTATCTTTCAGAGATTTAGCTATTTTCCATCAAGACAGTGGATCCTGGCTTTTGTTTTTGGTCAAGTCTTCAAGGTCTGGGCCTAATCTTTTGTGACTTTCTTCATGCTTTGTCTCTCAGCATGCATCAAGGGAGTTGCAGGCCTTTCACTAAGCCAGGTTTGAAATACAGCATTTGGATTGATCATGAAATTCTACTTGTTAGACATTATGTGGTGGAACTCCACAACGTCATGAAGCTCACTGGACTTCACAGTCTCTTCTGCCTCTCAGGAGTCAGCAGCTTCCTAAACAGTAGAGACAATTACTTCCACACAGCAGTTATTTCAGGCTTCCCCACTCCATGAAGATGGGTTGTGTGAGATAACAAGGATGACCCAAAACCACTTCCTGCTCAAGACACCTTTCTTCTCATCTTTCAGCAAAGTCAGTCAGGGCACCACAATGCTGCTGCTTCTGGCCAATCTGGAAGCCTTCAAAGGTGGCACCCACCATTCTGTTCAGAATTTGGCACCAACCACCCCTTGCAACCTTACAGTGTTTTACCCTTCCTACCCTTTGCAGAAGCAAGTGCTGAGATGTCCTCTTTGAACAATCCCCAGCATCAGCTAGGCAGCAGTCCCCACAATGAAGATTTACTCCTGGCAACATGCAGACAGGTGGATTACGTGGCCCAAAGTCTGCAGAGTTGTTCAAGGAATAACACTTTCTAAGTCCTACAGGGATAGATCCATCACATCATGTCTGGGTGACTTCTCTATGTAGATTAAGCATAACTTACAAGTGGGCAGGAGGTACACCATCCCACTTTGGTGCTGCTGAAAGACAGGAGCATTGCTTAAAACCAGGAAAAGACACGGCATCTCCAACGCAGCAACACATTATGCAAAATAAACTTTGATCCTACCCTAAAGCTATTTCATGCCTATTCCCCATGCTGCTCCTCTCAGCCACTTAAGCCACTGAGTTGTACTGCTCCACTTCTACAGCAGACCATAAAAACACTACGGAAGGCAGAGGAGGCAAGAGGTTGGGCTAGCAGCTGCGCTGCACCCAGCAGAAAATTCTTGCTCCCTGCAAAGACGAGACAACAGAGAAAAAGCTCTAAGTCTGCACAGTAATGTTAGGTGTTGGGAGGAGGGATAAAGGTGGTGGGGGTGGTGGTAAAAGATGATCTCACACAGCTATCAAGAAAAACAGGAGGGAGGGAGAAGAAAGAAAGCACACCTGACAGACATGTTAAGAGATGTCTGAACAAGAACAGGGCTGGCCCCAAACCACACTGCAGTCTCTTGGGTGCAGCGGTAGTAAAAGCAGTTCTGCAACTAAAGGCTTATCAATCACTTGTGTGTGTCTGCTTTACTGAACTCCTGAAGAAATTGGTTTAAAAGACAGGAATCAAAGGATGACTCTAACAGGCTCTCAACAGACAGGAAGAGGAGAGCAGATATGGCCAGAGGGGACAGCATAGGAAGAAGTAGAAACACTATGGTTAGGAAAAGCCAAGACATACACAATGCCCATATGCCATACACTGCCTGGAATTATTCTTTTATCTTCCTTTCCTTTGAATAACCAGCACCACATGCTGACCTTCTTCATATTCCCACTTACAGACTTTCCCAAAACATCCTTTCTACTTCAGGAGTGGTGACTGCTAAGCTACAACCTATGAAACAAGCAGCTGCTGAAGGACGGATGCACCGAGTCTTGAGTTGACTTGCAAGTCATGCAACTCAGTCAAAAGAGAGTAATTCCCAGAGCCATTCTGTGGAACAGGAGAACGAGAATTAGATGCTGAACTACCACCATTAGTTCGTTTACTATGCACATTTGGATCTGCTTTGTCCACAACTCTAGCAATCCAGAAGAGGTGGTCAACTTGCTTCCTAGGGGAAAAAGCAAGCCAGCTAACACTAAGTTACAGACTTAATCCTGCAAAAAACGACACCGCCTTGCGAAAACATTCCAGCCTAAGCTTGTTTAGGTAATTAAGACAAAAGATCTTCCACCCTACCTTTGCTATAAGGTATTCCAGTACAACTGTACCCAACACTTAGCCTCAGAACATGCCCATTCAAGTCTGGATACTGGATTCAACCCACTTAAAAATTCTTCTGCATAATTTGAAAAACTGAGAATATACTTCATTAACAGCTGGTTGCTTAGCATTAATCAGCCATTTCACTCCTCTCCCACTGTCCTTGTAGCCAGGGGCTGAAAGCATTCACTATAAAAGTCACTCAATGTATAAAGCTTTGTCACATGATAAATATGGTCATGACTTAAGCTTTCCAACAAGCCTTTCCTGAGTCAGCACCACCAGACTGACCCACCCCCTGCAGTGATTGTCTGCCCAAGCCTGGCCACATTACTCTGCGATTACTCCAGCTCTTATTTCTGGCAAAACTGCTCTATCCTCACCAAAGCAGGATTGCCCACGTGTTATAACTCCAACACTATGGCATAGAACATGTCTGTAAAGATGTAGCTATAGCTGTACGTCAGTATTCAGTGCTGCAGGAAGTGAAAAAAGTAGACAAGGTGCTAAACTGATTTAGTGCTTGTTATAGTTCATTCCTGTTTGCATATATATATAATTCTCCAACAACTCTCCAGACAAGCACAGCTCATCCAGAGGCAGCGCAAGCCTCTCTCACACAGCTCCTCCTCAACTCAGAAGCAGCAGCACTAGAAGAGCAGAGTAATGTATTTGTAAGATTTGAGGTTCAGAAGGAATTTCACCGAGTACATGTGTCCAATCCCCTACTACCACACCCAATATCATAGGAAGGTCTCCTAAAGCCAGTTAGATACCTTTTTCCAACTTTGCATCCTGGGACACTCATTGAGAGCATTGATGCTCCATTGATTAGAGACCATCTGAGCTGTAGCACATGTATATTTCTGGTCAGTTCATAGGCATTTATTCTCATGCCAAAACAAGTCTTCAGCTTCTTCACCTCCCTCCCCTTCCACAGCCTCACCCATCAGTGCTTCTCATATTGACATCTGCAGAATTCTTTACATGATTCTCTCACCAGGAGCAGTCACCTTTGGACAGGTACAGCCAGGTCCTTGCCACCTAATGAGCTCCCAGTTTCTATCTTTCAGTCTCTGGACAACCTCAGGGTATCTGCCTGCAAGGGCCTGGACTGCAAGAAGATGCATTTCAGAGCTGCTGTTCAGAAGTTTACAGGAACAGAGTAAGAATGGGCATGTTTCTTTTGACAAGTTGGGGCTTGAAAATGTGAGTGGAGGGCAATGGCAAGTTAAAAAATAATGTACAGTTCTCTGATTTTTACCAGAAACTTATTGAGAAAACATTCATTTTTTCTGGCTATATTTGAAACTTCACCCTTCACTTTCACAGGAGTTAAGAGCAGATAATTAAGTCTTTTGTTCACTGCATTTGCTTATATTGCCCTTTTCTTGGGGGGGGGGGCGGGGGCGTGG
>NW_010973023.1:6009311-6048161 GCF_000737465.1 Haliaeetus leucocephalus | reverse complement strand
TGGTTTTATTGCCCTTTTTGTGGGGGGGGGGGGGGAAGAAAAATCCAGGCTTTGGCATCTGTTTCTTTCCCCTCGGCTCCCCTGATATTCCTTGGCAGACTAGACCTGATCATGAAAGACTCCAACAAATTGCTCGAGCATTTTCAAGTATGTCAAATCAGCACTACCACCCCTCACCCAGTCTGCCCTCCCACACCCCAGGTAAAGCTATTCATTGTACAAGCACCACCTGCTGAAAAGAGGAGAGCTCACACAACTGACATGTTTTCATAAGGTAGTGAGACACCTCAAGCCACTCGCTCTCCTGTGGATCGCCAGCAAGGATGGTCTGCTGAGACTCCAGGCATAAGAGAAAAAACAAACAAACAAAAAAACCAAGTCACAGCTTCATATCAGCAGAACCCAATGTTTCTTCTGCGGCAGGTAGTGTGGAGAAGACATTTTGCAACATCCGCCACTGGCCTCCTCCAGACTCCAGCAATTGCAGCCTTTCTAGTCAGCAGAAAGCCCCTTACTTCACAGGATTGAGGGGACAAGAAGTCAGCTCTCCCATAGAGTTGTGGTCCCATGAGACCACTCCAACGGTCAGCTTGCATCTTGCCAGCACAGACACATTTGTGAAGAAATTAAAGCAGCTTGAGAAACCCACTGCATGGCCACCTACACATCTGTGGAAGTCACAGCTTGGCTCAGTGTGCTGAGGAGACCTACGTAATGCTGGCAAGCAGAAACAGCAGCCAAAACCAGCAAACCAAAGTGGCATTAGCATCAGAGGGAACCCAGTGGTTAACACCTGCTGCTCTAAGTCAGACCTACAAGCGAGCGAGGTTCCAGTCAACAGCTTTTCAAAGGCATATACAGGATTTAACCAAGTCCTACAGCAAGGATAGGAAACCATTTGTTTTGGACTCCACCAGACAGCAAAGGCATTTTCAGTGAAGCCAGTGAATTCTCCCCTTCTTATACATAGCAGGACAAGGGAATGCTGCTTTCCTTGCTCAGCAGAGGCAGCTGCTGAAGGAGGGCAGAGGGCTGTCTGGAGTGGAAGGAGCAGTATTGCCAAAATCAGCAACACAAACATGGGAACAGCTTCAGCATCTCATCCCCTGCCTGCTGGCAAAGCAGCTGCCCTTCTGCCAAGGCACAGGGGAAGGTGAGCCATCGTAGAAGTAATTGAACAGAGATGAACACTGGGGATAGATTTCCTCGAAAAGTCTCGTTAGCAGAGCGACTAGAGCCTGATCTCCTCCCTCTTTACTATAAAAACATACTCTTTATTAAACTCCACTTGCAAGTGATTTCAGGGAGACTGGGAGTAGGGCACACTTAATAACAGAACATGACTGGAAGGGCTAGACCTGATTTAAAAAGTCAATAAAGCGTGTGTTTTCATTTACGAAACAAAACTTAGTCGTGGTTTTAATAAAAATCCAACCCTTATTTGTTTTGGAGGAGGAAAAGGGAGATCACTGTGCTGCTCCCCTTGCCTCCCCAATTTTGAATCCATCTCATTGCTTCTGGCAACAACAAACAAAATTCAGCTCATCCCTAAGAGAGGTTTGCTCCTAAAGCAAGTGGGAAACCCAGGCACGTGCTGGGTGGAGAGAGGAAAACCACTTGGAGATTCTTGCATTGCTTCAAAGATTAATCTAACATTTTAATTTTAGACCAGAAGCAGCACAGCAAGATAGGGATTTTGTTTTTAAAGGGCAATTAGAGCCTTCCTCCTCCATTTGTTCTTTCTTCAGAAGAAATGTTTCCATTGTCTTGACATTTTGGAAAGGAAAAGCCCCACTGTGATTGTTTTACAGCAGTTATGAAATGCAGCAGCCACACAATAAATACGCAGCCCTGGGTTTTTGGTTTTGGTTCTCTTTTAGGTGCCCAGCCCAGGCTGTGCAGGCATGAAATCATTTGCCCGACAGCTCAGTTACTGGTCACTTATCTAAGGAGAAAATCACTGATGACTGCAAACCAAGATAAACACCCCAATGTGCACAATGGAAGAACTCTGAAAAACAATACACTCATTTAAAGAGAGCCCACATGTTAATGACCCATTCCTTTTCCACCTTAGTCACTGCCTCTACCATAGTCATAGCTTAGTATTCAGCCTATTTGAGCTCATTTTACTCCTATGGAAAACATAAAAATATTTGCCTTACAAAGCACACACAGACTAAGAACAAGTTACCCTGGAAAGCATGCTGCCAGATTTACAGTCTAAAAACACCACGACAAACAACCATTACCAACTCTACTGAAATGGCATCTGAAGAGCCATCTTAAAGTCCTTTAACCTCTTATCTTGAGAAAACTTGCCAGTACCAAATGAATCGTAGTCATGTTGCCTGCTAGCTAAGGTCAAGAATTCTGCAACATGTTACTGTATGATTTTATCAGGCATGAGAAATGCAGAACTCCTCACATGTGCCAGCAGCCACCCCACAACACTTGCAGTGAAAACTGGCATATACTAAGTGAGTGAACAAGGAGGATGAATTTCCTAACCATAAGCATTTCCCTGGGGACATCTCAGATTCCTGAAAATCTTACTGTCCATGAGGTGCTTGATTTTTATGCAGCAAGATTGCAATTTTATTTCAGAGTTTGAATGAGGAAATTTTGGGCAGCCCCAGTCAAGACACACCAGGACAGAAGCCCACTGCATTTTTAAAGGCAGGGTCCTTATTTATCCTGTACAGCAGTCATTAAAAAAAAAAAACCCAAGAATCCCCAGGATTTTAGTGTCTCTTTAGGGCAAAAAAAAAAAAGTTAAAGTATTTGCTTCCAGATTTCCCACAGTGATTAACGTGGTTAAAAAAAAAAGTTCCCCAGTAAGACACAAGAACTATACTTATCCAATCGATTTCACGCCATGACACTGACAGTAAGATGCCTTCCTGCCAACAGCTAGCTCTTACTAATCCTTCCATTCAACCTGCTGAAACACGATTTTGCACCCAAGGCCACATGCAAAAGCATCTGGCTCAGGAGCAGAAAAAGAGATGCTGTTAAGCAGGACGAGCTCCGCACCTTTCCTTTCTATCCCCATAAATGGACACAATCACTGTCTGATGCCAGATCCCACAGGCACTGAGATGGATGCGACAGCGAGGAAATGCTTCTTTAAAAGTGGGGGTAGAACCATACACTATAAATTAGGTACAACCCAGTGCAGGTGGCCACAAATCTGTAATGCAAAGCAACCTTAATTTCATATTGAATTAATCCTAAACCCAGAGATTCATAGTATGTTGTTGAGGTCTCTTCTGCTTACTAAGTAGAAGAGACTAAGCAGTCAAGAGTCTGCTGTGAATTCCTTACACCTTACAATCGCCGACTTCGATATGAAGATCAAGGAGGTGAACAGCAGCTTCCAATATAAGTGAACTCCAACAGAGAACATTTTAAGAAATTAACAGAAACTGGGCTGAACAACAAAAAGTCTAAACCCAAGCAGGTTCAAGGCACTCCAGCCCTTTCCTGCTATAATGTGCCACGTTTAAATGGAATCAAGTTTTTATGCCTCAATCCAGAGAGGATTTCCTTTTCTAGGACAGAGTGGCATACTATTTCCTTCCCTCAAATAAAGGCAGCAAAACTAGGTCTTCTGAACTTAACTTGATCCAGCAATGTTGGCACTGAGTGCTGGTCGAACAAGAGAGAAATTAGGAAAAAAAAAAGTAACATAATAGTTCACTCAGAGACTACCTTTATGCTGAGACTCAGGAAATGGATGGCAGAAGTTTTATTATAACTAGAGGGGGAGCATTTTTCTTTAATAATCTCCACAAGTGAAGTTACTCAGGTGTGTCTCCAGCAGACCTAGACTCAGACACATTGCATAGTCAAAAGATGAAGTCATCATTAGTGCAAAAACCAGTCTAGCCACCAAAGATGGAGGCTTTTCTCGCACTCAGCTACTTCACAGCAAACATCTGGTGTACCTGAACAGAGCGGAGCACGGCCAACAACCACTGCAAGCAGCAAGCTCCCCAAGAAGAGGCAAGACAAAGAGTGCAAGCTACAAATTCAGTAATGGAGAGCCCTGCAAAAGACTGAGACACTGAACTGTGCAAATGCATCATGCCACCAACACCCGAGGGTTTAAGGAACACTGACACATGTCTGCCTTGGAGCTTCAAAACAAGAGGACTAGTGAGCCTTTAATGCATCGCTCTCTTCTATGTCCGGAATGCATCCCAACCACACAGACATAGAGCAATTAATGGCTGGTTAATGGTCAGAATTGCTTCCCAAGCTGGCCAAAGACAAACATACAGCATGATGAGTTTATGTGAGGCATGTGCCATTTAGGACACAGCATCCTTAATTCATATTAGTTTTTATTTCTTGACTCTTCACATCAATCAATAATGCTCCCTCCTCTCCCGTCTTAAGCAATTTCAAATGTTGGGGGTTGGGGGGAGAGGAAAGAGGAAGCAATATGCTCTTCTTTCCTCCATTCTCCTAAAAAACCTACTTGCAGCTTTGGGGTTTCAGTTTTAACAGTAAGCAAGTAGTTACACAGATGGTGTTGGGAATTGCAGCAGTGAGATCAGAATCCAAGGACAACAGCATTGCACAAGTTTACTTGCATTTTCCGACCTGCCAGTTGTTCATTACATGAGGCAAGTAGTAGGCTTGGCCTTCAGAGGGTCGGAATAACATGCCTCTTTAGATGAAGCGCATTTGAAAACAAAGTCATCCAGACACATAAAGGGCAAAGGGTGAGGAGATCCATCTCCAAGATTACAGCAGACTGCACCATGGGATCTCTAGTGTATATCTGAACTATGGTCTTTTGGAACAAAAACTACCAGTTGGATTGAGGAGACAACAGAGAAGCTGACTTGTTATTTGCACTACCTGCTCACACACAGGTAAGAAATTTGATCAACCAGAAACTGGCTGCAGGCAAATTCTAGCACACACAGGACATACAGCACCAATTCCAACAAGCAGTGCCCACGAGGAAAGCTAGTACTTCACTTCTAGTGAGTCCAATCTTTCTCATGCTACCTTTTCTTACCCTGTTCTAGTGAAAAGCATGCCTCTTCTTCCCCCACGTTATGCTTGATTTTCTCTTACCTTCCTAACCACTTAAATCCAGGCAAAATACTCTAACACTGCAACAAAAGCATACACTTACGGTGAAAGGTACATATGCATTTCTAAATAGTTCTGCGGGAGCACACAGCAGCCGAAGAAAACTCCTACCATGTATGACTTGTACAGAAGTTTGATATGCAGGGGCACCTCGAGAGACCATTAGCGCAATTCTCTACAGTAAGGCAAAAATCAATTATCTCTTAGGAATGGAGAGCATTCAGATGAAAAGAGGGCTCCTGGCAACTTTCAGTAACTGTGTGAAAGGTAGCTATGAAAAAAAAACCCAACGCAAACAGAAAAAAATAAACCCACTGAAAGGGAGTGTAAAAGTCTGCCACACATGTCCACTGGCACATGGGGGTCTGCAGCCACAGAAGGCTGAGATTGACCATTTCTAGCCTTCCATCTGGGCAGTCTGTCCTTACCACCACACTAGAGCTAGCTCTGCATGACCAAGTAGTTTGGCCTACTTGAAGCAATCTATAAAACAATAATATAGAAGGTCCCAACACCTAGATTAAAGGCTTACACGGCTTTTACTTCACACCAGGTCTTCTGCCACAGACCAAACACCCAGCACATGAGGTGAGCTGGGTGGGCTTTGGGAATGCAGCCTCTGGTTTTGTTTTAGGTAGGAGGAACCCAGCTTGCACACCGTGATGCTGCTCTGCAATGCCAGCCAGCACACGGGGCAGGGAGGGGGGGAAATCAAGAGGTTTACTTCAGAAGTGCCCTTCTGATCCAAATCAAAACATAAAAGGCAGGCATACCTATCTTCCAATGCCTTTACCCCACACCAGTGGTATTTTCTCCTCCTTCAATTCATCTGCTTAATTTGGGGAAAAACTGAAGGAAAAGCTTCCTAAGCCTCTTCGCCTTCTCGCTGCTCACCTCTGGACCCTTCTTTCCCGAGATGAAGGGTTAGCAGCAAAAACAGGACACAGCACATTAAATAGAGGCTCCCCCTGTGCCAAATTGCCTCTCAGATGCCAGTGTGCTAGTTTTATTGATGAATGCATCCCAGCATGTTTCTCTGTCGTGTTCTCTGCCATTGACAACACTGGATTAAACTATTGACTTGAAGAGCAGCTTTTACAGCTACTTTTGAAGTGGCCTGCCCCACTTGCAGCATTGCTTACAAAGCGGCTCAAGCCTGAGAGCGGTATGGGAGGAGAAAGATGCTGCACAGAGACATCCATCACACAAGCTAGGTGCTGGGCTGCTGCTGGAGCAAGGAGGGAGCTGGTAGCTGGGAAGCAGCAGCCGTGGCAAGGATGCTGGCACAGAGGGTGCAGCTGAGACAGCTTACTGGTGGAGCAGGAGAGGCGGTGGCAGCAGCCACTCTGCTAACTCAAGAGCTTCCCAGCTGAGGAACCTCCCCCCCAAAATGGGCATTACTAGCAGCTTGCCCCAGGCTTCTGGGACATTGCTGTGCAGGGCCATAGGACAAGAAAAGCTGGATCCTTTGCTAGGCTGCAGAGTCTGAAAGGACAATTTGGCCCTATATAATAAACACCCTTTTAAAAAGAGATTGTAACTTGTGGGAAGCTTTGGCAGAGAATGTAAATTCCTCCCCCCCCATGCCTCCAAGAGCTTCAAGCAATAGTCAAAACACTCCCAACACTTTCAGTTGCTGTCTCAGCTTAATACAGGACCATATACTTTTTCCCCTCCCACATGCATGTCCTCCCCAGTTTTCCAAAGATCCACCTTTGCCAGCATGCAAACAAGCACAGGTTACACTTCTGGCAGCAGGGGGAACAGGATGCACAAACTACACAGTGGATCTGCAGCAACTCCTCACAGCACGAAAGAGTGCTTGGGAAAGGGGAAAGGAAGGCACAAGGGGAACAGTGTGCTTTTCTCCAGATTGAAGATACTGAGTGGGAGTGTTTTTGTTCATTTCAAGGGCAAAAAACAATAAATTCTTGTTAGCATGCATACTATAATTCAAAGCCGTATGAGCCTCAGTGCAATAGCAATATGAAAGACATTGCCAAGCAAAGAACTGCTGGACTGCAGAAAACTGGGTATAAGTGGAAAAACTTCAGTAAATAAGTTATCCTCCTCTTCAGAAGGAGTTTTACCTCAACACACTGGCATTTAATTTCCTCCCTCCAGCACCCCAGTTACTGATGCTCTCAAGGCTGACAGCAATTGCCTGCATCATTCTCCCCAGCTGGTTTAGGAAGCAATGACCAGGGTAACTCGGTGCATGCAAAGGGGGATTGAAATCAAGCTAGGAAAACAGCGTGAGTAACAAAGCCAGACCCCTGTGCTTTCAGCAGGGTTTGCCTCTCTGCCCTCAAACAGCAGCCTCCTTCAGTCCCACTCCTCACAGAGCCGCTCAGTTTTCAATGAGGCCACCTTTCCTTTTAGTCCCCATGGCTGTGAGTCATCATCGAAGGTCTGAGGTTAGCCTCTGGAAACCACCAATTTTCTTCCTTCCTGTAACGCTTGGTGATAGAGCCCATATGAAGTTTTAAAGAAAAATCTGACCCTGGAGGGCATGCATTTGTTTGCCGTCACACAGCAACCCTTTTTGGTGCATAGATACCTGTATTAACACTGGTAAAGAACTGTTCACACCCCATATGCTAGAAGAACTGTGGTGTAGTAGAGCAAATACCTCTTTATAGTATAGTGAATACAATGTGTGGCCAGCACCAGGTAATTCCCCTCTTCCACTTCCTCACCCAAAAAGAGGGCATAGCACGGGGGATAGAGATATATATATACACACACGTAGTTCTGTTAGTTTACCCCTGGAGCACCAAGGCCGAGGGCACTGCTCTCCCGTCCATGGCAGAGCTGCTCTCCCAGCCCGCTCTGGACACCAGGCACAGGAATCCGAGCTTGGCACCATGCTAACCCAGCTATGTGGCTTCTGGAGCAAAACCAGTTCATGTCCAGCCAAGAGCACAGAAGCAGCCAAAATGCAACTGTCTGTACCACTGTCTGTGCAACTAGGCCCTTAGATACTTGTTCTGCTTGTGTTTTCAGGTGGAAGTTTTTTTCCTTGGTAACTAGGAAAACTAGATGACTTGCAGAAGCGCCTCAGAAGTCAACCACAGGCTCTAGAAGCAAGGGCTTTGCAAACAAAAACATCCAGCATTGCCAGAGCTAAATAAAGCAGCTGAAGTTTACCTAACTAGGAGTATGTTACTATAACATACTTTCTCGGGAATCACTGTTTCATTCTTTGAAGCTATGAGCGGCACCATGCACTGCAGTGCTGCCTCCCCAGCCTGGATGAGGGATATATCCTCTGCTACTTTAATTTTCTACTCCCTGAGTTTTTCCTTGAAAGTCTCCGCCCCCAACACTGCATTCCCATCTATCCACCCCCAAGCACTTGGACTAAATTAAGCCAAAAATCAAAGCCAGCTGATTATTTATTAAACAAACAGGATACATTTTGTCTTTGGTAGAATCGAGCACTCCTGGTAGCTGTAGACTTTAAACTTTACTTTGGGGGGCAGGGGGAAAGGAAGGAAGCAGTGGTTCACTTTAGGAGTGCATACTGAGAAGTCGTTATTTTACTTAAAAGCCATCTGCCTATAAAATGAAACTGTACACGCACGTAAGACTTAACAAGCTATAAACAAGCATCAATAGCAACACTCATATTTCAGTGATAATAGCTGGCTTTGATCACATTTCTTTAAACTACCCTCCTCTTCAAACCATTTTCAACTCTCTCAGCTCCTGTCAAGCCCATCTCCCACATCTGCCAATTAAAGGAAGAAGAAGAAATTGGAATTAATGGGGGTGCAGGGAGGGAGCTAGTGTGCTTTGTTTCCCTGCCAAAAGCTTTACCAGGATGCAGAGAGGTCCCTAACAAACAGGGGCCAGCAACACGTGCAAATGAAAAAAAGCCACAGTTATGTACCCGGAAAGGCATTCCTAAATTTTTCCAGAGAAATTCTGAATACTTTGTTTCCTGTGAGAAAATGAGCATTTGACTAGAGATCTCCTAATCAGGAAACAGACAGGTCAGGTATTTCTAGAATGCTAATGAATGTACAGAACAGAGCATGGATTATCTGCGGCCTGCCCCAGCTGACACCAGGGACTCTCAGCATCTGAACTCCCTCCTGCTTTTATTCAAGTCACAGTTTGCAGACAGATCTTTTGCATGAAAACAAAACAATACACAAAGTCAGTTCCCAAATGGATACAGAGCGCTACATGTGGAGCTACAGGAAGACAGAGCTTAGAAGCCACTTGCATCAGGGATTGTTTTCTTCTTCTGGTTGGGGAAAAAAGAGAAAACATATCCAAGACAAGAATGTGCAATAAAATCAGATTAAGGAATGTTAGTCACTCCTGGCTTCCCCTCAAAACAGAAGTCAAAGACTTTCCGCCATTCATTCACAAGATGTCTAAACAGTGAGTCTTGCTAAAGAATAGGAAAAAAAGAAAAAAAGAGAAAAGTGAAAGGAGGTAAAGAAGGTTGCTCTTCTCAACCTAGTAATAAGCTCCCAAAAGTGCTTTCCCTTCATCCATGTGCTAAAAGCCAAAGCAATCCCTGCAGCATCAGCAGGCGCTGTGGTCAGGGCTGGGTCCCAGCCAGCCAAGAGTGCAAATACAGTATTAAATGCATTCATACTTTCCCACTGAGACAAAGCCTGAAAAGCCTAACCACTGCTCCATCCTCTGTGTTGCCTCTTCCCAGTTAAGCCTCCTGATATTGCTCCTAAATAAAAATGTCCCTGACTGCTTCCATCCATGTTTATACAAGGAAGAGGCTGAGGGTCATGGGCTGGAACAGCTGCGAAGAGCAGGCACATTGCAGCAAACGTGTCCACTCTTCTTCGGATTTGGCTTAGGTACTCAGTGGCTTTGCTGTTGCGATTTGGCATCCATTTGCACAAACACCAGTGTGGTTCTTGGAGAAAGGAGGATTGTAATTGAAACCACCAAAAATAACCATTGGCATACGACACTTGTTATTTAGCACAGACCCCCTTCAGCAGTTTTCATGGTCATGATTCAGCAGACACAGTGGCAACACTCCAAAATAAGGTCTCTTTCTCCTTTTTCTGCAAAAGGACCACAAAGCTGCACAGAGCAGCCCAGGAGAGGACCTCATTCCCCAAGCTTAACCAATTTACCACCACGCTGCATCCCAACCACAAGAGAAAATACAGACTAATACAGTTGCAGACAGAGCATTGTGCTAAGCCTTCACAAAGCCTCTCCCAGGGAGCCCTTTCCCCACAAGCAAAATGGACCTGGGCTGCCATTCCCAGCAGCTGATGAGTCAAGTAACTTCGTTATGAAATGCTTGCTTAAGACCAGAGTTGTTATTTAAGGAGCCGGTATCTCACCTGCCTCACAAAGATAATAGAGGTACACGAGACAACACACCCAGAACATAGCTCCTCTCTCTACCTACAGAAGTGATATGCTCTGAAGCAGCTTTTCTTTGACTGTTTTATATGTGTCACGCTAGCACAGGAGTTGTTTATCCAACTTCTGCTGAGAGAATAAAGCTGGACATATAACACCTCCCAGCAGTTGCAGAAGCTAGTGAATGTACAAAAAAAGCTGTTGGTTTTGTTAGGTTTGGGGGGGTGTTAAATAAATGAAGATAATGTAAAAATCAAAATTCTTCATCTCAAAGAGGGCCTGGCTGAAAAAGTTACGGAATGGCTACATGAGGTGACGTTTCTCTCCAGTTTTTGCCACACAGAAAGCAGCAGGGAATAACACGTGCCCTAGACTTCTTGTAAATATATCTCAGTAAAAAAATGGTTGTCAGCCACACAGTTTCAAAACACCCCTAATAAGCCCCCTTCCTATAAATCTGTGCTTGAACTTCAGGCACAAGGTACCGTATTTAGCATTTCCAGAGGGATGCACACAGAGATAACCACAAGGAAGATGGCCATGGTAGCAGACTTCCTTTTAAACACCTTCTTTTGCTCTGAAAACAGACAAGCACACTATGTCTGAAGAGAAGATGTTTACCAGCTCCCAATTTACACATCCATTGGGCAAGTGACCTACCACAGACATGAGGATTTTTGTCTTGCAATGGTCATGTCAGATCCTCTGAGCTGTCAGACACAACCGCCTTCATGTATGAGGACTCATAATCTTCTAAACCAATTTGGAGGAACAATTCTGCTCCTTGGGGTCTTTATAGGGTTTGAACTGAACCTGGCACCTCAGCTTTGAATCTCATCCTCCTCCAAAGATTTTGGGCTGCTGCCTATTCAGACTGTTACTGGTCATTGCCCCCTTGGCAGGGCTAGGAATCAGGGTAGAAATAATAAGCAGCAGAGTGTAGCAGCTGTACCATGCTGGTGTATGGAGAGACAGAGAGAGAAAATGACAGTCAGGAAACAACTTTTAAAAAAAATGGTGGAACTGTGCATTTGACAGGTTTTTTTAATCAAAGTAAACCACTCAGAAATGTATACATGTGTTCTGAGCAGATTAGTCATCATAACTATTTTAAAGCCATTAGCTAGCAACTGTTTCCCAGCTGATGTAGATTCCCAGTTGAAGGTGCACTAGACAACACACCCGAACTCTTCAGGTTTTTTTTCCTCATTTTATCCTTAAAAATAACTAAGTGGCATGGGATCCAAGTGTCTTAAAAACACTTGATGATTATTTTTTTTTTTCCATCAAGAAAAGCTTATTAGGCCAGTGCAAAAGCTGTTCACACAGCTCTTAGTGGGATAATAAAAAGTTAGGCATATAACTTGCCCATCACAAAAGAAAAAAAATAAAAAAAATGAAAGCTTAACCACCTTTGGTTGTTGGCAAAGGAGAATTCTGGAAGCTGCAAAAGCTCACGTTTTATCATGGAAATGATTACATTATTCAGGAGTAGTTAGTGGCAGTGACTGTGCCACCACCCTGGCAGACACACCACTTGTGTGAACTAGCAGCTTGGTAATCATCAGCCTCCCACCCTGTTTCCAAAAGAAACACCCGTTCTGAACAGTGAAAAGAAAAGCTCCCCATAGAAGCACTACAATGCAAGCAAACTCAGGGGCTGTATTTCAGTAGCTCTATTCTTCCACACCTTACAGCAGAACTTGTTTTATTTTACTGACATCCAAGCTGCCAAGAACTGATGTTGAGATTTAGATAAACATATCAAGTATAGACAAATATTACATGCAACCACTCTGTTTCTTCCAAGTGCCAATGTTCTCAGTGCCACTGACACATATAAAAAGCTTGAACCATATTCTGTACTTTACTACCTGAATTCAACATCCAGCCTTCTTGTGATGTTCTCCCTGGTAAGGTGTCTCCAAAAGCCATTCTAGCCAGATAGTGGGATACCAGCTCCTTAGGCCTCTCAAACCGCTGTGCAGAACAGCTACTGTTTCTGCTCATGCATCTTCAAGCCAGCTGGTTGCAAACACTAAGTGCTAGAAAGAAATAGTTAAGCTGATGATTTGTTTTAAAAATGATTCAAGTTTTAACCACATAAAAAAAGTCTTGAGGCAAAAGATCTAGGAAGCGAGGTTTTGCAGACAGAGTATGTGAATTTGGAACCGAAGCTCTTACTGGGTTCCTTTTCAAAACCAGTGAGATTTTGCCATTTTTTTCAGTTCTTTCCCCACCTTTCCCATAGAAATTTATAACTTCCTGCGCATTCTCTCTTCCTCTACTTTTTGAATTGTACTAAAACCTACTGTTTGTGGGTAGGTAGATGCTGGAAGAAACCTCAGTGATCTGAAGACTGCAATCTCAAAACCAGTAGACGCCCTCCTGCAAGCTAACAAAGCAGCCAAGTGCACAGTTGCAAGTTATGTGCAACATGAGCCCAAAGAGACCCAGACTGCATCTGCACAGGGACAAGGCTTCCCCTTCGATCCTGAACTCTGCCCAAGTGCTCTGCACCACAGACATCGCTTCTGGTGTTCATGCATTGGATCATCTCGCAAAGCCCAACTGCATGCACTGTAGCCAACCACCACATTCAAGAGGAGAGGGATTCATTCACTGCATCGAATAACAAGCATTCCTGATTTACTTCAGGCTGCATGAAAGCTAAAACCAAGCAAATCTTACGTTTTCCTTGAAACAGTACAAACACTAAGAGACAGGAACCATGTCTCAGCAAGACAGCAGGAACCAAACCTGAGTAACAGACCCCACAACTGCATGGCACACAGCGTGAACATGCTCTGCTCTGTAAGCCAGACCGGTTCACATGAGCTGACACGGCCCCATCATGGAAGAGGGATGCGAGGCTACGCCAAAGCCTTTGTGCACCTTACAGACACGGGACTGTAGCAAGCTGCCTCTACAAACCTTTAGACCTCAGCACAACCCCAGAAATACGTCTAGCAGCATTCCCTCCACAGTGATCCCTCCTCAGCAGGGATGCAACTTCTTGTTATTTCTATGTGCAAGCAGCTATCCAGCAATACATATTGCCAACACTGACATGCCTTGTAGTGCCAGGAGGTCTTTAAGGTAGGGAGACCTGGTTTGCTGGAATTGTTCAGTCCATGCCAGTGGCAAGAGAGCCACCATGGAAGTGTGCCATTCAGCAAGCGCTAGCAATCAACCTAGCTAACCAGGTTTACACTAGCAGGGAAACAATTTCCTTTCATGGCTGCTGATGATGCACATACAGAAGTATCTTCTTCACACTTCTCTCTTTCAGCTCTCCTGGGACATCCACATGGAACCACTCTGAGACAGAGGCAATAACATTTCTGACGACAAATGGAGCTAGTAACTCTGATTTTCCAAGTTAAGCACAACACACCCAAAAACCAGACCATCAAGACTCAAGAGTATACTACCCACACACTGTATGACACCCGTCAGGGTAGAAAGGCACCCGCACCACACTATGCAGCTCCAGTTCTTCCTCGTGATGCAATATGGCTCTGGGAACTCAGGATGCAACTGGTGAGAGGAAGGGCGTGGGACATAGCCACCACTTACCAACTGAACTGGGACCAGCTGAGGTACAGTGCTGCAAAAAAGGAAAAACACTGAGGGAAATACTGCTGTTGTCTAGTCTCTGTCCAGGCATCCAGAGGCAGGACAAGTTAGTTGCAGAGATGCTCTCCACATGGTCTGGGGTTCCACACTGGTGAAGCCCACTGTAAGACAGGGCTTTGTGCATACCTCCAACAACACCCTTCCTCTTGCTTGCCACCACTATGCACTTTCCCAGAGCTGATGCAGATGACTCGTAGCCTTGCTGAGGGTCATCTGAGCAGAGGAAGCCAAGTTTGTTGTGGCAAGCTGTTTCCTGTGATCTGCAACCCATCAGCTGGCTCCTGTGGCCAGCTGCTTCTGGGAATGTTTCAGGGAGGGAAGATGGGTTTTGAGGTACTGCCAAGCCACTCTGCCCACAGCAGCACATGTTAAATCACAATGGATATCCAGTTTGCAGCTTCTCCCAGAGCTCCCCCTCTCCTGTCCATCCCCCCTGGATGACATGGCGTGTCTGAGATGAGCTTAAATACGTCCCCCTACCCCAGAGTTCCCTGCAGTGCTTGTCCAACAGAAATCAGTGTACAGCAATGAACCACCTCTAACACAGAACCTGGATGACAACCCACAGGTACCATACTTCTTCATTCCACTGTATGTCCCCTGTAAGGTGACTGGGAAACTGTGCGTTGTGGCAGGGGGAGGTGTGCTATGGCATGGTAGCCAAACAGATCAAGGAAAGAGAAATTAAATCCTGCTTAAAGTGAAATACAGCACAGGCCAGTGTTCTTCTAGGGTCAGGCTGGGACCCTCAGGGCAGCCTACAGACAGGTATTCAATCCCTCTCTTTCAGTGCAAGAAATGTTAATGCACCAAACTCTACACTGTGACAAAAGCTGCCAGGTAATGCTGCCACACGGTCTCTGAGGTCAGCCAAAAAAACAGGGAAGGGGAAATTCCGCAATACTCTCACCAGCACCTTTGCATCCACAAGCAAAAGGCAAGAGACCTGAACAGAAGACTGAAGTTAAGCAAAAAAGTTTCCTGTTTTTCATCGTTTTCCCAGTCATGGCCCAGTGCAAGCACAGATACCTTGAAGAGGTCAGAAAGGCACCAGCCACACAATTACTGAAATCAACTAAAACAAAAAAGAATGTGATGTGCCTCTGGGCTTGGCTTATTTACACAAGAAGAGGTGTTAGCCAGATCTAGTGAAAATCATGACCAGAATTAGCATTTTGAGTCACCCTTGCAAACGTTAAGCTCACTAGCAAATGAGCAGCAGAACTGTTTGGACTCAATTATTGTCTGTCCAGGGGAAACCCTTGGGATACAACCTTTCAGGTACAAGAAGCTGATAAATGGAGACATCATGTGGTAACCCATATGGAAAAGTAACTCCCTCATGAAAGAACCTAACAGATGAAGAAGCAACTTTGCAACCATAGCACTGTAGGACCCAAGTTCAGTTTAACACTGGAAACAAGGATCTCACATTTTGTGAAAGCTACAGATAAAACCCACCATGAAGAGGTCAGCTGTAGCTTTAAAGACAATTCAGGCTTAAGGAGAGATCCTGTACCAGGGCTTGATGCTTCAATGTTAAGCTGCTCCCTGTATGCTACCCTCACCTCTCTCTAATACTACTCAGGTAGAAGTTTTAAAAGCAACAAGTACGTTGCACAAGTGTCCAGTGCACTTTTAAGTGACTGAGGAGTAATGCAGGCACAGCAGATATTGTCACTCCTCCTGCTATTGATACTCTCTGTCTCAGCTAAGAATTACTCTAAAACAAAAATTTTAAAACGTCTTGTTGCATACTGTACTCCAAATGTGCTATACTTTTATTTTTTCCCCCCTCTACAAAGGATAAGGCATGGTAGAATTACACAGCTTCAAGGAATGCAAGCTTAGGGAACTCATTTTTTCTTGTTGCTAGCCACAAAGACACTACCCCTGGACTGATTTATGGGCTTTATTATAAAGCATTCATTCATTCAGATTCTTGCAGTTTGGGGGGAATTCTCTCTGAAACTTCACGGTTTTCAGGTTAACACAATGTGTTTTTTCCTTCCCTTTACTCATGCCAGCTGCATTTAAAACTAGACCTTAGTAAGTACACAAAAGAGAAAATGTAAAGATTACATTATTTTGTAAACAAAATTACTAAAACTACCTACTAAAACTACTAAATTGCTTGGCAGAATGAAAAATGAAGCAGCAATAAAGCAGGCTAATAAAGCGGACAAACCAGTTGCCATCGCTGTCCAACCTGAGGTTGTAACTGGCAGATCTTCTCTTATCACACCTCAGTGGCATTCAGGGATGAGGAAAACAGCTTTAGGCCTTTTCAAATCCTCAGCTAGTACCTCAGCTTTAAAGGAAACAGTAGTGTTCACCTACTGTGGCTGAACAGGCAGAAACGCCGTCTCGGAACTCGCCGCTACCAGTGGCTGGGTAGCCTTGCAGTGCCCTCGCCGTGCAAAGAGAGTGCTTTCCACCAAGTCTGCTGGATTCCAGCTCTCCAACTTCCATGGACACCAGGCATGACAATTTCTTATTAATACATAAATTCAAATTAAATAAACGTTCTCCTTCAGAATTTCACAATGTTTATTTTTTTTAAAATTCATCTCCTCTACTATTTCTAATGCAAAGGGATAATCAGAGAAGGAAACAACTTGGTCTAAGACCCACGGTAACAGGTAGTTTTTCCTCACTAATTGCTATTTCCATACCTGCTCTGCCACTGCCGCTCCACCCCACTGATGTCAGTGTTCTCCAAGCCTTCTGCTAGCACTTGGAGTAAAACAGGCACCAGCACCTGCGCGCTTTCACCCAACACATGCTCTCCTGCCTGGTGAGCGACAGCCTTGCAGAGCAATTAAAAAGCTAAGACAAGGAGTAGAAAGCTGAGAGCTGAAAGAAGAAAAAGCAATAAATGGGAGGAAGAAGCTGAACAAGAAAATTGAGGGGGGGAAGGATGAGTGGTGTAGAAGCTGTTCATAAGGAAGTTTTTAGAGGTTACTTAATGTCAGCATACGGCAGGGTACTGAAGAGCAAGAACAACAGTGAAGTTTTCTAGGTTAATAGTTTCCTTAATATTCCCACAGGATTCTTTGCTACTCTAAACATAGCACAGAGGAAAAAATAAGATTCGAGTAGATCATCATCAGGGGCAGGTTCAAGAAAGAGTTCTTTCAACCTCCCCCAAACCGCTTTCTCTCTTGAAGTTGAAAAATATCCAGAGTTCTTACGCAGTATTAACGCTGACACTCACATTTAAATTCAGAATGTGCAATCCCAACAACACAGGCAGTCTGAAGACAAAAGAGGAGCTTTCAGTCACTTTAAAAAAAAAAATGGTTTGAGTAATTTTTCAATGCCTACTACAAACACCTAGCAGAAACATCCCTCACTGCATGCTTGCTTTCAGTGCAAGAGTGTACCAACTAAGTTACCATAAGCCCTTTAGTGCGCTTAAGAAGTTTAGCGTACTTCAGAAATTTAGCAGAAAGCCTATTCCTGAAAGCCTGACTTCTGAGTTAATGTTTGTATTTGCATTGTACTCTCCCTCACTACCTGAAAGCTACTTTGAATTTGTGAGGTCTCTTCAGGTAAAATCCGGTGTCAAAGAAGAGACTGTCAAGTGCATTTCATTATTATCTGCACATTGTACTTGTTTCCATCACTTACAGAAGGGAAATGACAACTAGGCACAACAGGAAAAAACCTGAGCCATGAGCAGGAAACAGAATCTCTTGTTTTGACTACTAAGGTAAGGAAAGATAAATAGTGGAAAATTCCCCTCACAGGGACCTTTAACAGAGGTGGATCATTTGACAGGTCTTCCTCTCCACTGTTTTTATACAGTCAAGCCACCTGTTAGAGCAGCTTCACTATCTTAAATAAAAAGGGTCAGACCAAGGAAGAAAACAGTTTCACTTTAGACTGTCTTTGAGTAGACATAATTGAGGGGTTCTTCTATTTTGCTTTAAGTACTGTCAGAGCAGCAATCTGCACCTGTAAGACAACAAACAGGAGTTTGGAGGGACAGAAAAGAGTGTTTATTTGCTTGTTCTTATGTGGGTTACCAGCTAAAGCTAAGCATGGAGTTGAGTAGAGGTTCCTGTTAAAGGCTGCACGAGTTCCCACTGTAAAAAAGTTTCTTCAGTCTAAATTCAGAAGAAGGTGTGGTGCTGCTACCAGATTGATGCAATTTTTGAGAAGCATCAACTGTGAAAGTCTATTTTTACTATTAATATATTTGGTTATGTGTTTTTATTACTAAGTTATTAAACTTTGAAACTGAAACCAAATTCCATGTAGCTTTAACAGAAATGCAACAAACATTTGCTGCCAGTGACAGAAGAGCAGCGGTATTTTTGCCAGGCTTCTGTTCCATGTTTACTGTACACTGCAACTACTAATATTTATGCAGCACATATTTCTGCAACAGTTCCCACTATCAGTTATCAACTGACTCTACAAAGCCTATCTATAGGCTATGCTATTTCCACACGCTTTCCCCTCCTTTCACTGAAAATTCTGGCTTACTTTCATTGCAACCAGAACAGCTGGTGACTGGTGATGAAGATAAAATATCCTCATATTCTAAAAATGGAGTTTTCAAGGAGAAGGAGAGAAGCAGCCTCATGCTGGCTCTGCTCAGCCACCAGGTATCAGTAACCACGCCAGCAACAAAATCCAAGGCTGTTTTATGTTTGTGTCTGACAAGCCAGATAAAACATAATGTTTTTAAAGATGCTTAATAAAGTAGTTGAAAGATAATGATTACCCAGTCTCATCATTTGCACATGAAAGGTGGAGCCAAGAAGTTACAGTAATTTGTTGCCAGACTTCACTGGAACAAACAGCTGCATTTTACTTATCTTCAGATATCAAAGGACTTGAGTGGGACAAAGATTACTTAGCTTGACAAGTATTCAAAGACCCCTCTAGCTCAAAACCAGAGATGTTTCTCAGAAAAGTCATGAAAGGATTTAATTTAAGCCTAGCAGCAATTCCTATTATACTAGCATGAAATCCACCACCAACCTCTAATCTTGTCAAAGCTAAGACAAGATGCTTTCCCTCCTTTCCAAATACAGAGGTGTTGCACATTTCCAAAGGCTACAAGCAGACAAGTTCTTCCTCCCAGGAAGCAGAAGCTTCATGGCACTGTTAAGGCGCTTTAAATTTTCTGTGGTCCTGCCCACCCCATGCTAGCTGCTCACTCAAACAACTCGTTTTCTGCCAAAGAGCTGGCTCAGAGAGCTTAGCCACTGGGTCACACCAGTGCCAGGGCAGAGGAGACAGGGTAGCAGCCCTGGGACAGTCTGACCACCACACATCCTCCAGCGTGCCAATGAGCTACACCGAGTGTCAGAAGAGTTTCTTCTCTCTGCTCCCCGCCTCCGCTTATACAGGAGCAGATAAACTGAAGACCTCAAGTCACCTTCTCTGCACCCTTAACCTTATTTCATTCCCTCAGACTCATGTAAGACTACCGTGAAAATCTGCACAGCTCAACCAAGAGCAAGACCAGCAGCAGTTCAGTATTTTCCCTCAACGCATGCTGCAGCCTGCTTTATTATTTAATATATCAGATGCCTTTAACAAGAGCAGTAAAATCACATTGTTCTTATTCAGAAATACAACATTTTGAGAAGGTGAAGTCAATGTGCTGTAAAACAGGAAGGTTACTGAAGAACCAAGAAGATGACGTGAAAGACTTCAACTCAAACTTTTCCAACTGTACCCACTGTAGAAGGCCAAGCAGAGAGTTAAATGTTTTAGGTAGCTGGAAATAGGTTTCGTTCCAGTTGCTGCCTCAAAGCCAGTTTTTGTGTTTAACATATGTGGTTGGACAGCCAACCATCATTCCTGGGGATTATCTGCTTAGAGTATGAAAGACAATAAAACAACCCACCATCAGTTTTTCAGTCAGACCTGGGCATGATTCCCATTAGCACATTTTTATTTTAGAACTGAATGTGATTGCTCTGATTTTATAATACAAGAAAGCTAAGTGCAGATGTTGGTACTTCAAGCAGATCAGAACTTTGCCAGGTAAATAACAAATTGCAGAGTTATGAACTGCTTCTGAACATACAGAAATACGTTCCATGGCACAGCAGTTCAAATACATTAGTCACTGCATGCAGTTGAAGAAAACCAGCATCTTCCAATCTTTAATTTAACGTAAATTAAAACAAGTCAAATCCAAAACCCAACCAGGTAAAAGCACATTTTTCCCCTGTTGATTTTGGATCAAGCTTTAAGTGAGAACTGATGGTAGACAGCAACTCTAACCACTCAAGGAGAAAAGCAATGACTGGTGTTCGGTACTGGTTTACTATTACACTAACGGACCATTAAAATATAACTACAAAAGAAAAGACACTTATAGCAAGTTTCTGAAGATGGTACTTAATGGTTTTTTACACACTATCAGTTTTCCAAACTGCAAAATGCAAGACAATACACGTGTCAGAAGACATCAGCCTTCTCCAACTTCAGGCCTCCTCAGCTCATTTGTGGCATTTACTAAATTATTATGTAAAGCCCTGCTCCAGTCAGCTGTAGAGAGTGTTTTAGGGTTATTTGCTGTTAGAATGCTGTTCGGCTTCTTCAGGTTTTTTGCCTTTTACGTTCCTGCAAGAAGTGTGATATTTGACAAAGATACACCAAAATACAGATCCAGCATCTGACACTCCATCACTTCACCCATCTCCTACTTGTAGGACGCTTACCATTAAACAATTTAAACCTTTAGAAAGCTTTAAAATTAATTTTATTGATGGAAAGATTGTGAATTTGATCTAGAATCTGCTTTAGGATTGACAAAGTGCCCCCACATTCATTAATTCACTGTTATTTTTATGGAAGTTGCAATATGGAAGAGCAATAGTAATATACCTGCTGATTCACAGCAACAGCAGCTGTACTCAAACAATAGCCACGTGCACCATCACAGTCTCTACTGACACTGTATGTCTTGTCAAGACTGCCTGAATATTTAAGTAAGTTTGTTATTTCTCTAAACCCTAACTCCTTCAAGTTTTCCTTGAGAATTTTTCTGCTGACGGATATGTTTTCAGCAACACTACGGATGTATAGGAACAAAGCCACTTGCTGAAACTCAGGCAAAGCAAGCAGAGGTCCAAAACCTCAAATCACCATCAGGACACACCTCCAGTTGTGATGGGGACAAAATAAAAAGGCTTCTCAGAAGAAGCGTTCATTTGACCTCAGATCAAGATGAGGCCTGACAGGCTGCTCACCACCTCTCTCATCTCCTTTGCTACTTGAGCTACAGCAGATTTTCTGTTACTGCCCATGCAAACTCTATAAACCCTAAAGAGCCGTAGGAAGTGAGGTCTGGTCATCAGCAGCCTCCACCAATTCTCCCAGAATCAGAATCATTAGTCTGAATTTACAGTGGTGTGCTCAGTTAGAATTAGAGCCAAATATCACTCCATTCACTATGCTTGCTGTACTTCAGCATCTTGGCCCTGATCTACCTCTTTTCCTTGGAAAAAAAAAAAAAGTGCTGCACAGGGTACTTACAGCGTGATCAGCATTTTCATTTTGCAACACTGCCCTGAGTTTCTGGACTTCCTAGGTTAAACACAGCATAGTAGGTAATCCAAGCAAAAGAGGAGAAATATTGAAATCTCTGTTACCTGGTAGACCTCCACTTACATCCTTATATCCCACTCGCAAAGTTCAAGGAGTCATTTCAGCAGGTTTACAGTAAAGAAGTCATTATAATTCTGCTGTTTACTCCATTCTATTTAAGAGTCTCCAGCACAGCCTAGTTTGACACATGCCTGTCTCCCGGAGGCAGAGTATTAAAGCAAGATTTGATAATAATATCATTCCATTTAATCATACAAGGAAAAACGTAATGCATTCACAGTATGCAATACTAACTCCTTTCAGTTTTCCTGTTCTTTGTTTCTGCTTGAACTCATAGCTCACACTCAAATATTTTTGCAGTATTAAAGAGACTGTCTCAAGTGCTGTAGTTTAAATCAGACACAGAACAAAGTCTTGAAAAAATGATGACCAACTGCATCATTGGATAAGCTCTTCCTTCATGCAGGTCTTGGCTAGAGTACAAGAGTTCAGTTATTATGGAGCAAGTCAAACACATCCATAATTCCTTGCATTGTTCTAAGGCCTTTGGGACATCCGTCCCTTCCCCAGCAGCAGGCACCTCCCATAAAGAGTTCTGGATACGTCCAGTATCAGTTACAGCCAAGTGAATAAATTGTTGGGCTCAAAGCATCAGCTGATATAAAACACTACTGTGCTAATGAAGTCAAAAGAGTCACATCAGTTTACAACACAGGACGTGACCCATGCTTGCAGCCTGGGAAAGCAAGTCAAAGGAAAACTGCCTTTTCTTTTTATGGCCTGGTTCTCTAATTAGGATTTTTGCCTGCACCATAATTTGGTATTGGAGAAAAAAAAAAACAGAAGAAAAGAGCACCTCGTACTTTCAGCAGATAGATCACTATGAGCTATAAAAACTTGCCATAGCTGAGTTTACTCAAATATAACCTGCAAACGTCCCAGAGCCTTCAAGACCCCCAAAACTATGAACAGTAATTGTTGCAAGCACACTGGGAATGGCAATTCAGGTCCTTAGTAAAAAGGCTGGCTAATAAGCCCTGACATCCCCTGCCTGCGGAGGGAACAGCTACTCTGATCCTGAAAAATTTGGGCCTCAGGAGACTTGAAAAAAAAGAGGAAGTGGAGTAAAACAGCCATCCCATACCTGGACATCAACCTGGCATGTAAGAGTCCAAGCAGCGTGCACATGGCTTGCCTCTGGGGACAAGTGAGGGAAGCGCTTTTGAATTGAAAAAGTGCAAGACTAAGCTCAAATGAAAAACAACTAGACAAACAAAAGTCAAAATAGCAAATTGTTGCTTGATTATTGTGCAAAGAGTAAGTTACCTATTTTGCCACTGTGGGAACAAAGAGTTAAGCTGTTTTAACATGACTGTATAATTCACTTGACAAGAGAAAGGATAACCCAGCTATAAACTGGGAAACCAGACAAGATGACTAATCATGCAGTTGATAAACAGTTTGCTCTGCTAGAAAAAGACCTGAACTTCAATTATTAAGTCCTTCCATGCCTGCATACTTCCAACCCAGTTCTCTCAAACCCTCTCTACTCTACAACACTGCGAGAACAACCTTTGGCAGCCACCTCCCAGGACTTCTCCCACCGAAGAGCAGTGATCCCTGATCCAACAGGCTAGAGAGCCCATACTCTGCAGTCTTCTTCAAAGTCACAGAGGAGGACTGCCCTCATACTTTACTAGCATCCCTGTCAGCTTAATTTCCTGCCTCTGAAGTCAGAGTTTAGGGTGTGAGCTGAAGCACTGCAGGCACACCACATTCTCCTGGATGGCACAATGATTTCTTGGTGCTAGTCACCTTGTTCTTTAGTACAGGTCTCCAACAGAAGTACCAGCATTGCTCCGTCACCCCAGTCTGAAGACAGGGAAAACAGCGGGGGAGCAAAGGAAGAAGAGACAAACAAGATTTCAGTAACTCCTATTATTGTTGAAGGGAAAAATTTCTAAAGGCTTCTTCTCAGAAAAGGAAATGGACATGATTGTTTTGGAGCATCCACAAGTATGAATCTCAAATGTTAACTTCAGGAGTCCTTTATTAAAGGTGCCATTAATCAAAGGGACGAGCCAGAATTTACTGTTCCCTTCAGCTTTATAAAGGGAGTGTGGAAGAATGTGTGTTGGGAAAGTTTTCAGGCTTTGCCACACATGAGGAGGCATGGGCCTGTCTTCCCTCTTGTATCAGCTTCCTTACTTGTCAGCGTGATTCTTTCCACTGAGCAACAGGTAAAAGAAAAGCTTTTTAAAAAAGGAAATACTGCACTTTTCCATTAAGGTTACAAGTTATAAACCTCCACAACTAGCATACTTCTACTGGAGAAGAGGAGGGAGCATTTTTTCCACACGTAGTCAACAGTTTTCTCTCATTTGCCTACTTCTGCAATCAGCATTTCGGTGGCAACCCCGCTCCCAATGCAGAGTTAGGGATACTCAGTGGGTTCAGCAGTCTGCCCAGGCAGAGCAAGGACAGCTGCATTTTGAACAGGATTGATCCAGAGACATGAATAAACTCGAACTGATGCAGGCATGACAAAGTCATGCAAGTGATTTCTCATGATCTGACCCACCATGAACATTCACAAGCCCTAACATGCATTGCAGGAAGGAGACTTAATAGGGCTTGTCATCCACCTTTGCATTTTCTGCACAAGAAGGGAGAGCTAGCAACACAAGTCCTCTCCCACAGACATTTCCGCTCATCTGACAGACACACAAACAGACCAAACTGCTCTAGACCCTCTCCTCCATTGCCTCCTTGAGCACTTATTCCCGTCTAAAAGAAGGTGGCAGACAACATGCTCTGAATGGGCAGGGCCACACAGTCCTGGATGTCTGACAACACCGAATCAAACCACGTGCTATATACCAGTTCATACCAATGAGCAGACTGGAGCCTTCTGCTAAATCCTTATCAGTATGAACACCCACACAGCAGGGAGTCCAGGCCAAAAAAGCTACATGACTCCTCGAAGTCTCAGATCAAGTCTTTATTTCTGACTCTGCTACTGACAAGATTTTAATTCCAAAAGGCCTGTGCTATAAATCACTACATGACTGAAAAAACTGTGGAGGTAGTGTTAACACAGTGTTAGGTCCCCCTGGGATTTAAGGAGCTCTGTGGGGAAGACATCTTGTTATAAAAACCAATCCTCATCTGAAGCAACTGCCAAACATGGTCTTTAAGGAGAAGTTTCGGATATCTGCAATGAAAGATTGACAAGAACAACACACAAACACTTAAATCTGATGTCATCTTGACATTTGGGCAATTCTGCCCAAGGTTTGCTTGATGATTCAAAATGGGAAGATTCAACACTCCTTAGCGTAAGGACAGAGGGGACAATCATCATTTGTCTGTCTGCCAGGTCAACATAATCAAACAAGACCTCATTTGTGACAGAATTTTTTTTTTTTTAGTAGCTACATATCTGTGTGCATTCGTACACTATACAGGCATGAATCATTTGGGTATGACACTATCAAGATGGATAGATAAGATTTTTTAAATGTAAAGTAGTAGTACTAGGATCCCCTCCCTCCTCACAGCTCCCTCAAACAAGCAGAGTGGTGCAGTTGGCATGCTCAAGTGATGACACAATATCAGCAGCCCAAAATATGCTCCCCTTGGAAGAGGGGCTCATGGTGATTCTCAGCACATTATCCTTCAAACACCTTACAGGCAGCAATGCAGTCCCTCTACCTGCCCTGAACTCATGCCATTCCTGCAAACTGTAATGAAGGGCCTGAGAGGAGGAGTGAGAGGGCTCCTAGGTCCCTCTTACATCATTTCAGCCTTTAAATGGGGGCCACAAATCCACTTGTCACCTTGCCCCAGCACATTTCAAGGCACTGAAATGAAACTGCATCTTACCTTGTCTTTGTATAAAAACCCTGAGCAGTGGATGAGCACTTGAAACAGCCTTGAAGAAGTTGTCATCATTATTAATAGGGAGAAGGTCTCCATGCACATCAGCATATCCGATCATCACTTCCAGGTTGGCTATGTGATGAATGTGAAGAATCAGTTTGTAGAAGTCTTCAAACTTTCCTGGCTTGTAGCGATCCAGGGAGAACCTTCTGAACTCTGCCCCAAACTGCAAGAGAAAACAAACAGAGCATCTGCTGTCAAACGTCACCACAGCCCAATGCTCTAGCCTGGTATTCGAACATGGTGTACATCACCTTGCTCTTTTATGATGAATACAGTCACATATTGGTGCTTTCAAGTCTACAAATGGCCTTTTAGGCCCTCACATTAGAACATAACCATGGCTAGCAAGACACCACCCTGCTTGACAATAGATATGCTCAAGTGTGGCACGTTAAAAGAAAGTGTATTTTTTTAAATATTAAGTTTTCATTAAGTCCTCTATAGGATAATCGCATTTGTAGGATTTAACTTTGAAGCTCCATCATACATTATCATCATCTCAGGCATCCACAGAACCATTCTTCTCCAAAGCAGAACTGTTCACTCTACTGCTTTCAGAAGAAGTTACTCGGCTATTTAAACCACCTTATAAAAATTCTTTGCACGCTTCCCATCAATACCACTGGGATCCCAACCACAAGACTTTTATAGAAGTGTGGTATGCGAGCACACAGCTAGTTATTAGGAAATACACTCACTCTACATGTCCCTTGAATTTCCTGGTAAGCCATTCAGGAGGAGGAAAGTTCTTATTCTAAGTTAGTTTTCATGGTTTAATTTTTCTGTCACTCCACTGGTTTTTATTTTCAAAGCTTTACAGAGGAGTAAGTGGTTGTTTAAAAAACAACAAAAAAGGGGCGGTGGGGTGTGATTTGGCACAAAACAATTGAAAATGTCTTAAATCCATGAAGTTATTTAAAATAAGTAAGGAAGTGATTGAGGAAAAGATTTCAATGGACCTTAGTTCTGACATTAGAAACCAAACAAGCTATTATGAACAGGAGGAAAAAAATTAGATTCTGTAATCAAGGAAATGAAGAGAGTGAAAACAGACATCTAGTTAAACTAAGTAGCTTAAATCATCTTTCTGGCACATTTAATTTCATAACTTAGATTGTATAGTAGTAGTAAACTACTGACTGTTCATCAACTGAACCTCTAAAACCATGCTAACTCACTCCTGAAAGCATGGAACCACATCCACAAATCCAAGAACAAGGAGAGCTGTGACTAGGATCTCATGGAGGTTCTCATTTGCAAAGTCAGTCAATAACAGAGCAAGAAACCAAAAGACAAAAAACTAACAAGCAAAGAAGAAAAAAAAAGAAAAAAAAAAAAGAATTTTCTGTAGATCAATTCTTCCTCAAAATGGAGAATGACTTGCTTAGAGGTTCTCAGATGCTAAATCAACTATACATGCAAGCCACTCTTTTGCTGAGACTAACAAAAGTATGAATCATCACCATAATCATCCTCAAGGAAAAAAAAAGTAAAAAAGAAACAACCCAACTGGCTTTGGGTGCAAGCATGTTCTCAAATTACTTCCGCAGTTATGAAAATCCCACTCTTCAGCATCAAAGCCTAGTTGGGATCATCTGAAAGCTTGTTTAGTCAAATTATGCCGCTTGTTTGTAATATTAACTGCTAGTTCCAGTTTGGATTTCAATTCCGAGTGCCCATCCAAATGCACAAAAGCCGAACAAACCACAACTGGTTCCAATGGAGCAAAACCAGCCCTCCTTTGTCCTCCACACCCTGCTCCCTTCCAGAAAAATCCAAGTGGCAACTTACTTCTGCTGGCACATTTCAAACTGAAAAAAAAGCCTAAGTCTTTTTATTTGAAAAGTATCTTAAAGTTTTCTTTTTCCTAGATTCAAACAAGAAGCAACCATCTTCAAGTGACAAGTTTAACATCTACATGGTAAACTAAAGGGACAGGAACAAGATCTTTGTAGGCTTTGTTTAGAGTTGCACCTCCTGCTCCGCGCACCTGAAGAGGAACACAGGATTCCTTTAGCCAAAAAAGCGCCGGGCGGGGGTATTGGGATGCCAATCCCAGTAACCACTTTTTTACCGGACAGACAACTTGTTGAGGACCATTAGCATGCACGGTACTTGCAAGGAAGCGGATGCCGTGCAGTCTCAGCCCAGCCAGCACAACACCCATCCCACACCACCAGCCAGACCCCTGCCCTGTGCTGGGGCATCGCGCTTGGCAGGAAAGCGACGCGGGAAAGCAGTGAGGACGGTTATTGACGCATTGGTATGACGCAAAGTTCGGCTTAAGTTGCCGCACGAGAGGAGGGCAGCTGGTGAAAGGGCCGGGCGTCCCAGCCTAAGCCCCGCGGGCACACTAGCTGGGCACGATTGTATCGGTGGAGCGTGACGTGCGGGTAACAGTCCACCCATAGGGATGCACTTGCAGACTCGGGGCGCCGAGGTCTGATGCAAACGCTGCTGTAGAGCCAAATTAACTCGTTCACACGTTCAGCCTCGGGAAAGCCCAAGAGACAATTTCCTTCACCTCGGAACAGGGCAACGATAAACAAATGCAAGCGATTTCACCTGTGCTTTTTGCATGACGCAGCCCTTTAAGGCAAGGGAGCTACAAGGTGATTCTGCAGAGTGGAGGAAGAGCAGGGAAGAGTCTCTTCAAAAGAGATTTAAGCAGATAGTGAGGATGATGGTTTTTTTCTTTAAAGGTTAGTATCACTGTAGTAGTGGTTTAGCTGATTAATTCACCCTGTGCATATACACAGGCAGCAACCACTGTCAGCAGGTTTTTTCAGAAGAGGGGGAAAAAAATGCTTCAGCAGTGACCATTCATTCATCATCCCTAATGAGGCTGATAGAGAGTACCACAGTAATAATAGGTTTTGCAGTACTGCACAGCTTGGAGACTGGGTGCTCTGCATTGTATTCAGCCAGGATTTCAAGATAACATGCACCACGTATCTTCCAGAAACTACAAATTCTGAGGGCTTTGCACAGATAGTCAAGATTACTATCTGCTTTTCTAAACTACACACAAAATCCATCTTTAGTATAGCTCTCCACAGAAAGAGACACAAGGACTGGTGTCTGCCAGCAGAGTCTCTGCCAGAACAATACTGTATTACACTGTTTGATAAACTAACAGTTTTAACAAGCAGATTAGTTTTCCATAATGAAGTAAATGATTCTGACCTATTTATCTAACGCAAATACTGCATCTACTATTGCAGAAGGCAGAGGACAGGAGGGTCCAAGGGAACTTAAAAGAATTTAGTCAGACAGAGCTAATTATGACTGAAAAAAACCTAGAAAGAACTGTATGCTTTGTTTCACGAAGAATAAGCTCCATCCCAAGATCCTCTGAAGTGTCAGCCAGCCACTATAGTTGCTGTCTGCAGCTAGATGACAAAAAGCACCCAACAAAATACTATACATCAGGCAGGAGCCCTGAGCAAAAACAGACACGAAGAAAAATCAGAAGAAAAAAAAAAAAGCGGCAGTGTTCTGATAAAAGTTGTGTTAAAGAAGAAGAAAGTCACGGCTAGCTGACCAAAACTTACACAGGCTGACCAAGAGCAATCAACCACTTTTTTTTTTTTTCCCCTGGCCAGGGGGGATGAGAGGTCAGAGGAGAGGAGGGAGCAGGATTTTGAGGTTTGTTTACTTGGAGGGCTGTTATTTTGTGAAATGAAATCGAAGAGTTACTTGCAAGCAAAAGAGACCAACTTTTTTTCTTTAAATTTTAAGTTTCAAAAAATTTACAGGGTCAAAAATGAAGCCCTATGTTTATGAGGTGCCATCCCTCTAGTTTATTGCTGGCTCTGAGTTCAAGCTATTGTAATAAGAAAACATCAAAGAGCAACATTTAGCAATAAAGATGAATTACGTTAGCCACCTACTTCTCCCATGAAGTAAAAATCAGGAACAGAAAGAAAAACAGACACCCTCATCCTTGCATAGACTGTATTTTCTGCTTACCTGCGAGAATTCCAAATGGGGAAGACCTGATCAGGGCTGCTTTATCAGTGAGAAGGAACAGAGGGCAAGAAAGAGCAGGAGGGAAGACTGAATATAGATGGTTTTGTGCTGGCCGACCTCATCTGGGACTTCACAGGTCCACTGTCATGTTCATGTCGGTGTTTCTCTGTTCCCTCTTTCTCCCCCAGTAATGTCTTTCCCAGCTCACCCAGCACTTTCTTGCTCTGCTCCCAGTCTCATACCAGTTGTCGCTAGTCACCAACCAAGCAGATATTCTGTGCAACAAGTTCTCTCTTCTCCCCTTCAACCGCTTGCCCCAAAGCAGCTCTGCTCCATCCCAATGATCAAGCTGGTGGGAAATGTGAGATTTCATGTTCTGCTGGGTCCCCTGCTCACCTCTTGCTATTTTTTTCCAACAGACAGTCACAAGAGCAACACAGCCTCTCTTCTATTTGCAATCCACAGGAACCCCGTCACAGAAACAATTTCACTAACTTCTCCCCCAAACTTTTTTCCTGTTTGGCATTGTGCCATACTCCTACCCTTCTCCCTTGTATTCGCCCCTTTCACTCCTCCACAAAAATACAGCCATGCTTTACTATCCTCAATTCATAGATTAGTTTCTCTCCCCAAAGAAACCCAGTGGTTCTCCTTCTTTTTCATGTTTGTTGGACACAATGCTTCATGTCTCTGCTTTTCATTTGAAGAACAGCCTTTGCAACCCCTCCAACCCTCTCCAGCGGTCTGTGATGTTCAGATCGTGACAACACTTTTCTCTCTTCTGCATCTACTCAGAAGACAAATTCAGTTTCTTCCTCTGTCCCCATCACTCTCAGATCAACTTCGGTTCATGAGACACACGTCCCATGCAATCTCTTATTGAGAATTTCTTACTGATCTCTTCACAGATGCTCAGCTGCCAGCTCAAGGGCAACTTAAAGCTAAGCTTACCCCTTTCCCTGCTTCACCTACCTTCTTTCATGATTATTGGGCACAAGACCGTTACACAGTCTTCCCCAGCACCTGTAACCCAGTACCACCCTTCATCCAGGCAGCTGCATATATCTACATGTTAATTACCCAGATCTTTTCTGCCCAGTATCTTAAATCCATGGACACCATTCAGCTACTCATCTGCACAGCTGGACTTAGCCTTGACCACTGCTCTGTACTTTTCCCTACCCTTCCTAAACACTATTTTGCCTCACCACCACCCAACTATTAGCTGGTGGTAGTTTGTGAAAACAGCTATCCACAAAAGCTATTTTCCCAGACAGTTCTTCTGAACTCATCATCCCTTTCTTTGCCACCCCTGCTCCAGCAGCTCCCCTCCTATCAGGTCACTCGTGTAGCTGCTTTCTCCCTACCATACCTCTCAGTCAGTACTGCCTCCAAGCAGCACACAGTGCCAGCCTTCCTCACTGCCTCAACTCTTGATATTTAAACCCACAGAGCTGTTCTCCTTCAAGAAACAGTCGTTCGCAGCAAAGCCTTCAAAATAAATCTTCACCTTAAGTGGTTGGTCTACCTTTCCAAAAGCAAATCTCTTCCTTTTTTTTTCCCCGTCCCCTAAATATCTGGGAACAAACCAAAGTCTGTTTGCAAAGGTTGTAGACCAAGCCGGTCCTGTATTTTCACGAGAACACAGAGCACCACACACACCATCGCACCACACAGCTTTAGCACAAACACAGCACAGGATGCATACATCAATGGCATGTCACCATCAGCACAAGGGGGAAAGGAACATTTGGCACCCTGCCACCCGAAGGGACAAAGGACCACTGAATCAGGAGGTCTAGTCAACCCTGCCAAGAGCAGAGAAACAAACCCATGAACCTCGCAGCCCTGCATTAGTACAGGTCTCTAGCAAGAGCAAACCACTTTCTGAACATTTACTAAGAGAGACATCTGCATGGTTACAAGACACCTGTAACCGGTAAGGGCTCTGGCTGGTTGCAAACTTATTTAAGACCCTTTTAGTTCCCGTCAGAGGTTTCCCCGTGAGCTCAGGGCCAACAACAGCTGCAGAGAAGTAATTTGATGCACACACCTAGCCAGACCTGATGGGGGACTGGGAACAGCTGTGCAGGGCAGGAGCAGGAGGGATGGCCCCAGGCCGGGTGGCCCTGGGGCTGGTGCACCACACCCTGCCCCAGACATTTCTGCCTCAATTAACTTCAGGAATTTCCAATGGGCACGGACTACCTCTGTACTGGGAGACTTTGCCTTCACTCAGAGGGAGGGAATGTCTCCAAAGATACAGTTCATCTTTAACTTCTGGCCTGCGTTGTGAAGGTAATTAGGGGCAAGCAATCAATCCTTGGAAGAGTGTTTCTTGGTTACTAAAAGCTTAGATTAAGTGCACGCAAAATCTCTTACAAAGGGAATGATAAGGGACTACTAAGGAAAGCACTATTAATTGCACCCCTAAAGAACTCCTTGGAGGTGGCTAGCCCTGCAGCCTGCCAGACGGAGCCTCCACAGGTATTTTAACCTCACATGGGAGACATTCCTTTCCAACTTGGCTGTAAACAACTCTTCAACTTTAAAGAGCACCTTGGCAAATTAAAGGTCCACTGTTCAGTGTCCTTTAGGACTCTTTCAGTGTGGCGAGACTAAAATTCAGAAGACTACTCACATAAGACGGACTGGCTAGACAAAGTTTTAAGCAGATCAGAAATTCCCAAGTTACTAGGCTAAAAATTATTACAAGTAAAAGCAAAGGTGAGAACCTGGAGGCAGGATCAAGAATAGGAGAGTATGGGAGATGCTGAAATACAAGGTAGCAGCCCTAGCCTTCTGGTCAATGCATCACAGGGACATAGATAACCACCCGGTTAGCACAGCTAGCACCCAAGCCTGTAACAGATTACTAACCTCAGGAACATTGTCAGAGGTACTATCTTTCAGCAACCAGATTTTGACTTTTTCTTGTTATGCAGGACCTGAGACTATAACCCTAGCACCAGAGCATATCCTCCTCCATCCCATGCTCTGTGAAGCCAGGTAGCTCAAAGCACGTGTCCCAGCCTTCCCTGCATGTCCTACAGGTACTACTGCTCACATAGTGCCAAAGTATAGGTCAGAGAAAATAGTTACACTGTGCTGGTGCTTATTGCAGCTGTCACGTGAACAGAACTATCACAAAATGACTTGTCTATGCAACACCTTTTCAGCTGAAAAGTTTGGATCTGTGAGGGGCAGCAAGCGTGCACAGGACCAGCTGTTGTGGCTCAGCTGCTGCATAGTAACTTCTTAAACCGTGGTCCCTTTCTCTCAAGTCACCTAACCATTTAAAGACAGACTTAAGTTTACTATGTATGACCACTTCAGAAAGTCATCCTACTATGAAAAACAAAGATTTCTAGTAACAGAGGAACTGGGAGTTTAGTACATGCTATTTAGCACATCAGAATAAATACAATACCTGCTGTCAGAAGGTCAGCAAACTGGGAGGGAAAGGAGGCAAGATTTCTTAAGAGATTAAGATTTACAGTCTCTTTCTCTTGACACATTTTGCAACAATCCAGACCGTCTCAAGTTGCTATTACTGTGCCATACTGTCTTCATTTGAGAGGGGGAAGCATTGCGGTTTTCTGAGTCCGTGCCACATTTGGTTTGCATATAATCAACTATGTTTTGAAGCTCAAAACCAGAAGTTAAATCAGCTGGTTACAGGGCTTTTCACTGCACTTATTTTATTCTAGGTATGACAAGTATGATCTTAACTTGGAAGAATCTGAAGTACTGCTTAAAAACTTAAAGCAGACTTAAAGACTGTTTTAACATCCTGTAGGTTTAAAAAGAGGGATGCTTTTTTGATCAATTTTGAAATGCGCTACAGATGGAAAACATTTCTTAAAACTTCAGAAGGCCTGTAAGGCTTCAGGGTGAGAGTGAAATCAAAGTACAAAAGGCTGGAAAACACAATTTGTAGACCTCTCTCAGTTAACACCAGAGAAGAACAGGCCTTTAAAATCTCTTTACAGGGGACTGATAAAAGCAAGTTTGCTCTATTGCTACAGTTACAACACTGCTTGATGTTATACTTTATACCTTTCAAATACACGATGTGTGTACATACACTGTAATAGCTAAACGGTCATGTGGACATGCAATACTGCTAAGGTGTCTGAGCAGTATCAGCAACTTTTTTTGCAGGGGGTGAGGGGAGGAGGATATGAAAGGTTTAAAACAGCTATCTTAACATAACAAGCACAGGTACACTCCTCCTAAGAAGAGGAGATGACACATGAGCAGGACAAACCACCCACAAACTGTTTGGATGTTACATCAATCTAGCAGTTGGGCAGGCTTGCTGAAGCACCAACTTCTACACTTGCCCAAGACCAAAACACATAATTTTATCTGCTAGAGGCTTCATAAGAGCACAGCTGATCCCAAACACGTTCTCCGTCTTCAAGGTCCAGAACAGTATCATGTCTATACTCTGAATACATCAAAATATGATTGAAAATTTATTTTAAATCCATTTGCGACATCTATCTGAACACCAACATTTACTGGAACAAACTCAAAACAGGATGGTAGAAGAGGAAAAAAAATATGGTTAGAGTTAACTGGATATATTTATCTTAATGGGTTTGTTTATAGTAGTAGTGTGTTAGTCACGTTACTGTTAATTTGTAAATCAGTTTGTAATGCAAGAAAACATGACACTATTAATAAGGCAGAAATGTCACAGTCAGCACTTGAGTCAGATAGCTGTGCTTTTATAATCCTCAGCCATCATCAAAAGTTCCTATTGTTCAGCAACAAAAAGGGTTTTTTCCAAAGGACTATTTTTCAGGGAACGAGTGCTTTTACCCACTTTTGAAAACACTAAAAGGAATTCTTACTTGTACATACAGCTTGCAGGAAATATAGTAGTAGTAAGAGAAAGACTTTTCTGCTGCTTTTAAGCCAAAACCATAAAATTGTCAGTTTCAAAATGCAAAACCCCCACACTTTCACAAACAATTCAAAGGGCTACCATTTAAAGGCCTGAGGCAATATTATACCTCTACTATTCCAGAATATTCAAGTGACTGGAAAAGAAATAGACACTTGCACTGATAGCTACCCTCCTATTTGAAAAGCTGTATATACAATTCAAGAAAAAAAAAAAAATCTCTTTTCACTTGGAGCAGGAAGAGAGAAGACTGGCTACATGGAGCTATAATTAAAGAGAATTCTCACTATTAATGTAGGAATTCCTATTTTAAATGTATTTGTTCTTCTGTAGACTACTCTCATGGGGAAAGAGGCCTGCAACCTCTCTTTAGAGCTAAGGAGAGAAAATGAAAAATAGGTTTGGGACCTCATGGCCACAGGCAGGATTCTTAACAAAACAAACAAAAAAAAAAGCCCCACACATCACATGCGCTGGAGCTCTTGGTATAAGGGAGGAGAGAGAGAGAAAGGGTCATCTGGAAACCTTTTTCAGAGATTAGAGGCAATTTATTCAGAGGGGACAGATACTTCACTTGTCACCCGACAAGGGAAAGGAGCCAGTGAGTACTAGACACATGAGAATACACAGTTGTTTTACGCCAGCAAGATAATGTGTTTTCAGATCCTGTCTAAAAGGGCTGAAACGTTAATCCTGAACTACACAGACAACACCTAGGTAAGAACTGAGCTTCTAATGTATTCTGTCATGAAAGACAGGAGAAGAGGGATAAGGTGTAATTACAATTCAATTAATATTTTCCTACAACATGTGCCAATTTCTAAGCAGGTTTCTCTTTATCCTTCCGCTTTCCTATCTAGCAATAAGCTTTTACGTGTTTTGATTATAAGGCCAGCTCTCAGGGGAGGAGACTGAGGAAGGGAGGAAGCGCTGAGTCCAAAGGAAGAAGACTTCTTAAAGCAGAAGACTACAGCAATTCCCATCACTGCCATGTCTGAAAACAGAGGTGTGCGCACAGATGGCTGATGCTCTGTTTTCCCCTTCAGTATTTGCTGCAACACAGTGATTCGAGAGGCTTCTGCAGCACCTTACAGTCACCCACAGGAAAACCGATCCGACGTAGACCAAAAGGTATTACGCAGCACCACAAAGCTCATCCTTCTGCAAAGACAACGTAGCCAAGAACATATCACTGCAAATGTTCCCACCGGGTAGTCACTAGGCATTAAAATATCCACGCACACGAGCGTCGGGAGCTGAAGCATGCTTCTGGGCCACGTTCCCAGAGGGGGGTGATAGGTCAGGCTAGGTCCAGGGAAGGTGCAGGCTGGTTTACACCAGCTGAAATCCAATCATCCACAAAGCTCACACGTCCACTGGACAAGGAAAGGAATACCACCTACAGTTTTTGGCCCTTCAGCATAAAATGGATGTTGAAAAACTGGATTGACTTCAGCCACCAAGATGCTCCCTCCCTCCTTCTCCCCCCACCCCACCCCCACTTTTTTTTAAGGAATCCTCTGACACACATCAGGAATCTTAAATTTTTAAGGATACTTGGGGACTGCCAGAGAAGTGTCTTACCCGGTATGGTACTAAGAATCTGCCAAACTCTCCCCTTCCAATCATCAAGGGCACAAACCAACTTTCAAGAACTTTCTTTTAGAGAAAAGGGAAGAAACTCAGGAAACCCAGGAAAATCTTGGTCAGTTTTCACAGGAGCCATTTCTGAATCATGACTAATGCAACACACCAGCTGGATGGTGTTTTATCCTTAAGGAAGGAACCACCTGGTTATCATAACAGAGGCAGGGATAACAAAACCCCAACGTTTGCAGACTATCGCCCATCCAACTTCCCCACAGCTGTTTTTTTCCAGAGCTCTTCCACATCCAACCTGATCTTCAGAGAAGGAGAAAAGCTATTTCATGCCGTTGTGTAAAAGCAGCGCTCTCTCACACCCAGCTCCTCTGCTAAAAGGGATTCCACCTGCCCACGGCCCGCCACTTCCCCAGCCTTTGAAAAGCCACCTGAGAATCCCTTGATCCCTGGCCAGCAGCATGCCCCGGCGCAGAGGCTGAGCTGCACCCACCTCCGCTCACCTGGCAGCCTGCGCTCTCAGGCGATAGCTGCGAAATCATGAGTTCTCAGACTCAACTTTCGAGTTCTCGGGCAAGTCTGGACAGGCCTCTTACTTACAAAACACAGGCAACTAAATGTTTAAAAGGCTGCCTACATACGGCTACCAAAAGCAGCATTATTGAATCTTTTTGTTTCCCCAGCCTTAGAAGGTCCACCCAATCAAAAAAAAAAAAACCCAATTCATATTTCTAGGTGATCGCAGGAGGACAACCCAGTGATCCACAGGGACAAGACAGCATCATAACCGACCCTACAAGATTACCATGTTTTAACAAGAGGTATAAGGTCTTTATACAGTACCTTGCCTGGTACAACTGGCCAGAGCTTTTCACTGGATCTACTTCCAACCATTGAAGAGTAACTCTGTGAGAGGGAACCTACGAGCTTTACAGACAAATGAAAATCATCTTGCAATGTCAGTACCAACCTCTGTTTGCCAACAACCTGCAACAGCCTGCTACATAAACAGTCTAGATGTTATTGCGCACAAGTCATGCTAAGAGTATAACCTCACCAGCACCAGAAAATTCAACAGCACAGCCTCCACTGACCCACGCTGCACGTTAATGGATCATCCGTGGGTGTAGGCCCTCAGCAGGCTATTTTGAATTTAGCCTCTATTTTAAGTTTCCTTCCAATGCAGTACAGTTCTCTAAAGTAACTTCTGGGCCATCAGCAGTGACAATCCTGAGCTACAGAAGACCTCCAGTAAACCCCTCCCACCCACACAAGCATATTTTCCTTCTCTCCTGAAATCTGCAGTCATTCGTACAGTTACAGCCTCCCTAAATCACTGTGTCTATACAGCTACATAGGATTCACTTACAGGATTCCTGCAGCTGTAACGAAGGCTACGAGGTGTTCATTATAAGGTTGCTTTTTAATTGTTAACAGAAAAACTCAAGCTATGGCAATATTAAGGTAGAAGAGAGAGGATGAACTTAAAAAAAATTCTTATCTGTGGTCAAGATTTTAGTTTGAAGCTCATATAGTGCACAGGATATAACTCAATAACTAGAAAACAGGATCTGGAGCATTTGGGGGCCACAATGAATGTTGTGGGTGGGTCATATCTTAGAACTAGTACAGACTGAACCAAAACTTTCCAGCAATGGAAGCAGGATGGAACTTTCCAGGCCAGCTGAGCCCCTTCAAGTGGCAACAGGAGGTTAGGAAATAAGGGCCTCAACCTACATTTTAGGTGCCACGTTTAGAAACGATTGGAGAGTCCCTTGGACACAAGGTAGCTCTCCCACCGAAGCCATCCCACCATCCTCAGGTCTATATGTTGCTCAAGGCTGTTTGATCTGAATGCAAATATTAACAGCAGCAAGGGACAAAAAGCGGGGAGCACGGAGCACAAAGTCCCAAAGACATCGCCTCCAGTACCATCTCAGCAGGTGATCGGGGCTGTGCACAATTCCAGGACGTGCTAAAGTTACCCTGTGCGCTTTTCAACTCATGCATTGCCTAGACCGTTTCTGTTACAAGCGTATACAACACAGGCTTTCAGGGAGATTTCTCGGTTTTGCTTAAAGGCTACTCGTTTTTGCAGACTGAGGTGGCAGGCAAGATTCTGATGTGCTGGTTCAACCCCCAGCAACCAGAGCCTCTCGAAGAGAGCCCAGCAAGACCGACCACAGACGCAGGCAACCGATGCCATCGTTTTAAGAAGCGGAGCTCCGGCAGACAGCCGTTTCTGCCCATGACAGCCCCGCACATCCCAACTCCTTTCCCAACCATAAAAATCTGGCTGCCTTACGGCGGGTGCCGGCCCCCCCCAGGTAACAACACCTGGTCGAGACGCCGCAGGAGGGTGAAGCTCCCCGCAGGCCTCGCTCCGGCTTCTCCGATTCGCATCTACGGGAAGATTTCGGCGCTGCCAGCACCGGTGCGGGGCTGGGGGGGGGGACCCGGCCCTTCTCCCTCCCCGTCCTCTGGCCAAACCGCACCGGGGGACGCCACCCACCCGTGCGGCTGCGGGGAGGGTGGGTGGGTGGGCAGGAGCACCCCGGGGCCGGCACCGCTTCCGCGCTCCCCCACCGGCGACCCCGGTGCGAGCCCCAGCCTTCCCGGCGGGCGAGGCGACGGGCGCTTTCCGAGCTGCCCCAGAAAGTTAGCGCCGAAGTCCCCGCGGCGAAACAAAAGATCGAGCGGGAGCGGCAGGCGCGGGGCCCCCGGCGCCC
>NW_010973023.1:5927067-6008529 GCF_000737465.1 Haliaeetus leucocephalus | reverse complement strand
TGCGGTTAAACCGAGTGCGGGCAGTCAGGGATCGGCCTGCCGTGCGCGCCCCCCCGAGGACGGGCGATAGCCGGGGCTGGAGGGGCTGCCGGGGCACCGCTTTCAGCCATCGCCCCGAAAGGCCGGCAGGGGTGCGGGTCCAAAATAAAATGGTTTTGTTGCGGGGCGGTGTTAGGCCCCGGTGCACCTGCCCGGTTTCACAGGTGGCAAGCGGTCCCGCCGCCGAAATCGCTCACAAAGCAGAAAGTTCACCCAAAGTGGCCGCCGGACCGTGAGGCGCCGGGTGCCCCAAGAGCAGGGGTGCTGGGAGGTGCCCGTTGCGCGCCACGGAGACCCCCACGAACTTCCCAGACAGCGCTGATTATTCATACGGGTGTTGGGATCTGCAAAGTGCTGCAAGTCATTAATTTGAGCCCACAGATCATCAGGTTGGGGAGGAGAGTTTGCACCACTCCCTCCTTGAAATAAATCAGTGGACTGCCTCCCTCTGCTAGCAGCCCTCATTAATTAGGTAGGTTATTAATATGGGAATCTCGAAGGCACTTAATTCCTTCCATCTTCTGCCAAGGACCTTTATAATTCTAGCAGACCTTGTCCCTTCAGTCAATTCCTTTTAGTCACTGAGAGCCTTTGACAGTGGTATGTTTTCCTACACGGTCCTGCCCAAAACATCAGTCGTGATGTAAAGAAGCTGAGGACAAGGTACAGACCCGTGCAACCAGTTTCCTGCTGCTCGACATCTCCTAGGATCGTCTGCCCCATCTGAGGAAGGAGCGTGAAGTCCCAGCAGACGTGACAAAGCACCCACCTCCCCTTCTCCTGCCCCGCTGGGCAGGTGTCAATGGCAGCGACGGGGAATACCCGCGAATTTAGGAGCAAAAAAAAAGAACTGAGTTGACTTTTCATGTGACTCCGAGTGGGAGGATCAAAGCATATGCCCCAGCTACAAACCAGCTCCAGCTTATTGGAAAATGGATCTGAAATGAACATTTGCCACGTGTTCTGGGCTTGCACTGCATTTGGAAGACTTGCTGTAAGTTAAACTGGAAAAATAAAGTCTAGAGAGCTGAGGAAGGAAATGTTTGTATGAACTTGATCTTTCTCTCTTTTTATCTTAGCGTGAGCCATGCAGCAGCTTCGCTTTCCTGCTGCGATGGCTAAGGCCGAGCTGTGGAGATACAGCATCCCCGGGGTGCTCAGGGGCTGAGCATCCCTTTTGGGATGTTTCCATTTAAAGATGGACCTCGAAATCCAACAGCTGGATCCGTATGGTTTAGTGGTTCAACATCTGGAGCAACAAGGCCAGTTCACTGGAGTGAAGTTAATCGGTAGCTGAAGGACCGGTCTAGCCATGTAACCTCCAACGGGGGAAATACTGGTATTACTCGCATGGCCGGGAGCATTAGCGGGGACTTCAGGTGGGATGTTATTCCAGCCCACCTGTCCTCCAGCTGACCCTCGGAAAGGGACCCTGCTGTTTGCATTACCTCCTGGGTCAGGAAAGAGCCCCGGGAGTGCTCTTACACATCTCAGGCATGCGGCGATGTGGTTCAATTCAGAATCACAACCACAGAGAAGAAAAGATCTGTATTCATTTTTGCTTCAAATTTTTAGTTTGTTTATTTTCTTCTAAGAAAAAGTAAGTTCTCAAGAGTTGGCAATCAATAAGCAATTTAATTTCAGTCTTAACTTTAAATTTGGTACTTCTTGTATTTGTGATATTCATTTGAGAAGTACAGATTAAACTAATTTGTCTTTTTCATTTATTTTATGCTTCGTTCAGGGAGTGTATATGCTTCATTACCATCTCTTTTATATTAATAAAGACTCCTCAAACTAATAATGCCTACCAAGCTCTGTGTAACCAGAATGGGAATTCAATGAAAATGAGCAAAACAGATATATATTTCTGGGTGAGATTAAAGCTGGTAGGCCATGCTGGATTCATAAAGATACATTTTTCAAAGCGTAAGACAGGGGTTGATTTACCAGCAGGGCTAAGGGGACTTCCACTCTCCCTTCCGTGTCAGCAGCAGCCCTTGAAGATCCTGTTCGTATTTCTACCACCACATGAATACGCAAGCCTCTTCTTCTCATCTACCCTGTCTTTGAAGCTAACAGGTGTATTAAGGACAGAAATTACTGTATTTGGGGAGTGGAGCTAATGTTGTTTCTATTTCTGCTATCCTACAAGGATTTACAAGTGCTAGATCACTGCCTCTCCACTTTTTTGACCTTGCATTAAGCTCTCATCGCAGTAAACAAGGTGAAAACACTAATATGAGGAAATATGCTCTTTATACCTCCAAAAGGCTATTGCTAGCAAAGATTCTTTTCAAACTACTTCAACAAAATCTAGTTTCTGCTGCTTTTTCTCAGTTGACCTGTTTGCCTCTAAAAAATTCCATTGGTGAACCTGAAAAAGATATTTTAATTTCAATCATTTTCGTTCAGGTTTTAATATATGTTGCCATAATTTCAAATGTAATGGTGAACAATCTTTTAAAATACAAGTGTTTTACTTAAAAGAAATCCAATGTTAGTTAAATATCCATTCTTTTGTAAATTAATATAAACAATTTTTACCCACTCCGATGCGGGGAATGATCGGTTTCTGGATAGCTCATTGATTAGGCTAAAATAGGTGCATGCATGGGTAGAGGGTCGCAGTATGAAAAACTGGCTGTATACTTTAATTAGCAGAAAAATACAATAATATAATTATTGAATAAATAATGTATTATTTATTCATATCATACAAGAGTTTATTAAAAGTGAATGCTTCTCAATGAAGCTTCACTGAAATCCAGTTCAGTCCATTTTTGTAAATTTGCTAAGATACACTTTTTTTTTTTCCATTTCCAAATTACTTCCAGGTTTAATCCCTTTCCTCCAGAGCAGAGCTGAGGCATGATTAAGACAGCTTGAGAAAACTCCTTCTTCTCTTGCCTCCCCTTCCCATGCCCGCGCTGTGCTGTAATGAGCAGTAACTTCAGCTCCACATACCAGCAGGAACCAAAACACCGTGTGTTCTCCCAGGCTGCCGAGGCCCCCGGTTGCACCGGGCGCTGCAGCCCCTACCAGCTGTTTTCCTCCTCAAACCCAGTCGCAAAGATGGTTTTAATTTAACTGCTTTTGCTCAGGCACCTTTCAGGGTTCTTTTTTCTCATCGCTTGCCAAGGGCACCGCATTCCTTTGACAATTTCTATAAATCTTCATCTGGTTTGGTAATCCATAGTTAGTTTACCCTGTTTCTGACCTGCAGAGCTTTTAAATCACCATTTCTTCCTGGGTGCCCGTCTCTCAGCCCTTCCTCGCAGCTTCGTCCCCAGATGCATCCCGAGTGTGGGGGCATGTTTGCTCTCGCCCCTTCTTGCGTGCAGCACTGCACCAAATACCCTCGTTTCTTGCCCTAAACCAGGCAGGGATGCCACAGCCCGGGGATCCTAAAAGGCCATTTAAAAAATATTCATACATTCCTGTTTTCAAAGCTTTTTATTTACCTGACCAATGAAAGGTGCTGCAACATGTGCCTGACTTGCACTCCTGCTTGTTTTTAGCATGCAAGGGGCTTCCCTCCGACTAGCGGCATGCCTCATTAGTATTAACAAGTCGTCTACATGCTCTGAGAGGTGAAAAAGTACCCTAGACTCACCTCCAAGGATTAAATTTTCTCTCCCCCTCCCCATGTTGAATTTGCAAGAGTTACAAATAGCAGGTCCTAAGGGCTTGGGGGAGCTGCTGCAATGTCAGGCTGGTTTTGGTTTCTTTAAATGTAAACCAAAATGAAACATAGCGCGAGGGAGAGAAGAGGGGGGATGACAACTATTGTTTTGCTTGTAGCGAGCAGTGTTCCTGCCACAGCAAGGACCATTTCTACTTCATCAAGCGCAGAGGACAATACCAGGGAACTTCAATTGCCCCAGTGCAGGAGCCTACCTAGAGGGGAGCAGGAAGAATAATGCCACCAGTCACGGCAGTAATGGATGCTCCAGCACAGGAGACCAGCCGCTTCAGTGGTTTTCCATTGTCCCATCCCTCGTGGTGGTGAAACGTCTTCTTTTCCTTTCCTTTTAAGTGCTTTCGCCTTCAGGCCTTCAAGAGATGTATGTGCATTTAATAGGAAAAAGAGTAAAGAGAGACTTGTGTTTGTTCTCGAGGGGTGGGGAAACCCGATGCTTCTTTTCTACCAGCATGATGAAGCATCGTGGAAACCTCTTGCATGACTTTACTAGAAAATACTCCAAGAAGAGAGGCCAGAGCTGTAGCTGAGGGAGCAGCACCTGCTGAGCTGCAATGCAGAGCTCACAAGCAAGAACGGAGATGGGCGTTTGGCTATTGCAGCTCCCAGGATTTCTCCAGAGAACTGCTCCCCACTACCGACATGCTTTCCCTTTTTTGTTTCTCCAGAATTCTACTCCCCACCCCACCGCTGGGCTTTGCCATCACCGCTTGGTGGCTGGCCGTGCCCCGAGAGGTCTCCGGATGATGCACGTGGCAGCTCTGCCCAAATCCAGGGGGAAAAGCTACACTCACCTTCCCCCTCCGAAGGGGTGTGCATCCTCAAAAAGGCCAGGTGAAGCATTAAGGGGTAGAACTTGGCCACGAGAGGATGCCACGAGCACTGGAGTTTAGAGCTCGATTTTCCTCTGTTTTGAAACAACGTCGTGAAGCGAGCAGCGTGAGTGCTGCCGACGTGCCGGGGGTCTGTCTGCACGCAGGTACCCTGGCTTCGGTGGATCGGATCAATGCGCTCTTGTTTTCTCAATGAAAATTTGCGCCTTTGGCTTAACTGGTGGATATTCTATAACTGGTTACGTATTGACATGTATCGGCATGCAAACAATTCGGGAACCAAAGCTGATGGCATACTACGGTCCCAGCAGCCAAACTCTGAGCATCACCAGATAGGGAGTAGGGTGGGTTATCAGACCGATTGTCCTCTTTCCAAATTACACCTAAACTGGGGTTAAAACCAACAGTGCTTTACAAGGATGGCAAAGGTGAGTTTGATTTGCAGAGGTGAGTTTGGGGGGGGAGGAAGGAGGAGAGGGTTGTGCTCCTTATTCTGCCCCCAAAATATGCTCTGGCTATATGAATCGCCAGAGTAAGACATTGCCCACAAAATAGAGAAATATTCAAATTGTATTTGTTCTGCACATGTATTTGCTGAATTTCATGACTTTTTTTTCTCCCTTTCAATTGCTTTGATTCTTGGTTTTCCAGTCTTAACTGAGGAGGAAAACATGAAAAAGCATTAACATTTCCCAGATATCATTCATTTCAGCAGAAAAATAGATCTCATCCTCCACCAGTTGTCCAGAAGTAGGTCATTCTACTTCCACATGAGGTAAAAATGTTGTTTACAATGTGATTTCTTGCCATGGAGCACTGGAATCAACACAAACTTTACATAAGGTAGCTCATACACCTTACGTAGCACAGCAAGGTTTCTGTGTCCACTGCATGCTTTTATGGCTTGATAGTAAGTGTAACAGAGGTTAATTAAAAAAGAAGTAGGGAGAAGAAAAAGGGAGAAAGCAGAGGTTCTAGCAAAGATGGTTTTACTGGTTGGTAGTATGGGTTTGGGACATTCAATGGCTGTTCAAGAAGCACCGAGTTGATTTTTAGAAAGCTCTTTGAGTCTCTAGATGAAAGCTGCGGTGCAGATAGCAGCTACTTACAATGTTAGAATGACAACTGCAAATACTTTAAAAATATGATTGATTTAAAGGCAGCTCTGCTGATCACAGGCCTGGGGTGTGGGAGCATCTGCCTGGTTCTCTTTCCCCAGGAGAAAAGTGTGCTTCACTTTGTCCCTTTATTGTTGGTCCTATTTCTACAGTAAATTGAAGCATAATTGTAAGTTGGCAAGTGCAGGATACAACTTCTAATTAGTCCAGTGCTATCAAATAATTTATGCAGTTGGCATCATCTTTATCTTCCCAAGCACCTTTTTCTGTGTGAAACTGAGAGGGCTATCGAAACACAAACTATGACACTGCAGTAGTTACCAAATTTTCTAATGGAGTTAAGCTGATGAGATCCTCCTTAAATTAATAAAATGGGAAGAAAAGTAGTACTGTTAATTTTCAAAGTTAATGTCTATATGAGACAGCTGCTATCATGAAGATGTAATCATGCCTTCCTTCTGCTTATGGTCCAAGTGCTTATCCAACTTGCTTAGTGAACAGAGAAACCTGCCTGTGGCACCCCTCTGCAATTCTTCTCAATCACAAACTGGGTTTAATCTCTTTTGGGTAACCATTTTACTCATACGAATGCCATCTACCATCTTTGTTAGTCCTGGCAGCTGAAGCGTGGGGTTTGGTAACAAGGCAGGGGAATATGACTTTTGCCCAGACTAACAGAGTCTCTCATCAAAAACACATATTGCTTTTTAGCCTGGTATGGATGCAATTAACTGGAAGGGGCAACCAGAATCTTCATGAAAATGTAATTTATTGAGAACTGCCGTTTGGGAGTTGACTAAAGGTCACTTTAAATAAATGGCCCCAATATTCCTGAATTTCAGCTGTAAGCAATTTGTAAGGTACTAGGTCTAGCTATTAAGTCAAGCCCTCTCAGAAGTGGTGGTTAGTGGTCTCACCTGCTAATAAGGGAAAATAATAAGAAACTGTCCTAGCCATGTGCGTCATACAACGTACAAATCTTGACTGTTCACTTACTAACTTGAATCCCTAAAAGATGTAACACACTGCAGCTGAAAGCTTCTTAGTTTAAAAAAAAAAAGTCAGGTGACTTTTTAAGTCTGCTCTTTGCAAGATTTTTTTGGCAGACCTGCTAGACCAGTGGCAGTGTTAAGATAAAGATAGATTCAAAGATGTAGTTCCTGTTTAATAATAATAATAAAAAAGGTTAGAGGGAAAGGTCATATATATTCACATAGCAAAATCCACCCGATGTTTGCCAAACCACTGCACATAGCTGTACCAGGCTGAAATCACCTGATCCTGTCAGAACTACTGAAGCAAACGCCTGTACGGAAAGGCACTGTGAAGGTCTTAATTGTCTGGGACTGGACATAATCTCTTCCTCACCCACCTGATTTGCAGAGAGATTTGCCAAGAAGCGGCTTACTACATTAGAGATGTCTTTCGGCATGCCTTTGTACCCTGCAAACACTGAAATTTTAAATGGTTTGCACACAATCACTCCTTTCCAGAGCTTTCAGCGAGGGCAAACAGTCTCATGTAAGGCTTGAAGGAGTCCTTCAAAGCAGCTGTTTAGAAATGCATGAAGCGTGAGGCACATTATATCCTCTTCCCACAGGCTGAGGGCCAGATGTTCAGTGGGTGTAAAGCGGCAGAGCCTCAGTGTGACTTTTTCTGGGGCCACAATGATTTATACCAGCCAAGAATCTGGCCTTAAGCGTTTCAGCCAAGTGACTTCTCCCGACCTCTGCTGCTGAAGGGCCTGGTTTTGTAATCTCTGGTCTAACCTTCATCCCGCACCGACATTCTCCAGGAGGTGTGAAGGGATGGGGAGTGCTCAGGATTGCTGGCTCAAGGTGCTGAAAAGAGAAAACTCTCAGAAGATTCCTGACACTGCTTCTCCAAGCCAGTGTGCTGAAGTCATCACAGGTTTTTGGTTGTGGTGCATTTACATATTTTCCTTTCCGTGTTTCTGCTGCTAGCAACGTACGTAGGTTCTTTATATCTGTTTCCTCCCAAAGCACGTTCCCTTTTGCACCCTCTTAGGATCAGGAAATGAGAATACTTCTGTGCAAGGGTGATATTCCTGTACTTTTTTTTTTCCTTCATAATTTGCGTCTTCCTGAAGCATGAATGAGGATTACTCGTGGGAGTACGGATTTCAGAGTTAGGCCTTTTGGCCATTTTGATAGTGTCATGGGAGGCAAAACTGTTTCCCAGAACCAAACAATTTTATTGCATTCCAGAATCATGTGCAAAACAGGGATCCCATCTGTTCGACAGCATTCCCACTAAGTACGGTTCTGCCTGTAGCTCACCAGTGTAAGCAGTTCAACAAAGGAGCCTCAGTTTTCAGTGATCAGGTTTTCTTCAAAATATAAGACACCAGTAAAAAGGGCTTCATAATAGTTTGCACGTTTGTCAAGGTGTATTTTCTTAAATACTGTTTTGACTGGTAAGGCCACTTCAGAGTAGTGTAGTGCAATCACTCCTAAATTAAGCCTTCTCTGAGATCAGTTTTGCCAATTCCTCTAAATCCGCAATGAACGAATAAATAATAAAAACATTAACCTCAAAACTGATGGATTAAAATTGGGCTGAAATAGACTTCCTTATTTTTTCCCCTGACAGCTTGAAGAGTTTTGAACAAGGGGTGCTTGAATGCAACACTCTAGGTTTAGGCCAGTTTACCAGAGTGATTCTGCAATAAAAAGATTATGAAATAAAAGAGAGAGGATTTAATTTATGAGATTCCTCCAGCTGAGGGCTGGTGCCTGGGATTTTTATCATCACCATGAACATCAGCAAGTTTTGCTTAGCAAGTACAATGAAGGACTTCTGGAAACTCTAGGTGAGGGTTCTATAGTTGCTTAATTCTGCATATCTCAATTTCTAAGTGTCTGCTTTGAGTCACCTTAAAGTTCTTTTAATGATCTCACCATCTGACTGTTTGAGATTCCCCTGACAGCTCTGCTTGTGCTTTTCCTTTCAGAAACTGATCTGAAAAAATAAAATGCAGTTTCAGGGGATGTTTGCCCATGGAAAGAGATCATTGTTCGGCTAGGAAGTCAGCCTTGCCGGTGCGCCTGCTTTGCCTGAGGGCAAGGAACGAAGCCCACCAAGCCCGGTTTGCCCCAGCCTCCCTGTTTCCATCCCCTTCCCTGTGGCTAGAGGAGCCGGGGAATATTTGTGTGGCTCTGAAAGGACCCAGCTCATGGGTAGTGGCAAGAGGGTGGAAAGGAGATGTCTTCCAAGACAGGCGCTGATGATGTTTTCTCCTTTCCTGTGAAGGGTTGGAGGGAGGGCAGGATCCTGTCGTCCTCCTAAACACATAGTTCTGGGATGCCTCACAGGAGGGCATCACCATCCTCATCTCCCAGGATGTTTCTCACAAGGCGTAGGCATTACAGGTGTCCTCCGTTGCCTAGATTTTCATGCTGGCTGGGATCTACCACGATGCAGGCAGTTCAGCGTGGGTGGCCTGTAGGGTGCAAGGGAGATGGGTCTGACTTTCGCTCCTTGGGTTTATCCATAGCCGCAAGCGTCACGAGGGCCACGTGCTGGGCAAAGACAGAGAGATGCAACTCACGGACAATTAAGAGTCATCCCTCGCCTGACTAATGACTCATATGGGTACGGGTGCCTTCGTGAGTGCATCCATGGTGAGGGCCACGGCTGGCCCTTGGGTTTTTGAAAGGGGGCAGCCCGGGCCGGAGGCGCTTCCAGGGCACCGAGGTAGGGAGAAGTAACGAACATTGAAACTCCTCATGATTTTCATCTTCTTAAGAAACCTTTCTCAGGATTTTGCAGGGGCATAGGACGTAGTCTGTTAATTTTGTCAGCAGCAGGTCAAAATGTGTTGATCTTCTGGCAGGTGGGATGGCAGCTAGTGGCTAAGGGGGACAGGCCAAGGGAGGGCTTGGGGTTGGGACCGAATAGCCTGTATAAGCTGGTCCCTCAGCTTCTTAATTGGTAAATCACAATGAACAATATAGCTGTATCTCTGCATCACAGGCTTAGCACGAGGCTTAATTAACTTGTGTTTATGACACCCTGCCGGAAAGGTGTTAAGATAATTAGAAACGTAACTCTTACATCTGTTCAGGCCTACTCCGCCGGGGCCGCAACCCATGATTAAGATTTCTAGCAGATGTCACAACACAAATGGCGACGAGTAGTAAGCGGGAGTGCAGTAACGAGGAGCTCGCGCGGCTCTTCGTTCTCTGAGAACAGGCACGCTCAAGTCATGGCTGCCCTACACCCGGGTGCCGCTCAGCTCCATGTCCAGGGGGAAAGGGAATCTATGCTGAAACATGGTGTTTTATGACAAACATCTAGCCTCTAAAAAGCACACTAATCTGTTCCATGCCTTCTACCTCACTGGAGGCAACTGCGGAGAGAGGCACTTACCATTGGAAAGGATGTTTTATTGATGCTGTGAAGGAGTAGAGTGACATCATTTAAATTTTTTGGAACAATGGCCTTTTTCCCACAACTGCCTTGGCTTTTGTTCCCTTTGCACTGGCGCCATTGCGCCTGGCTGGGCTCTGACGTTATCCTCCTGGGTGCCAGGAGAAAGCAGTCCCTGGAGAGTGGGTGATCAGGAGGAGTCAGCAAAACGCTGACGGGCCCTGGTTGCTTTTTTGTCTGTCGGGGGGGGAGCGATGGTATTTGGTTTTGGCCTGCTCCATGTTGCAAACTTGTAACTTGTCAGGAAAATGCCTGCCTGCAGAGCAGGGATCCAGCTTGTCGGCGTTTGAGGTGCTGGAGGTGGTGACACACACGGACAGGAGGGAGCCGAAGTCGGGTACTCTAGGTAAGGGCTGGAAGCTCGCTGGACTGGAGTCAGGCTGGAGGACAGAAATAAAACAGGATCCTATAACTAACAACTTCCCTCATTACTCTCTTTCGTCTCCAAATCAGGCCGGGGCTTTGCATCAAGGTGAATCTTGGTTCTCCTGCTCTTCCCCTGCTGCTTCCCTGAAGTTCCTCTGCCTCCTTTGCTTCACTGCGTTCCTCCTCCTCAGCCTGACGCTTGTTTCTCCTGGTGCAGCCTGGAGCTCTTTCCCACCAAGCCTGGGGTTCCTGCTGTTCAGAGGAGTGATGGGCCTCCTGCCTACCCCCTTTGGGTGTCCAGGCCCAGCGTGACCTGCAGGAGCTAAGCATGACTAACCTGGGGAGGGTTTTTCTGCAAATTCAACCATTCGGGTCTCTGAAGGTCGTACAAACTAGGACTCCTCACAGGCTAAGGGTTTGAAAAAAATTAGATGCTGGAAGCCTTTTACCCAACAAAACGCTGCGCAAATATCTTCTGCGTGAAGACAATCTTTTTCTCAAATCCCACTAACAGTGATTTCCAAGATCATACAATTTATTTCTTCCAAACGTGGATAAGAGGTACATTCCCTAGCCTTTTCCTTGGCAATGGTGGAGCTGTTTTGCCTGATAGAAACAACACAAAATAATCCCAAACAACCCCCTCCAAACCACAAAAATCCCAAACTGAAATCAACTCCCAACAAGACTAAGCTAGCCTGGGGTAGGCACCCGGGGGAGATTTCAACTTGCTCACTTTTGGCGGTGCCGTAAGAAAGCGAAGGCAGGATCTCGTGCCAGAAAACGCCAGGCAACCTGAACCCGAGGCAGGCTGCCCATCGTGCCCGACACAGCTGGCCTGGACACTCGACAGCCCATTTTGGGTGCGTTGGCTGCATACGGCAGATAGTCTCTATTACGAATTCCTGCTGGCAAGCTTGCACCTGAAAAGCAGCTCCAGCGACTTTTTTTTTTTTTTTTAATGCAAAGCAGTTTGAAGTATGTGAAGCATACGACTATGTGAGGCCATTTGGATAATCACTGTGCAGAGATTTACTACCCAGTTTCTAAAACAACAATCTCCTGGGACATTGATTCAGTAGTAATTGAAAAGACAAATTGACTCCTGGGTTTATTAGGAGGGGAAGGGCAAAGCTTCAGCAATGCCTTTATATAAACCCATAGTGAGCATCTCTCTTGAATATCTGGTAGGTGGTTCTAGTCCCATCTCTCAAAGAAGGCAAAGCAGAATTTGAAAAGGTGCAGAAAGGGCCAACAAAGCTGGCAGGAAGTGGGCTACAGCTTCTCTGCTACAGAAGATGAACTAAAACTCCACGGTCTGGAAAAAAAGAGGACTGAGAGGAGAAACTGGAGAAGTTATAAAATCATTAAGTGAATGAAGAAGGTGACTAAGGAGTAATTATTAACACTTTATCATAACGCAACAATTAGGAAGCTTCAGATGGAGTTATCAGATAGCAGGTTTAAAGCAAAGAAGTATTTTTCTCCCATAGCACATCATTAAACAGTGGGATGCCGTAGGATGCTGTGAAGACTGAAAGATTAAATTAGTTCAAAAGCACTTTTAGGCTCATGCAAGAAAGACTATCAGGGCTAATAAACACAGAGCTGCAGATACATCCTTTGACTCTAGAAACCTCTGTGCTGCTAGAAGCCAGAAGAGCACACCAGGAAGAGCAGCACTGTATGCTGGTCCTGGACCTTGATTTTTTTTGTTTGTTTGTTTCGTTCCTTTTGTATTAATTCCTAACCTTTTTCAGAAACTACAGGCTGAGTGGTGTCACACATATGGTTGTTCTTCTACTTACACTGCAACAACTGTGGAAGTGGACCATCTATCATTTGAGGCAACTGGGAAAGCAACGTAGCTGAGACAAAGTTCTCTGGGCTGGAAGTTCATTGACACAGCACCAGCAGAGCTACATCAGGGATCAATTTTTGCTGTTCGTTTTCAACTACAAATAACTGCTTGGAACACTAGTCCTTTCCAGCTAGGTTTGGTGGATTGTGCTTCCTTAGAAAGGTTACAGTCTATAAAATAGCCATAAGCAAGACAAGTACAAAGTATGCTTTGGCTAGATGCTAGTCTTCTCTTTTCATAAAAAGTATGAGACTGGAGTAATGTGCAGCATGTTTTAAGTTATGTTGTAAAGTTGCCTTAAACCCACTTCTTAGGGGAACAATAATTCTTGGGAAGAAGTGCCAGCTAAGAATTAATACTGATAAAACCTACATTTTTCTTCCTGGTGTTTCTCGTGGGAAATGTCTAGTTTTGCTATTTTAAATTATTTTTGGAAAATGTGCTACCAGTTGTAGGTGTTTTGGAAATAGATTAAGTGATGGAGTAGATGGCAGGCATAAATATAAAACAAGAATAGGGAACCCTGTGTCACTGAGCTTGCATGTGTGATTTGAATACTCCTGAGAAGATAAGCAGTACCTTATGACCTGTTAGTTTTTAAGCCAGACGCCAGATTGCAGGAGCAGGTCTCCCAGCTTAAATCAGCTTCAAGGTGGATGAGTGAAGAATGTTCCTGGAATAAAAAAAGAGAAAAAAATCTCCAAAGGTATCTTTTCCCTTTAATACACTGCCAAGGGTTTTCTTACAACAGGAAGAGTTAGTTCACAGGGACTGGAAAGCCAGGGTTTGGGCCTCAGACATAGTAGTAGGAAAGTTAAAACGTGTGAAATTATGCTGCTAATGAGCCTAAGACAATTGGCAAGTCATTATCTCCTGTCAGAGAAGCTGAAAAAAGCAGTGTGAGGAAGAAGAGCCTGCACTGCCTGCAGGACAATTTTGGCTGCTAAGGAACCTGTATGAATGAAAGAACATCAAATCTGGGCCAGGAGTCCTTCTCGTTTGTTTATTTCTTCCTGTAGGAATTTGTCTGAAGCTGCTTAGTACGCTGCTGTCTGACGCCTTCAGGTTTCATCCAGCATCATCCCACCCTGGAATAAAGGATGTAACATTTGTTGCCAATGGAAATGGATAGCTTTAGACAACTGCACCTTTCAGATGCCCCACGTTCTGCCTCCTCTGCTGTCCACCATTCTTCGTTGTGAGGTTGCCGATGGCACTGAAGGGACCGCCACAACTGGGCATGGTCTGACACAGCACGGCGCAGCTCCTCGCTTTTACCTTGGCATTCCCCACCATCGTTCTTCTCTGCATGGCAGCTTGGGCGATTTCAATTCACCTCCTTGTTTCCCCAGCTGGGGATAATCCAGTGACTTTGTGATATGAGTATGCTTCGTCCGAGAAAAAAAAAGCCATAGTGATTTTTTTTTCCCCCTTTTCACTGACAATGTGTGTTCGCAACTTTTGGATTAATGGCATCTGACTGCCAGCTTAGGACTGAGCTTTTCTGTTATTAGTAGCACATCTGTGCTGGTATTTTATTCATGACTGCAACCTGTTGTTCAGCTCTTTCATGTCTTCCTCAGCACCAGTGGCAGGACATCAGACTGGACAGTATTCACCTCAGAATTCAGATTGTATTCAGATTTCAGACTAAGCCTTTGATATCAGGCCCCATGCCATGATAAGATTTTCCTCTGGCCTTTAAGACCGTACTACCCCAAACTTCATCATCCCATCTCCATCTGCATTTATGCATCATCTTGCCTTTGCCTGATACAAGATTTTCTTTCCTTCATGCCATAGACTACTTACTGTCCAAATGCCCTGTGTTCATTTCACCAAGTCCTAATGATTTCTGACTGTTTTTCCCATTTCCCTGCCTATCTGGGCAATCTGGTATGAAGCATTCCCAGTTCTGTTTTTAAGAGGAAGGCAGAGCTCTCCCGCAGTTAACGTGTTGCCTTATTTTAGCACTTCTACACTACCCTACATTAGGTCCACCTAATGATTAACTGTCACTCCAGCTTCCCTAACAGTTAGAAGATGGCTAGCCTGTATTTCCCAGTGGAGAACAGGAAAGTCATGCAGGGCTCCCCGTGAGGATGAGGGAGCTCTTTGTAGACAGTGAAGCCTGCTCTGGAATTCTGCCGGGTTTTATAAATAACAGGATTAAAATTTTCACTGACCTTTGTCAGACATTTCACCATTGATTCCACCCTTGACAAGGCAGAGGAAGCACCTTACACCCAAGAGACCCAACATTCAATATTCAGCATGTAGGGGAATAGTAGAGTCAGCTTTGCTTCCTGAGGCACAAGCTCATGTTGAACGGCTGTTTATTTCCAGTGGCAAAGAGGGAAGAAATCCTCATTTCTCAGAGCTTATGGAAAAAAAGAAGCTGACAAGGGAGGGAAGAAATTATGGAGATGAAGTAGTCAGCAAAACTTGTTTCCCATCCAAATAAAATACACAGGCATAGTGTATTTTTCCTAAAAGAACCTGATATGAAAAATGTTATCATTGCTGGGCTATGGGAAAGGAAGCATTTTGCCTTCTCATCTCAGCTTGGTTTCAGCAGATAGGCAGAGCTAGAGCTGCCTTGCACAGCTCACAGTAGATGAATTTGCTTATCTTAAAACTGACATTTTCCAACTGGAGCCTGAATCCTGACCATATGAAGGCACCCGTGTATCCAGAGAAGCAGAGCATCCACAGAGCTGTGATGCTAGCTGTGTACCATTGAAGTCAACTGAACTTTGGTTCGTACGCTTGGTGCTTCATGAAAAGGGCTCATTTATTAAGGACGTTCAAAGTAAGAGTCCCATGGTGGGCTGACTGATTGAAAGACAGAGCAAGGGGGGGAAGTTTATGCAGTTTGTGGATGACACTACGTTTGTGCTGCCTCGCTACAAACATCCAGCTCTGTGAGCAAAGAGCATGAGGCTGGGATTTGAGGTGAGACTTGCAAGCTGAGCTTCAGCAAGCAGCAGGAAAAGGAGTCACACGTGGACATTGGCTTACAAGCCTAGGCACACCGCCACCAACAGTGCCAGGGACCATTCCTAGGAGACAGAACTTGCTTGTTCTGTTGTTAAACAATTTTGTTCAAATTGCTGAACAATTACAAAGTATTGTTAAATCGTTAGCATAGCTCCTGCCAAAGAGCAGCTTCCAAAGAGCTCCTGGCCCAGGGACCGTTCCCAGAAGGCAGCTTGGGTATAGGCACACTCTTTGGTGGGTAGGAGAGGTTAAATATACGAGCATGGGGCACTTAGTGCCAGGGAGTGGGGCTGGGCACAATGAATTTACTTGCACGGGCATAGCTATAGCTTGTACAGAGGAGAAGGTAACAGAGCTTGATTTGAGTGCTCCTGAACAACCTATATGGGAACCAGCAATGTTTTTAAAAAGGGGCTTTACCAAGCTAAAATAAATGCCTGCAGCGATGCTCTGGATGATACCAAGCCATGAAGGGCTGCAGGCACTCCTTCTTGCTGCCCTGTCAAAAACTCACATGAATAAGAGAGCAGCTAGCAGCCAGGGGACAGCCAGCCACTGAAGCGGTACTCGCTCCATGCCAGGGAGTTTGGATACCAAGTGCTGGCTTTGTGGAGAAGGGAGTGAAATTACACATTACAAACCCTGTTTTTAATAAAGATTTTTTTTTTTTTTTTTTGCTGTTGAGTTAAAACATCCACGCAGACAATTCTTTCGGGTTGTAAACATTTGCTTCTGGTAGATTAACTTGGTTGTTTCCCTATTTGTCGTGCTGGTACTTGAGAAACTGAAAGCGGAAACGAATAGAAAACAAAGGGAAACAGCTGAGCTTGTGTTCACCCTCCGAAGTAAGTAAATCAGAAGCAAATAAATAGCACAGATAACATAACTGATGATTATAAGACTACATAGGATCCTTCCAAAATGCAGAATGAAACAAGCTACTCTTTCAGTCTGCCTGTTGCTTATGCTGTTCTTGTTTAAATGTCGTTGAAATAACAGTGTGCCAAGAAATATAAACTGCAAACACAGCATTTTAATAAACACAAAGTGAAATAAAACAAGCCAGAACAGATCTGTTGGCTCTTGCAGTTTTTTGTTTGCAAGATGGGGAGGTTGGAGATGGGGGGCATGCAGGGAGGGGTTATTTCTTGCACATGTTTGCCTGGTGCTGATTAACAGGGACAATGTTAAAAACTTTCTGTGACTTGTTACAGGCTATAATCTTCAAATTTAGGGCCTTGTACTGCTCTCAACCTAGTCACACAATCCCCATTAAGGAGCATAGAAAGCCCTGAGGAGTTTGTGTAATAAGCTTTAACAGTGTCTGAGAAACAAAAATCTCCTTAATTGTGCCCAAACCATCTTTTCTCACATTCTGCAGAAGGACCTTGGGTACTAATGTATTTTGCAATCATATAATCTTTTGTTCTTTAAGAGTGCTCATGTAAATATGGACTTAAAACAGATCTAATTAGTCGATCTGATCAGTAGACAAGTCAGATATAACAGCAACTGCAGCGTAGACACGTTAAGAACATCCCAAATGTGAAGAAAGCTGAGTGACACCCTTCCTTCCCCCCAGAATTAGCCATAGGTCCGTCATTTTCCCCGCCACATGCTCCACTGTTTGTTAGTGCCTTGGTTAACAGCAGCATCTCCGAACTCGCGTTGCTCGGTTTTACTTCTGTTTTGCTCATCCAAAATCCCCGTGAACTTCAGAGTTGAAGCTCCTGCTTCAAATCCCAAAGGATCGGGTCTTTTGCAACATGTGGGCAAATGTCTGTGGCTGTGCTGGTTCCCCTTTCCCTAATCACAAATGTCACGAGCGTGACCACCCTGCCCTGGTGCGGACAGAGGGGCCTCATGGATGGGAAGAGGGGGGCAGCTCAGAGAGCTTCTTTCTAAGCAAAATCACAGCCAGCACGAGGCTGGGGGTGATGGGGCTCAGGGAGCACAGCTCTGCTCCCTGTCCCGCACAGCAAGGCATGGCATGGCATGGCATGGCAGCCCCCAGGGCCACACCACCCCATCCCCATCCCCTGCCACTGCCTCTCTCCTCCCCTCTGAGCAAGCTCCCACCTGATGTTTTAGAAAATTAAACCTAAGTAGAAAATGATGAAAGCATATTACCTGTAGATTACCTGACTAATCATATTCTCTCTCCTGGGACATATTACGCTTCCGAGCCTGCAACTTAGTCATCCTTGCAGGCAAGCTCTCCTCGTTTCCCAATTTTGTTCATCAGGTTCGTCCAGAATATTTGCTAATTTCTTTCTTTTCCTCCAAGCTAGCAGTTCAGTCCTCCCAGGTGCTCAGCTCTCCAAGCTCTCTCCGGGAAAGTAATTAAGCACATGCTTGACTTTAAGCATGTGAAGCTCATGGCAATTAGGAAAAGGGCAGGCTCTACAGCATTCTCTTTTTTTGCTGGCAATTCCTTAGGTAGGTGGGATGAACTGTCCTCTAGAGATGCTTGCCTCTCTCCATTGACTTATGAGGAAATCCTGACAGCCTGTACACCAGTAAGAGCAGTCTGAATATACCAGCCAAGACATAGCATATACATCCCTTGAGTGGGGTATTTTGACTCACATGGAAGATAAGTCAAACACTATTTTTAGCATCCTTTATTGATTCCTGTATAATTTCCCTTGCTCTTCCTGTGGAAGTTCCTTCCTTTCCAGTAACACCAGCATTTGAAGTAGCACATCAATCCCTATTATGTGTCAAACCTGACTTTTTTTCCCAAGTCTCAGCATGATGCGGAAACTCTTAAACACAAAGTCTTCCTGTAATTTAAACACCCAACTGTATGTGTAATTCAAATAAGATGTGGTGAGTACTAATGAAGTTACCCCCAGGCTCAGCAGATAATACAACTTTCTGGATTATTTGTGGGAGGGTGGATATAGAGCCACAAAATACTTTGTCTTGCAAGAGAAAAGAAGGAACAGCTCAGTGAAGGCTAAACTCTAAATGGCTTTGGCTCTGCTGACTCTATAACGTCCCTTTTGTGGTTCTGATTGATTCTGCCCTTCCGAAAATTGCAGGAAAAAAGAGGTTATTTGCAATTTTATTATACTTGCTCTCAAGCAAGCTGGCTCTCTAGCCCCCTGAAACCTCTTGGAGGAGTTGCTGCTTTTAAAACACTTCCACCGCCAAGAAGAATTGATGTTTAAATCAAAGCAAAATAATGGAGGGAGCCTGGCCACTAGTTATGAAAGTCAGATTTGAAGGTGAAAGCTAAGCATCAAGTGCCAGCACCTACTGTGTCTCAATAAACAAAGTCAGGCCATGTGAGATGAAGAGTACACAAGTGTTTTCAGCCTCAGCAGTGGTGGATGCTATATCAGAGCTTTCTAGACTAAGATCTGTCTATATGCATTTATCCATAAAGCACAGAGCGAAGCAAGTGCTATGCAGTTTGCTCATTAACTATTTTTTCCTCATGCATTTAGTATTGGCATGCCAGCCTTTGTCTCAGGATGTAGCAAGTGCTATCGATTTTGCGTGGGATGACAGCAGACAGAAAGGACCTTGATCATATTCTCATCTTAAGGACAAATAGCAGGAATCTCTATTGCTTCCACCAAAGGTCTTAGAGCCACATTTTTAAGAAGCATCCAGCCCTGTAAAAATGCCAAGGGACACTCAATGGGTCTAAAAAAAAGCTGAGCTGCTTTCTTTGCTTCTACCAAGTATAAAATGTTTGGCCCAAATCTGTTAGAGCTACACGCTAAGTTTTTATTGCAGAAACTGTGAGCAAAAGCATTGAACACAACTTCATTGAAGCACAGGGACCCACCACCTCCTCAAGGTTCACCATCTACCACACATTTGCACACCAGAAGGAGATACACGAGTGAAGGAAGATTTAACTGTTTATGCTACATGTGTGTAGCAGGGAAGCCAGCTACAGGGCGTGATGCTCTGAATTCATGGCTCTTCCACGCTGGGCAAAATCCTCCCATATACTGCCGTATTTGGGAAATGGAGGGGTTAACCGAAGTGATGATGCTTGTGACCCTGCCATGCTTCCCAACAAATACTACTTGTTGCCTGCCACCTAGGTGAGGGCACCACAGGTCCATGCCGAGCTGCTCAGTAAAACAAGGGGCTTTTTTTGGCCTCCCACTGCCCAGGTTTGGTGACACAAGTGCGGAGCCAATACACACCAAAGAAAGGAAAGGGGCCATTTTTTCCTCCTGAGGATATCATGACGGCCAGCAAAGTATGGGAAAGATGGGGAAGCTTTTCATTAAAGCTGTTTTCTGTCCAGTTCAGGTGAGCCCTGTGGAATGTGTGAACCCCAAAAGGCTTTGAAGGAGGCTTGAGATATTTGGTCAATAGGGACAAATGATACACTCAATATCACAGAAGAGTTTTCTGTCCTCGTACCTAGGTGACCAGTTTGGGTTTTGAATGCCAACACCAGATGCTTAACAAATCTTTCACAGGCTGCAATATTTTTATTATTTTCTTCTAAACTGTGAATAGTTTTAAATGTTTCATGAAACTCAAGTAGAAGCTAAACTCAACAACTGTTAAGCAGCTTGCTCAAAAATTTAGCCATCTACCTTGCTTCGCAGTTCTGAAATGCTTTAGATGAATGTTCTTGTGCAACACTAGCCCTGGCTTCCACGGTGTGCATTAGGGCTGTTATAAATAAGTTGCAAGTTACATGGGCCTGACATGGTATTTATGAAAAGATCATATTAGCTCCTTTGAAATAGCGACCCAGCAGAAAACCCGGCTCTCTTACAAAGGCATTTATTCGGTGCATCCCCTTTAAAGGTCAGGAAAGAAAACTGAGAAGATGGGTAATTGCAAAACTGGTTCTGGAAATGTGCTCTTATCTGCTGTACAAGAGGGGAATGCCAAGAAGGCAGGGAGGTGAGCTAAAGCAGGCTCGGGGAAGATGCAAATTCCAGGACCCTCACGTAGGCAGATGTTACGAAAGGAATTCCTCCTGCCTTTGCCAGCTCCGAGGAGTGCTGCGCTGTCTCCGGCCAGCAGCAGAGGCATCCAAGGGAGGAAAGAGCCATACACCATTTACCCCACCTACCAATTCTTTGCAAGAGTGGGAACAGGGAGGAAAAAATAATTCTACATTTTAACACAGCATTTGGGCTACCCTGTTTTGGTATGGACTATCCTTTTAAATCCCAAATCAACCTTCCTAGTTAGACATGAAATCTGGCCTGGCAGACATTTCAGTGCCAGACCCTCTTTTCTGTTCACTCCAGTGGATTTAAGGAGATTTTGTGACCAATGTTGCTGTTAATTTCAAATAGACACACAGCCTATCTGGTAAATAACAATTTAAAAACCAACCTAATGTTCTATTCCCTCTTCCTTAGGATTTGTTCTCTGCGACTGACATTACCCTGTTTTGCCTACTGCAGTACTTTCTATTCACGTTCTCACCAATCCCCAAGTTATGTCCATAAAGTGCTTGCTGCATTTTGTTACATGACAGTGAAGACTGGTGTTTCGCTCTGTAACATATGGAAGCACCTAACTAACTTTTAGCACGTCTCTCCTTGGCTTTGTTGGGACTTACAGCCTCTGCTGAGTAGAACATTATTGCACACCTGAAGCACAAGCCTTAATCCTTTCCCTATGGCTGCACTTGTACTGATGCGTTGAAGGGCTCGGGATGGTCCGTCACCAAGCACAGTGCAAGCTTTTAAACCAGGCTTTCTGGGGCAACTCCAAATCAGGTACCACAGTGCAGGAAGGAAGGATTGGGCAGGACTGATCACCCTGTAAAGTGGAAAGTTTCTTACTCAGGAGGAGGTGCTCTTGGTGGTTTCTTTGCTTCTACCAAGTATAAAAAGTTTGGCCCAAATCTGTTAGAGCTACGCGCTAAGTATGCTTGTTCTCATGAGTAAGCATAAATTACAATTTCTGAGTTTCTGGCACTTGGAAAAACTTACTGAGCAGACAGAGGGCCCAGCACAGAGGTGCAGGGAGGCACTAGGTATCACCTGGATCCACCGAGCCTCAAATGGAGTCCAAGGACTCCCGAAGCAGCAAAACTTCTCCTCCATAAAGACCAGATGAAGATGTAGTTCTTTTGAAATCACAAGATGTGTGTAATACCTCCATATACACCAGCTGTTTCTTCTGTTTTATTCATCTAGAAATAACAAGAAGTGGTGTCAGAGCTTGTCCGGAGTTAGGTGACAAGCACCGTGTGATGGAGGTCCACATTTCTTAACTGTAAAATGAGACAGGCAGCGTGCTAGTGAGACAACAAAATAAAGGAAAATAAATAATAATTTACAGTAGCACCCTAAAGCCCCCGCAATTTCACATCTCTCTTATTTACAGTATTGGTGGGTGGTGCATTGCTGAGCCAGGGCAGAGGAGCCCGGAGCCCGGCCTCGGAGGGGAAAGCCCTGCTGCAACCTCAGGAAGCCTCCATGTCCCCACCACCGTTATTCCTTTTATCACCCTCCCAAAGGCGTTAATCGCTTCCCGCTTCCAAGGGCTGCTCTTTTAATAAGCTGCGGCTTCATCCACTCAGCCGGCTGGAAATGCTGGGCTTCACTGGTGTTTGCGCCAATGCAGTGGGAGAAGAGAGCCAGCCACAAATCAAGCAGCAAAACATGTAAGCGCTGAATGGTCTGGGGTATACAGCCATCTCCTGCCAAGTAAATGAAACATTAGCATTCTGCTCTCCATCCAACGTCCACAATTGTTAGGGTAAGAATAAAATATGAACTTAAAGCATTTGCACAACAGCCATCAGGCCATAATGAGATTTCTATCCTGTGGTTTCTTGGATATTTTAGACTGTCAGGCTCAACAGTTCACAGCATATGGTTTAGATTTATGTTTTACGCGTATCAGACTCAGGGCATGCATCTGGAAGATTGCATTTATAGTGGATAAAGGTGGGCCATTGTGGAAAAATCTTCAGTGTCTCAAACCTGAGCTTCGCTTCTATTCTATTCTATTCTATTCTATTCTATTCATGCCATGCCATGCCATGCTTTTTTTTTTTGTCTTCCTGTGTTCCACAAAAGCACGCATGTATGAATGATCATACCTCTTTTCTGTTGCTGGAAAGGTTACAGTAAATGCTAAATTAGGAACCTTCTCTCTTCAGTATTCCTAAACCAACCCACAGGAAAAATACTAGAATTAAGCATAAGGAAACCAAAATGCTGGGATGGCTATTTCAAATACATGTGCCAGAAAAATGTTTATTTGTGGATAAAAAGCCAAGTACTCCTATTTACCCCTCTGCACCTGGCATAATAATGTAACCATCACTTCCAGTAACTAAATGGATTTGAAGAGCAGAGCTCTACAGTAAACTACCTGCCCCATCTAACAAATTGTGAATAGCAAAGGGGAAGCTGGAGCTGACACATGGGGAACCCTTCTCCCCACTTAACTTTAGGCTTCTGCAAGAGCACAGGCTGATGCTTCACTATAGCACGAATCTCCTAATGCAGCGACGGCACAACATTCATCCCTCCAGCTGTGCTGGTGGTGGTGTGTCTGTGTTGTTTCAAGCCAAATGCACAGCTCTTGAGACACAGGTCTGAGATCCACCAAGTGGGCACTAGCAACTGCTGTGGCAGATCCTGACATCCTTCTTGCACTCACTTTCCTTCTTTTATGAGTTATACTCTTTGGGGAAAGACAAGAGGGAGGGAAGATATGCAGCTTGTGCTGCTCAGAAGAGTCTCCCTGTGTTATATCTGGACCTCCTTGTGGAGCTATGTGATGAGGAGGAGTGCTGGCTTTAGTACATTTTAGTACAGCTAGTAACTATCTTTTTACTCCTTTAGGTTTTTAATTTACAAGTGGTGGACACCCACAGTTCTCTCAGCGGCTGTGCCCATCACTATCTATATCCAGAAAAGGAGACCAGATCCTTAATTCACTTATGAAAGGGCTTTGAAAATGCATGTATTTGATGCTGTTGAGAAGTGGGAGCCATGGTAGGGATGCAAAGAAAGTAATATGAGCCTAGAGAAGAGCCTTCAGCTGTCTAGGAGATTAGAGAAAGCTGAATATTTGGATATGTGTACGAGCTGAGTAAGAAGCTGTGCAGAAAGTCTGCATGATTTAGACACTGAGAGCGTAGCAGGTCAAAGATGATGGATAAGCTGTAGGTGTATGACAGAAGACTAATAGTGGTGGTGTGTGTGACAAGCAAGGGAGCAGGTACCAAGGGCACCTTCGGGAGAATCGATATCACACTTTGCTGAGGAACATGTCTATTCAGAAACAATTAAATGAGAGTGCAGAGCAGCTGCCCCCTGTAGATTAGTTTGCTGTTTACAGAAACCTCTCACACACCTTTAAAACTTTCTCCTTTCAGCCTTGTCCTTCTCTTTAGTGAGTATAATTGACTTGGTCAGTATTTCTCAAGGCCACTAACCCCGAGAGAGCATCACTGCCGGGGATAACCGAGAACTACCTGGAGGCTGGCTGAGGAGGACATCTGGGCTTTGCATCACCTCTGCTCTGAGGGAGCATCCAGTGAGCCACACCAACATGTCAGTGAAAGTGAGCCTTAGTCAAGAAAGCGGCAGCCGTGTTAATTCAGAGGTTGCTTATGCCTGTGGCATGAGCAGGTTGAGTGTCTCTGGCCTGGGGCCCCTTCCTTTGCTTATTCTTGGTGTCTTGTGTCCGCTGTAAAGTGTCTGGTGGTGACCATCTCTTGACTAGGTTGCCTTTTCTACTGCATGGCTTTGTAATATTTTTTTAGGAAGCAGATTCTGAGCATTATTGTTCCCCGTGAGGATTTGGGGACTTTTATGTTTGTTTTTGTTCTGGGAACAACCTTTCTGGCATCGGTGAACAAACTGCACAGGCTTAAGGCAAACTCTAATGCAAAGCAACAGGCTCATTCCAGGAAAGACTTTGCTTGACATACTGTTGATAGGCAACCTCTGAGGAGACAGCAACAGCTGTCCTCTTTGACTCGAATGCCTAGAATATTTAAAAACCTAAGTAAGTTGCTTTCTCTTGAGAGGTGCTGGACAGACAATGTCCCTTCATTTGTCAAAAGGTGCTAAATATAGATCTCAGGGCCTGCACCGAGGACTCCAAATTTGAAAGCGCTGGCTGATATTCTTGCTGTCTCACTGGGTCAGTTCCTGCTGGCCATGACATAAACTGGGACATGAACCACTGTCCTCTGATCTCAGTCCATGATGTGTCTGTTTTTATAGGCACGTGTAACTGAGAGCAGAATTTGGGCCACGGGGTGGTGTGGGGAAGTGCAGGCCCAGACATGTTAAGAGCTGACCACGGGTCATGCTTGTACTTAACAAGTGTCCCTGTGCGTGCTCTAAGCTCAAGACAAATTTCAAGTGATTTGAGTCCATCAGCTAACCGTCTCTCATTGAGGGGTAACTCAAATTGGGCTAAAAGCATGCATGTGGGTAATTACCATGAATTACGCGGAGCACTGATTACTTCGTATGCCTGAAATCCTCTCTTCTCCTCTGGTCTGTTGCTGAAGTCCACGCCATGGATCAAGGCCGGATTCTGGCTCTACTGATCCTTGGGCAGCTCCAGTGTGAAAGGCAGTGAATCCAGCCTCATGAATAAGAAAATTAGTCTGTCCCCTCCGAAATACCTCTCACTGCTGCTGAGGTTTGGTTACATACAGTTACTGAGATTTCTTACTATTTGTCATGCTGTGCACTTTCAGGAAAAGCTTTCTTTGCGCAGACCCGTTAGCTGTATCTGAGGTCTTTATTGGACAAAATCCTGTTTCACTTAAAAAGGTGCTGCAGCCAAATGAGTCTTATTTATCCCCAAGCATGACTTTGAGAGGAGTAACAGAAAGTCCAGCTCTGGTCTTAGGCAAGCTTAGGCTGGCTCAGCAGCCAGGACTTTGGTAAGAGCTGTGTGAAGTCAGCCGTTAATCCATATGAATAACACATTGATACTTCAGAAAAAAAAAACCAGATCAGGAGAGTTTTGTTTCTTCTGTTTCTCCTTTCTATCCCCACTGTAAAGCACTATCAAATAGGACACAATCAGTATTTGCTTCTTAGCAGGAAGCACTTGTGTGGCCGGGCAGGTTTATATTTAGAATGGGAGTGGTTTAAGATGAGGGCTGGGAGTTGCCAGCAAACATTGTCATTACTTCTTTAATGGAATATACAGCTTTCCTTCCTCTTTAAATAGCAGAATGGCCCTGTATAACCAATTATTAAAGCTTGCAAGCCTTCCTCAGGCCCATAGATGGCATATTCCAACTATCTGTGTTCTTTGAAACTAGTAGTGGGATGGAGAGCAGAACAACCTAAAAAGCAAGACTAAAACTGAAACGTTTCTTCACAGGCGCAAGGGGATGGGAAGGTTTTTTTCCTGAAATTCAAAGGCAGAGAAGTGAGGCGCTCGGAGGAGACTCAGTGAAGGCCCACAATGGATTGTCACCAGTTACCCCTTGTCTAACAATAGACAAAAAAAGCGATGTGATGGCACAAAGCATTTATGTTTTCTCGAAAACAAAAGCAGACTGGAAACTGAGGCACAAAAGGTAATGCAGATGGGAATTACAAAAAAGCACACCACTGATGAATCCTGGAAGAGCCACAGACTCTCTTCCATGCTAGCTTTTCAGTGGCCTCAGTGCTACAACAGTCCTTGTCACACTGGCTAAGCTGTTGAAGGCCAATCAAGTGTTACACCGGTGAGTGGCCTTCCCAGGCAAGAAAGGCAACAGAACAGAAAGAAAAAGGGCCAGAGCTCAAGCCTGTTCTCAGAGAGATAGCAGTTAAAAAGCCTGAAGAGGATAAAAGATGGGCAAGATAAAGTAGGACTCAGCTGGCCCTTCTGGGCCTTTGGTCTTGAGCTTCCTATGCCGAAATCTAATCCAAGAGTTTGTGTGAAACTAAAATTTTTCCTCTCCCGTCTCAAATTCACACAAATTATGCATGCAGAATCTCTATAAAGGGTAAGGGAGCTGGGGTCAAACAGTGAAATCCTTTGGGAATTAGTTATGGATGGGCAGGCTGGTTTGTGCGAAGAGAATAAAAAGATCTTATGTTCTCAGAGTGTTTTACAAGCAGACCTAATTATTGGCCTGCTGTGACCATCAGTGCTGTGTTCTGGTACTGAAAGGCTCACATGGAAACCCAGGGAACAAACTAACCCAGGGAGGATGTTCAGAGCTTTTCCGATTACCTATGTGCCCACCACAGAAGCCAAGGTCGCTCCTAGCCCAGCAAAATTGATGCTCAGGGCTGTTACATATTTCACTGTGCAATAAGAAGGAATAATGCTGCTTGACATCACTGGTGGGGCAGTTTTCAATGTCTTCAGATACACCTCTGTAGCCACAACAGCATCTATGGCAGGACGTGATCCCCAGTGCCCAGGCCAAGTGGCACCAAGAAGGGCTCATGCATGCCGCTCATGGTAGCCACCCCCAGTGCAGCCTGGTGACGCCTGCCCTGCAAAGTACGTGGCCTGACTGTATTGTGCCCGATGTGGCACCCCAAAAATACCTTTATTTTTCATTTCAGCGCATCTGAAATGGATGTATTGCAGCCAGAGTGGGGGTTTTAATAGCAGGATAGCTGAAGTTAATGCATTGTATGCTCTAACATGTGGCATGAGGAACAGCCTGAGCGTACAAAATGCTGTGGTGGCGAGTGGGACTGAAACCCCGTGCGGTCCCAGTGTTGTTCTTTAGAACAGGAATCCTTTAATCCTTTAGCAGATGAGCTCCAGACATTGTCCTAGGGGAAATCAGAGAGCTTGTTCCAAAGGGGACCCTTGGGACTCAGTCTCCCCTGTGCAGTGCAGATGATTAAAGGACTACAACCCAGCAGCCGACCAGGCAACAAATTTATCTGGCATTTTAAATGTATTCTGACCACTTGCTGGTTCATAGGTTAGCTAGGCCAGAGTCAAATAACTCTTTGGCTCCATCCTTGTGAGGTAAATACTGCAGAGATCTGCCCATATGCTTCTCCTACGAGGAGCAAACTATGCCATTGGATAGCTCAGCAGCATGTCATTTTAATAAACATGTGCTATGCTGATGAGTCAACCTTTATTGAGGTTTGTCACACTTTTTTGTGGATTTTGGCACCTTCTGCACTGTAAACAAAAGAAAAACTTGCGTTTTATAGGGCAAAGTTTGCTGTTGCAGTGTTAAAGGTACCTTTGTAATCTAAACTGCAATCCATCTGGAGAACTGCAGCAAAGCTCACCCAAACCTAATAAAATAAACAGTGGATGGAGAGAGTTTATATTGGAAATTATATCAATAACAGCATTAGCAAAGCAGGCTGCATGCAAGGGTGCTGAGAATCAGAAATTGTTCTGATGATCCTCAAATAACAAAGACTTATTCTTCTTTGTTTTTGTAACACATGCGATGGTGATTTTTCCAGTGCCCTTGAAGCCTGCCAAGAATGGGGAAAAGGAAAGGAAAATTAAGGGAAGAGAGGGGAATGTACTGCAAATACGGGATGACAGAGGGCAGAGAAATGTGGAATGAACTTTGATGTGGAGCAGATGTACCCCTGCATTCCACAGGCAAAACCGATGCCGAGGCCACTCCGAAAACAATGAGGAGGGAAATGTCTCCTGTCTCCCTTTAGCTTTAACACAGAACCGTTTCAGAAACTAGGATGGGTAGCAGAAACATTTCTAATAAGCCCCCCCAAACTTTTCCCATTGAAGGAGGGGATGAAAAAGCAGGCTGAGAGAGAATTACACTCTCGGGTACACAGCAGCACTTTTCCAAATGACTTCTGGATTCAGACACTTTGCCAAGTGCCCTGTGTTACCCTCAATCTGGGGATATTTGCTCTGTCTCCTAGCGATAAAGCTAGAAAGTCATATTTAATGTGTTGTATAAAAGTGTTCAATTGACATAATATGCAAATAAGGAAATGTATCTATTTTTAAATATATTGCAATAGCAGAAAATAAAAGACAAAGGCATAAGCAATGGCAAATTACATTATTAGTTCAAATATTTTCTCTTCTTCTAATGACATTAGAGATGATCTTTTCAAGCTGTTAACAGTATTCAGAAAGGGATGGGGGGAGGGGATGTCCACAGATTATTTGGTATCAGCACTGAATCCAAACCCACGTGGAAAGCCTGTGATGTTAACCTTTCTGCTAATTCAGTCTGGGCAGAAATTGGAGTGTGATTCTGACCTTACAAGAAATTAATGGCAAAAGCTACGCTGACTCCAACAGAACTGGTGTTTAACCCTTTGCATGGTTCTGCTTTATTAGAAACATCTGTCAAAGACACAAATTGCTGACAAGGAGATAAGAGGATTTTCCTTGTGGTTTTGCATCTAGAAGTATATTGAAATGTATACATATATGTGTTAAAACACATGCAATTATTTGGTATAGGAGTATATGTACATATACACATATATGTAAAGATACGATGCTTTGAGATGCCTTTTTCCATGAGTCAGAATGAGTACATTTTAAAACTTTCAAAAATCTTTAGTAAGAGGAAAAATGTGCCATTGAATTAGATGAATAGAAAAACTAAAAATGAATCCCAAACTAGGCAGCATCAGGGTTTTTTTTTTCAAACAGAAGTGACTTTTTCAGAGAATGAGCTGTGTATCATACATTATTCCTTTTCTGCCATTTATATGGTTGGACGTTAGAAGTGTTTGCAATCTTTTAAATGAAAATACTCTTCCCTTTCTTCAGCCTAGTCAGTTCAATAGGAAGAAATTACATGTTCCAGCAATACAGCAATTTTATGTAAATTTTCTGCATGATTTAATCATTTCTATTGGATGTGTTAAGTAACAGTTAAAATAAAAATCAAAACATAAGAGAACAATAAGAATGAGAATAGTTACTGAGGCTAAATACAGATATCAAAAATGCTCCCTACAGCATTCGGGGCTCCAGCACAACATGCTGTTACCTTTCTGTGCCAGCCCTGGTGCGCAAGGAGTCATGCAGGACCAGAGGTTTTGCAAGCAAGATATGTTTGTTAGCCAGGCTGGGCTCACACAAGAGGACGTTTGATGAATCAAGCAGCCAAGGACAAGGAGTGGTGCGAGAAGGGCTACAAGCGCTCCTGTATTAGCGTACAACCCAAAGCGCTCAGCACCTTCAGAAATTTCTTCTCATGGGGAGCGGTGGCATCTCCTGCACTTTCATCTGAAACTACTGATGGTGGCTACAGCCAGAAAAAGAAGCATGGGACCTTGCACTGGCTACACTGCAGTGGTACCCCAAAGCCCCAGAGAACTGGCTCTTAGTAACTGGTTCTCCGAGGGCATGAGCAGCTGGTGGCATTTCTTCCCTCAGCTGTTATTACCACCAGCTCCTGGAAACAGGGAGAGGAGCTATGGGTGAATCTGCAGCTGAAAAGACCCCCTTATTGATTCAATGGGAGATGTCACGCTGGGACAGGGGGCTGTGATGGAGATGTCCCCGGTAGATCTGTGGGAGAGGTCCCCACAGAAGCCCCAGAGCCACCTACTTGGCAGGAGGTCTGAAGAAAACAGTGAATTAATACAATCCTTTTTGGTTCAGGACCCACGAGTCTTGTTGAACGAGTGCACAGAGGCCCACCAGGCTTTCAGAGCCTGCCCTGGCCAATGCTGCCCGTAGAGGAGCCCACGAGGGAGGCAGGATTAGGCCTGAGAACAGCAGTTAAGATTTAAGCTGAAATAAAACCTGCCCCATGGCAGCAAGCAAGGGCTGATGTTTTATTTCGCGTGTGCTGGGGTGTACGCAGAAAGGGGTTCTTCAGAGTCCCCAGTGCCTGAATGAATTTGACTGAAGTGCAAAAAAAAGTCAGGTATTAAAAAAAGACCCTGAAAGCAAGGTAATTGCTGCCAGATGTTTTAAAATTACCTTCAGAAATGAATAATCAAATCCTGCACAAGCAAGACACAATAGCAGAGGCAAGAAGAGTCAGGAATATTTATGAAGAACGCTGGGGAAGGCACCTCTTCTTTCAGCAGGGGCATAAAAGACTTAACAGCCAACAGCACCCAAAAATCTGTGTTTTGGATGGTGGCTTGCTATAGAGTTTCAGACTGGCAGCCGGTTAAGCAGAAAGGATTGTCATGCTAATTACAAATGAACACAGCCATGACAAGTGTTGCTGGCCACAAGTTTTTCAGGCCTTAATTAAACGTGATAAGACACACAAAGCCTTGGTTTATTGAACCGACAGCATGAGGCCGCTGCCTGTCACTCATCTTTGCCTGTGGTCCTATAATAAACAGAAAGGTAAACTTAGAGCCTTATTTCCCTTTTGACTGATTTAGTACATGGAATACTTGGGATCATTTAACTTTATTGCAAAATTAGAATTTTCTTATTAGGTCAGTCTGCATATTTTTTTTTTTTTTTTTTTTAATTCTTAAAAAAGATATCTGCATTGCACTTTAAACTGTTACAGACAGGTCACTGCAGAGACCTGGGTCCGATGCCTGCAAGCCCTCCTCTACATGCTGCCCTTCAGAACGGATCCCAGGCTCAGGTACCACAGTGCTCCACTGTGTCTTGAGTCACACAGTCAGCGTAAAGAACTGAATTGCCCAAGAATGTGTATAAAAAAGCCCTAGAAGGCCTTCAACTTCCTAAATATGATTTTTGAGAGACGGTGCCCCTGCTCATGGCGTCCTCGAGCCTGAACTGAGTACTGGAGAGTACTGTCTTAACAGCCGCAGACCAAAAGCAATTTAATGGGACTGTTTTTCAAGCAAGCTGCATTCACTGTGAATGAGCAGTTTAAAACATAATCCATATCAGCAGGTATCATACTGACTGACAGTCTTACACACAGTGTGTAAATAATTGAACGGAGTATTGAAGGAAATGAGAGAAAAGATATGGCCACGGGAAAAACATCAAATATAGATTTTCAATAACATTTACACAATCAGTTTTGTTGTGGGGGTTTTGAGGGGCTTTGGGGTTGTTGTTTTTTTTTTTTTTAAATGAACATCCGTATCTATGTATTCTTCAGCTTAAAAGGCAAGCAGAAAACAGAAGGCAAGACAGCTGAATGCGGTTCCTATACAGGGATCAATGTGGTTGGAGCAGAGCTAGTTCTTCCATGCCAAAGTGGGGCTGGAGAGGTAATCTGTCTCCCTCTGGGGTAGATGTTTGTAATTAAGACATGATTCTTCATCAGCCCCTAGCAAAAATAAAAGGTACTTTGTTCTCTGTGGTTCCAACAGGCAGCTGAGGAAAGGATTAAAGAGATTAAACCGAGCTGAACCTCCGGAGTAATTGTTTCTGAGGATGGACCATGCGCTGGCCTACCTTGGAGCTCAGCAGCAGGTCCCTCCCTGGCAGTGGGGAGCTCCCCGAGCACGCGTGCACCACCGAGGGGAAGGGGAGTATGGGCAACAGGCAACGCTTCCAAGCCCATGCTCTTCGTCTTCACCTCACTCTTCCCCTTCAGCATCACGACGAAGTTGGCGTGAGGCTTGTTCCTGGTACCGCACTTGCATGTTGGCGTGGTGCAGCTGCTGTAGAGGGGCTGTGCCAAGGCCTTCTTTCTTGCACTCACAGGTCCAGCTCTACCATTTTGCCCACTTTAGAGTCATTTCCACTGATGCAGGTTAAGTACGAGATATTCCAGGTATGGTTTTGTAGCACACTGCTTCTCTTACAATGATGTGAATGACCAGCTATTGCAAACGATGAAGTTAAAAAGGTAGAGCCTGTTTTTGTCAGGCAATACTGTCCCAAAAGCTCAGAAAGTAATTTATTGCTCCACCTGCCAATTTAGTCTTTGTTTGGGGCAGGGGAGGGAGAAGAGCTTTCTAAATTGTTTGCAGCCTAGAACTGCATTTAAGTAACTTGCATTTCTGTAGAATACTTTAAGCAAAAGAAATTTTTTGTAAATGCCTTTATGAAAAAGCTATAACTTATTTTTAAGAAAAGCTAAGACCATGGACCAGCTTCTTTTTAATGGCTTCAAATTTATTAAGATAGGTTATGTTGGGGTCTAAATTTGTTGATGAGGTCTGTACCACTTTGCAAAGGATCCTTACATCTGACATGTAAAGGTACGTTCAGGACATGCCCATCACACTATATTCACAGTGATACTGTTGACATCTGCCCAGTCCTGAGTATCGTCATTTCTGACAAGGCTGACAGGTGACCAAGCTCTGCAGGACTTGCCCCCATGGTTGGCTAATGATACTTCTGGTGCTTTACAAAAGCCAAATCCTGCAGGGGAGGAGACTCCTGATGCCTACAAGGTGCTCTGTCTGCTTGGGCAAAAGGTGCAGCCGGGGAGGAGCTTGGTCTGTGGCACTGTGTGCCCATGTCAGGGATGAGGTGCCTTTCTTTTGGGCAGCCCTAGCCTGACCACCACCCGGAGAGCAGCCCAACACCCTCTTTTTGGCAGTCCGATGAAGCTGGCATTACATCCTCCTACTAAGCAAGGGGAGCAAAGCCAGACATCAACTTTCCCTCCCCAGCTTTTAACATTTCGTGTCTTTCTGCCACCAGATCCCTCTCTGCGCCTTCCCCTGACCCTCACCAGGAGGACGTGGGTTTCAGGCTCGCAGCCCGCAGGTTCTCTCTGGCTCCCAAGCAAAGGCAGGCAGCTCTCGGCTCCTCTCCAGCCCTTCTCACCCGCTCCCCGTCCCAGCACAAAGCGCGGCGTGCGGTCGCTTGCGGTGGAGAGAAGGGCAGCGACTCAGCCCCCTTGTCCCAAGGAGGAAGACTTCTGCCCCAGGGAGATTTAAGCTGAATGAAGAAGTAAAACCTCCAAGTGAGAGAAGCCCACTGCGTTACCTGATTTAGCAGAACAGCTGATATAAGACAAAACCAAGAGGTCCCCAAAGATTAAGGGACACCAAGCTCTCTAGAGGAATTAAGGCTGATTCAAAGTTTATCCCTAGGCCTCACGCTCCAGCAGCCTGTTGATATGCCTGAGACTAATCAAAGCAAAGCCAGTTCCATCACGATCCACTTTCAGACATGCGCAGCGATACCCCGAGGGTCGACAGCCTCCACGTCTTTCTATTTCCCCCCACTTGTATTAACAGGGCCCGTGACTGCGTCATGTGTTTTCCAACTAAGTTTCTGTTACATCGAATAAATCATGCCAGAAACAACCACTTGAGCAGCCTCTGCCTCCCTGTTATGCTGCAGGCAGTGTGCCTGGGAGCGTTCCCTCCGGAGCCAAAGGCTTTGACCTTCTCCCATCAGCAGCCAGCATTAAAGTGTTTGTCTCTCTGCAGCAATTGTGCACCAGGAGGAAAGGAGGAATGAAAACCTCCCGTAATCGAGCTTGCTTCTGCCTCTTTGATGAGTGATTTAATCTTTCTGACACAAATCCTCCCTCTTGCAAAGAAAACTTCTGCTTTTTTAAACAGCTCTAGCTACGCTGTTAAAAGCAGCATTTGAAAGCAGAGGCCATGGATTCACAGCTGGACTTCCCCTTAATTGTTCAGAGCTTATTTCATGGCTCATCTATGCTTGGACAGTCTCCTGCCTTCACAGGCACTCTGGAGAGCCAGGACTGATAGCAAAAGCAAGGGCAAAACTTTGTGTTGCTACAGTGCACAGAAATACTTCATTTTCCCTGTCTGAACAGCTCTCTTGATGTCAATGGGATGGGAAACCAGAGCACAGTTAAATACAAGCTTACATGTTTGCAGGACTTTGACCTTAAGCAAGCAATGGGTTGTTCCACCTAGAAGGAATTGTTTATGTTAGTCTTTCAGGGAAAGCAGGCAGAATTGAGCAATGGTTCAATACAAGATAAAGTTTTTGTGCAGTGAGACACAAGCCATTATCAGCACAGAATTAACTAGGAAAGTGATAAAGATCACAGTGATTTTCAAGATTCAGGACTGACTACATTTCTACGCATCCTGCACAGCAAGCCTTTTGACAGGTTAATTAGCGTGAAGATGTCTGCACAAACAAGAGAATATTGATAAAATGAAGACATTCTCTACCCAAGAAGTGGAATTCATTCTTTCTCTTTTGGATCATTTTCCCGTCTGTCAGATGCAGAGGCCCCTGTGCACGGGTCCTGTTAGTCCTTTTATTATCATTTAGGTTTATTTTGCCCTCCAGATAGGACCGTGGGAAAACTTACATATGTTTAAAATAAATAAATAAATAAAAAATCAAACGGATTCACTTCCCATAGGGATACTCCCACTGTTTGGAGTTTGAAGATTGGCACAGACTTTGGTGCCAACACAGTCTGTATAAGCTACCACAACCATTTGCAAACTGAATTTTTTGAGAAACTTTCCTGCTCTAGAACTCTGGCCTAATACTTCCATAAAATACCTTAGTACACAGTGTAGAGGAAGTACAAAAGATGACAGAAGCTCATAATGTGTGATACAAACCTCCTTTCTTTCAAATACCTACTGTTTACTCAATTAGATGGCCCCAGTTAGTTTTCTGGAAGAGAGACAAGTTAGTAAAGGAGATATAAAGCCAAGCAAAGGGAAAAGGTCTGCAACAAAATTCTTTTTCTCAGCCCTGCAACGAACACATGTAACACTAAGGAGATGATACCAGATAGTAAAGAGCAGCTCTGCCAAAAAAACACCAGGGAGACAGACAACATAACTTCCACCTGTTCAGTGCCTTCACCAAGCCTTGAGAGGGTTGTAAAGACAGCAAAGATTTTTCACAAGATAGCAGAACAGGGTCACTTTTGCTTTAACCTAGGAGAATTGTTGCTCTCCTGATGACAGTAAATCAAGAGTAGAAAAGAATAATCAGAAGGGGCATTCCTGCAAGCTTTGCCATCTCATCAGATCTTCAGGCAAAGACGGCTGCTATCGCTGCCCAAATTTTTCATGTGATATAGCTGAGGACACCTGATAGCCTCCTGCTGCTTTGAGGTCACCAGCTTTTAATCATCAGCAGCTGCATCTAGACCTGTTCTGAGGGCTCATCTCCAAACCCCTTGAGAGGTCCATGTTGTCCAGTTAACCCATTTTGAACTTCATCCCTTGTAGGCCAGTAGAAGCCTTGATTTTGCAGAAAAAGCCCTTATCTATAACTGTTCTTTCCTTTTATGGATCTTTTTCCTGTCCCTCAGGTGCAGAGGACCCTGTGTGTGGCTCCTGCTAGCCCTCTATTGTAGTCTGGGTTTATTCTGCTCTCCATATGCTCCCATTGCACTGCATATTGTTCAGCTGTTTCCTGGCAGCAACTGTATTTTCTTATTTACATCAGGTGTGCTTTGCGGTTTGAAATGCCTTGTTCTCAGTGTACACACCATGAGAATCAAATAGCACGAATATAATGTCGTCAGCAGTTGACTACGGCCTCCACGGCATGATTAAGGGATACCCCTAGGCTAGGACACTGGTTGGCAAAGGCTGAGTTCAGTCAACCTCAGTCTTATATACTAAGCAAAACCGCATCGTCCGTGTGCCACTGGAAGCCTATTTATGCATCTCCTATGCCTTTGTCACAGCAAGAACCTTATCTCTAGGTTACAGGCAAGAAATGAAATGAAGACGTTGAGTGACTTCTAGGCCAGCAATGTTCAACCGATACCCCCTTGGGGTGTCTGCAGCCTCACGAGGGGCTCCTTGGGAAGCGGCACGCTCCAGGCTGCCCTCCTTCCCGGGAGCACCTTGAGACCAGGCTGCCTTTCTGAGCAGCTCTCCTGGCCGTGAGTGTGAGTAGTCAGTCCAGCAAGCTTCGATTGTTACTGCCTTTACTGCTCATACCTGCTTTAAAATCTTTGTCTTTGAAAGGGATACTGGAAGTTTCTTCACCCAGCTGTCACCAGTTAATTACACTTAGGTGAGTTAGTTAAACATTCAGATTGGCATTATGTTAACAACACAAGCATCTGCTTATTTATCAGTATGTCTCATCAAAAGTAAGCAAATAATTATTTCCAAGACTATGTTGCAGTCATTTACATACAAGATGTGTTAATGCTAGCAGAGAGAGCTCATGTGGACCAGAGACAGGAGTTGTCTAGAAGCCACACTGTGCCCGAGTAGAGTAACTCTACAAGTTACTCTACAGGTAGGTTACACAGCAAGCATACACTTATCAGCAAGGATGCATTTGCTTCTCTGCTCAGGTGCCAGGGCAAATGGCCTTGGGAAAGCAAAGGCCTCACACGCATCTGCCTCAGTTGCTGCAATAACTTTTCCTGGTTTGCTTCGTGAATTTTGCCACATGTATGCTGTTCTTGACGGCTACCCAGCAGAGAAGCATCTAAATAGCTCTGAGGGCAAATTGTGTCCTTTAAGTGCCATTCTCGTTGCTCTGCCTTGAGAGGACTCAGCTAACTGAACTAGCACATTAAGTAAGCCTGTGATACTGCAGCTAAGCGATGTTTGCCCTGAATAGTTGGAGTTTATAGTTAGAAAAGCAGTGCCTTTTCTGTGAATTCATAGCTAAGCCAACGTCCTGGGCCCAGGGAATTGGTGTCCTGCCCTGCAGAAGTCCATGTGCAACTATAAGCTCTAGGAGAGAAGCTATGGACAAGTATGGAGACCTTCTATTACAGTTTTCATCTTATTGGGATACCAACTTTTTGCTATGAACACTGTAGGTAGCCTTGGCCTGGCAATTTGAGAGCAGACGGTCTGAACAGCTTATCACAGCCTTGGCATTAATTGCCAGAGCTGGGACATGGGGGTGAGGCACTTCTTGCAGAAGGCCTGAATACAGGGCAATGGCCAAGGACTTTGAAGGAGCCTGAATTTCCCCATATGCCTTCACCCCTACTTTTGTACATCTTGTACATGTTACTGATGGCAGGGCAGTTTTACAGGGTAGATTAACTCAGAGATGTGAGTAACTGAAACCTGAAATGGTCCTGGCTTCTCAGCTAACACCACACAGCAGCAAGAGCACCTCAGCTCCTCTAAGAATGTAGAAAAGGTACATTTGTGAATCCCCAAATTAATTAAAAGTAACAGAATGGAAATGAGTAATAAATTATTTTACAGCATTACCACAACCTGGGATTTAAGATAGGGTATTAATATTATCAAATATTAAAAAAGACTAGCTCCCGCTGTCTAGAAGTCTGGCTTAGGAGCAGTGACTACTGTTAACTGGAAAAATGGTAATTGCTGTTAACATCTGACACATGTTCCTCCTCTGAGCTTTCTTCTCAAGTGCAACTTTTTTGAAGAGATGAAACAAATTCTGCCAACTGAACTTTGGCCCTTCAGGGCCACTTACTCACCTGCCACGGAGTACCTTGATCCAGGGCATCCTTTGGGGGCCATTTTGAAGCAGAACAGTTTTGTCTGCCCAGCTCTCTCCTTCCCCTAGATGGTCTCTGCAGGGATTTAACTTCACAGCTGTGCGTGATCAGTAAGGTGTTCTCCCCCACCATTACCCTCTGAGGATTAGTAGCACTCAAAGGGTATTCAAAGTTAGTGGTGAGTCTGTGGCCTTTGGAAACCTCTTAGTGCATAGAGGGTTCAGATGAAGCGGGAGAGATTTCCTATTTTGGCATTGGTGTGCTGCAGTGGGTATGCCTTTATATCAGAGAAAGATCATCACAGTGCGAGGTGAAGGAATCAGGTTAACTTGTTTCCACCAGCCCTATCACCAGTAACAGATAATAGACCAGTCTGTGGGTGCTGTAGAAATTATGCCTGCCTATGTCCTCAGCATCTCTTCTTGTCAATTCAGGAATAACAGCCTTCCATAATACTGTGAAAAAGGACCTTAGTGCATTCATGTGTTTGCTAGTGTGGAGGAGAGCAGCATAAGAAAAGAGTAAAAAAAGACATTTGCTCAGAGGAGAAAAGTGCTCTCTGGTTAGTGGGACAGAGGATACTTCCACTGGCCAAGTGAATTTCCCCTTTATATTTTATGAAGAGCAGTTGCATTGTAACAGCTTGAATTTCAGGCGCTGTGGCTGAAGCTATCGCATGGCACTGTCACAGCTTAAGAGCTTCACTCCGGGTCTGTCTTCTCACCCCAGCAGACAGGGCTCTCTGCAGTGCTTTAGTTGTGCCCTTGAAACACATTTACTTGCCCTGCCCGGCCGTAGCTCTGGTCAGGCTGAGGTTGAATGTTCAAAGCAACATGCGATGAGCCGTACGTGGCTGCGAGGGAGTTTCTACCTCCTCACAGCTGCATGCGATTTTCCCCTCCCTGTGGTCAGCCAGGTGCTGACAGTACCAACCATAGTCATCACCAGTCTTCAACAAGTGTCTGAAGGTCTGGTAGGAAGAGGTTAAGAGAAAAAGAGTCTGAAATCCTCCCAGCCAGCAGCTATTTATGGACAGTGCCTAGCACGGCAGTGGCCCTGATCTAATTTGGCATCCCTGGGGCACTACCTTTTAAATGCCATTACTTCAACAGCAATGATGTTGATGTGTAATGGACAAATGAACCCAGGCACAATAACATAGTAGATTTCGTAAACTAAGGCAAAGCTTTAAGGGAACAAGCCAGACATAAGCATTTCTTCAGAGCAGAGGGTAAATGGATTTTCTGACCGAGCAGGCCTGCAAAATGACCTCATAGCGATGTCTTTCTGGGATTGATACTGGGACCCCATGTGTCTGGTTTGCTTCTGCTCAGGCAGGTTTTCACAACCGGCCAACAAACACACACCTCAAAAGGATTTGCCTTTTTATGATCTTCACTTGAAATGCAGGACTGAGAAGAGGAGAAGACCCTGACCCCCAAAGGAAAGGGCCACCCGCTCTGCAAAGGGCCAGCAGTGCAGGAGCCCAAGTAGAGTGCAGACCACTCCAGCTCCCCAAAATGAATCCTAACTGGGGTTACTCCCCTCAGGCTGACTGTCTGAGCCCTTACATGTATCATTCTAAGCCATCATGCAAGATGGTTTAGCCCCTCTTAGCCTGTCAATAGTCTGTAATGACAGCCTGAGAAAAAGCTGCTGTCTATCCCAGTGGTGGTGGGATACTTTTTTTACTTAAAAAATTTAGTGGTGATTTCTGTGATGAGAAATCATAACCAGACAGAAATGGATTGAAATCCTTTTCTTGTTTTACACTGTACACTGCAATGATTACATGAAGACAACTTTGAACAAGTAGTCCCCTAGGACCATGACGCTATGTAATCCAAACCCTGTCCTTAATCCACTCTGCGACCGCACAGAAACAATTCCAATCAGGCCGAACGCAGTGAAAGGATGCTTTTCATCTATATGTCATCACCTAGTCTCGCTATATTTTGCAGTTATTTAATGCTTTACACACTTTCTTGCAAAATGTTGGATGTGCTTATCCCTCTCGAGAGACAGTAAGGGAGGCTGGCTCAGCAATCTACTGGTTGCAGGGAGCCAGCAAGAGCCTAGAGCTGAGACGAAATTGTTCATGTCAGGTTGCTTGTGGAACCCCTTGTTGTTGTAAGGCTGTTATAAGGTGGGATGCTCGCCCAAAATTTGTTTGCAAGGCTTTTTGCAAACTTCCTTTCCACCAGCTCACCTTTGTGAGTCATGGTACCCAGCGGCTGAGGGGCATGTGGGATTTATAAGTGCTTATTACAGAATTTCCCCTGAACTATAAAGCTCAAAATATATTTTGTGTTTTTCTGGCCACACCCTGGGAGCAGTCACCAAAAAAGGCTGTAAGAACTCAGGGCAAGGATGTCTTTCCTCAGGTATATTGATTCAGGAGCTGGCACAACAAGGTTTTCCAGCCTAATATAATAATTACTTGCTAATAATAATTACCACCTGTGCGCTAATAATCATGTAGGCTAGCTTTAACAATCGGTTGGTCTGAAAGGTGCTGTTAATGCCAGGCACCCTGTTTACACAAGGGACTCTACCTGGCAGCGCTGCAGAGCTCCCTGGCCACGTGGCCGTCGGATGCGTCCTGCCCAGTCCTGCAGATGGGAAGATGGGATGTCAGAGCCTTCATCCCCCGCCAACAGCAGAAATTGGCTGCTGGAGCGGGCTGGACCAGACTCGGAGGCAGCCATCTATTCCCAGCTCCGCAGTGGCTTCACGGTTCCAAACCATCGAAATTAAATGTCGGTCTGACTGAGTTGCTTACACCAGAAATGCTAAATTACAGTGTAAAACAAACCTCCAGAAGACTTGGATTGCTCAGAGGGTAATTTTACTGTGTCTCTGGCATCCTGAGTGTGCTTCCATCATGGCTGTCCCAATAAGACATCCCTGTTGGTTTTTGTTTGATTGAAGAGTATGTGCAACCTCAGAATAAAATAAATATGCACATGTGTAGATACTATACAGAAATTCTGGCATTTAATCTGTGCACATTTATTAATATATTTGCATATACACAGCCACTATATGTAGCAATGTGTGACTGATGTAAGTTGCCCCCAGAAGTTTGGGGTTGTCTAATTCAAGTTGCAACCGAATCTTGGATTCCCGCCCGTGAAGCCCTATCGCACGCCTCAGGTGTCACTGGCACTAATGCCTCCTTGGTACGCAGAGTACCAAGCACACTTCAAAAGTCAGAGGCAGGTGCTCTCAGTCCAAACTGTACCCACTGGAAAGCGTTCCTGAGCCAGGAAAGTCTGGCAAACCTGCAGGTTGTGGCTCTGTCCTCATACAGACATAAGCAGAAGTATTAACCTGTTTTAGCAAAACAAGCTAAATAAGATAGATAAGAAACCAGGAAAAATTCTGGAACGCATAATTTGTTTTGATGTCGGGGTAGGAGTAAAGCATATCTTGTTACTGCTAACCATCAACCTTTAAGAACCTCTGTCCTGACTTCTCCACATATGCTTCTAGACTACATATTAGGAGCTCACTTACAGTGATGCTCAAGTGCCTTCTGTAAAATATTTGCTCCAAGTTTGATCAGTTGTGAGCAACTGGAAAGCGTTAACATGGCATTTGTAGCATTAACCGAACACTCTACCCCCAGTCCAGAAAAGAGCTTAAAGCTCGTGCCACTGAGCTATGATCTCTGGCCAGCCAGATAAAAATATTTTTTACTTCTGTTTTGCCAAACAGTGGCTGAGCAGCCTCCGAGCTGGGGATGCAGCACTAATGCTGCTGCCGTGCCCGGTTCCTTCCCCACCACCTGCAGCCCCCACAAGCCCCCTGTGCATCTCCCTTCCCTGCCGGGTAAGGGTTGTTTGGGAGCACCCTGGAAAAGAGCTTTGTGGAGAGCAGGGAAAGCAGGTGAAATGGCTGGATAAGCCTTGCTAATTCTGCATGACCTCTTCTGCTGGTTTAACACTGGCTCCCAGTGTTCATACAAGGTGGGATGAGAGCAGTGAAAGCCTCGTGGTTAAGAGCCAATTCCTCGCCCGCTGTAATTACCTGAACTAGTCTCCTGGCTTTCACTGCTCCTTCGTCTCCAGTTATGAAAAAAAGCAGCCCCTCGCTATGGCTGCTCAGCATAGCTGCTGTAAATGCAGCTTTATTATCCTTCAGCATCATTTATAAATTGGAAACAAAAGAACCAAATTGCCTGTTCTCAAAGGAGAAAAGCACAGAATAAAACAGAGAGGGATGTGAAGGGACCAGTTGCCTCCTGGAAAATGAAGCTGCGAATGGCATGGCGGGGGGGGGATCCTGCACCAGTGGGAGACTGGCACGTTGGCTTAAAATGAAGGGAAGAGCTCGGCTTGGCACAGGCTCGGCACTGCAGGATCTCACCCTTGCGCTACCGCTGGATCCGCCCGGGAGACATTCGGCCACATGCTGTGGGATGGAGGCACAGGTGGCAGCTTGTGCTGTAGTCAAAATCATACAAACATCACCCCTGGCTTTGCTGTGTTGGATAGAAATCTTCCTAGGCCGCTTTTAGCAAGCAAGTGCATAGCTTGTTAAATCAAGGTTAAGACAAGCTTAAGCTGATACTTAAAAAGTGTTATCAGCCATATCCTCCTTGGAAAAAGCTGCACTCTGCGGGATGTGGCTCTAGCTGACCCAATGCAGCACGATAATGCTGTTTTTCTGTATTCAAAGAGAAACCCAGAAAAAAATCCTTGCAAAGCTACAAAATGCTCTATGAGCCCACAGGCCAGCATAGAAGCCTGACTATGGCACATGGTGATTTAAATATACCGCATTTAACTGCAATTGCAGATCATAAAGGGATGGCTGTGCAGCCCACTGAAGGTACAGCAATATATTCCAGCAAGGAACAAATGTCCCAAAATCTGCCCCCCCCCCCTCCCGCCTGGGCACTGTGGGCGTATGTTCTTCAGGTGGCATTTTCAGCACCTCTCCCTCTGTGTTGCTCCATGTGTTCACCTTTGCAAAACCTCTAATTTGTGCGTGAAATGGCCATTTCCTTGAGCGCCATAAGGCAATCGCATCTAATTTTCTATTTGTAGTTTCAAATGCTTGTTCACACAAGGAGTCATGTCTGCAGGCAAGGGGGCCCAACCACGCAAGCAGAGACCGCTACGCATCTGGACTGTGGCATTTAAAGACCACCAGCAAAATAACAAACCTCATGAAAAGGCTTCAAAAAATAACATGACCTTTAAGTGGCAGGATTACCAATAGAAAACTTAAAGGGAAGGAAATGGGGAGTCATTTAGTGTGAGTTGATTCTCAAATATAACGTAGTTCATTTAAATTTAATTTCATTTAATGTTAATTTTAATTAGCAACATCTGTTGCAGAGATTCACAGGACCAATTTAACCTGTGAACTTTGGCTGCTTTTCCTGGCACTCCTTTACATAAATTACAAAATCCCACCACACCGTAATGCTACACATCTAATTGTTCCCCTGGGAAAGCAGCAGGGACAGAATGAGCTATGCAGGACGGACACCGATTGTGTTGCTTAATGTACAGCTATGAGACACATAGATTCTGTGCTGACAAGAAGGAAACAGCTCCAACATACACAAGACAGAGGCTACCCAGAGCTATAATTCATCTTAATATTGACCCATGCACAGTTTTCTGTAGAAATGAAGAAGTGGAAATACTTCCATAAGTACTGGCTGAAATTTAAAAGAGCTTTGGCCACTGGTCTCAGTTCTTTTCTTGCACGCTTATGACTGGCTGAAGTCTGCTTTTCACACTTGCTCGTGGTAAGTGAATTTTAAGACTCTGAAATAGTACACACTGGAAAATTGCACTGGGGACTCAAATAAGCCAGGCAAAGATGATTTTTCAAAGCCAGATTAGATTTTTCAAAGCTGATGTTATGCATTGTGATGATTTTATATGGATGTAGTACTGCGGTTTACGGGAACGTTAGCAGAATTGAGATCTGGATGCTCTGAGTACCCTTAACACAACTCTTAAATGAAATGTGCAGCAATTTAAGCTAACCAATCACTAATTTCCCTTTGTTTCAAAGAATTCCCTTTACTGTAATAATACTTCATGAAAATGCATGTACACATGCCTGTTTGTTTAGTGTCTGAGCCTAAAAGCCTCAAACAGGACGATTAAATGGGAACAAGAACAGACGAATGGTGCAGTTGCACCCATGATGGGCTTTGTAATCTCTGTACCCAAGCACTACATTTTATAGCCCACTCATTTCTCGAAGGCGGTACCTATGGAAGGCTTACATGACCCTTAAAGGGAAGGCTTTGACATTTAAAAAATTTCCAGTTCTTCGTAGACTGAAATCTAAGCCTGACAGATTCATGGGCTAAATTAATTCCTTAAGCCCTTTGCCCAATGACAAAACTTATCTGAAGCAGAAAATGGAAATGTACGGTGTGTTTTACAAAGCTGATCAAAGATCCCCCAGAAAGTGTTGAAGCAATCAGAATGAATGATCTGCTCCCATGGATAGGAAAAGTGGATATTTTAATTGCATCAATTATTCACCACCAGTTATTTGAGAGAAGTCATTTATGTGCGGGAGATTGAGAAGCATATCTGTGTCTGTTAAAATAAGCTGAGTTTCCTATTATTTTTCTGTGGACACCATTAGCTGTGGTGATGATTCAAATACAGAGACGGAGGAGTCTGCTGAAGTTTGGAGCCGACAGCTACCGCGTGGCTCCTTCCCTACCAAAACTCAAAAGAAGTTAACAGTATGGTAGGAAACTGCTGCTTACTGAGCTGGCCTTTAAAATAAATAAAAATAGGCAGTCTCCTGAAGAAGATGACCATGTACTGTACTTCAGCATACTAATATGTTATTATCTGGCAGAAGATAACACACACACACACACGCAGGGGATGCTAACACAAGCCATTTCTTTTTGTTATTCTTCCAGGAAAGTACAAAACATCTTTGTCCCCAACTAATCCATCACTCTCTTCACATCCATTTCTACCCCAACACAACATGATTTGGGGGACTTCTGCTTTCCTGTGTTTTTGCCAAATAGTTCTTTGCTGCTGAGGAAGAGCTGTGCCCACCCGGTTGATGGGAAGGGAGCTCATCCCTCCTCAGTGCTTCTCCCCACTGTGGGGACCCCTGTCTCTCTCACCTTGCACAGCCAAGGCTTTGGGCTCCTCAAAGCCAGACGTAGCACCTGCACTGCTGGTTGGCTTTCAACAACTCAGCAGGGGAGTTTATAGCCCAGCCTATTGCATTGGGAATCATAGAATCATTTCATAGAATCCTTTAGGTTGGAAAAGACCCTTAAGATCATCAAGTTTAACCAAACTGTGGTGCTCCTTACAGATACGAGGTTGGATTTCTCCTCAGTTGACATTAATGGGCTTGTATGGGTTGACATGAGGACAGGATTTGACCTGGGAAGTGTCTGACTGTGCAGCCTGAAAGGGTGAATGCGAGTGTGGGTAAATCAGCCAGCTTACTCACATCATTGGCGATAGATGAACTTGAGATATTTCTGTGACATCTGGGAACAGTCCCTGCTTGACAGCTGCTGTACCTGGCAGGGATTGTCCACGGCATTTCATATGGAGCAGATACGTACAGCATAACCTACTTTTTGAAAAAGCCTGTACAGACCCAGCATCTCTAGAAACAGCAAGATGTCCTCTTCCCAAGCTGTTTTCTGAACCAATCTCTATTTTCTGTGATGCTGCTGTTAGCCAGCTGCGGTTGGCACGAGCAGCAGTTAGCACACATAACCCGTGGCTGAACCCCAAATCCCCCCAAGACGGTAGTTGCCACAGAGTGATTTAAGACTCCATAAGCAGAGCAGCAAGAGATCAAAAAGCAGAGGAAAGTCTATTTGCAAAGCTGAAGAAAGGCATCATATAGCTAGAACGGGAAGAGCAACAGCTGAGAGGTAACTGAAGGAATTGCCAGACACAGGCACAGGACTGGTACAGTGATAACAAGTCCCAAGAGCAGAGGAGCTCTGAACCTGCAAACACTCTGGGGCTTGTGACTGCTGGGACACAAAGGTGTCAGCCCTGCCAGGTGCCCCTGACCAACAATAGTGGCCAACCAACACAGTGGGATGATCCGGGGAGATGGACTACGTATCACCTACTACGTATCACAGCTCTGCCTCGCTGCTGCCTGTGGTCACTAAAGCTTCTCTACAAGGTCATGGGCCTTTGTCTCGGTTGCTATTTCCTTCCCAAATTTATCACTTTAGGAAGATTGCTGTTATCTATTTGATAAGTGTCCTATGCTGAAGTGATACACATTTCTATATGTTTATTATGGCTCTTCAGCTACCTGCTCCCACTGTGGCCACAGCATCTCTCCAGGCAGCCCTGGGGGGGCTCTGTGCTTGGGGGAGAGGCATTTTGCAGCTTCCTTTCCAAATTCTTTCCAGCTGAGAGGCAATGTCCTCACTGCTCTTGGGGCACTTTGCCTGGGTTGCTTTGAAACGCCAGAGGTACAAGGTATTTTCTCAGCTCCTCTGCTGCAGCCCCTCACACACAGCTTTTGAGAGTCTCATGTGGTCAGGAACGGCTTCAACCATGTGGTTTCCTCTGCTGGAGCCCAAGCAGTGTCCGCCCCTGCCTCTAAAAACCCAGCAGGATCATGAGGACTCTTAAAAACTAGGAGTGTAGCCAACAAAATCTATATTTAAGGTTGCAGCAGAGGACACCCCCAGCACCAGCAACCTCACAGGCAGTGGAAAGAAGTTGAGGGGAAAGCCTCAGGCATCCCTCAGAGCTGTGCTTGTGCCATCCCTTACAACCCTCTCCGTGTTGGACCAAAAACCCGTACACCTCCTTGCTTCATTGAGCTCGAGCTCTGATGGGGCCTGCTGAGATTTTAACCAGCACTCCGGCAGCTCTAAGAAGAGACATCATCTCCCAAGAGCAGGGGAAGGAGAGCTGGGCTGCCAGCAGAGTCGACAGAGGTACCTAAAGGTGTGAATTTAGGCAAGGATGCTTTCTTGGTGATGGCATGGCATATATCTCTGCCTTAGATTGGCATGCTGTTACCTTTCCTTTCTTCTTTCCACCTACCAGCCTGGATTTCTGTCTCAGAGCAACGAATTAAGGAAGAGCAAAGCTTGCAGATGTGGCGGCCAAGAAGCTTCAGACCCAGAAGGCATGATAGAAACAATCCCACAGGTTCCTTTAAAAAGGAAAAGCAAGGCAGAGATGAAGGAAGGCAAGAAGAGAAGGGAAAATGAGAGATTTCAGAGGTTTTAAAGCTAGCTGCTTGATCTTGTGTGGCCTGATTCATAACCACTGCATGCCAGGTGTTGGCAGTAGCACTCCTGGATCCCACCAGCCAGAGAGTGGAAATGGTGGCCAGGCAAAGCATATGCTAAATTTCATAGTCAGCAAGAGGGACGAGGCAGAACATGCACTATAATGTATTGCAACCTGAAAATAACACCTACAAGACAATTTTAAAACTAGGCAATTTCTAGCTCTTAAAAATTAAAACACAGCTATCTGAATGTCCTGAATGTCATTAATCGTAAGCCCATAGGATCTTCCATTCTTTAGATGTAAAAAGAAATCCTTGCTGAAAAAATACCAACTTTGTATTATACGGAGATGGTTAAAGAAATTCTAGAATGAGTCTCTAAATGCCATCCTGTCATTTTGTCAATCAAACTTAAGGTCCTTGTAATATGCTGTTCTTATTAGCATTTTATGCCTTATGATAAAAGTTGAAGTATCTATTGATTTTCTACATAGCCCAAACCCAAGCAGATCATTCTCAGCTTAATGACCAGGAAACATCCCAGACTCATGCCCGTGCTCCTGTGCACATTTACTCATCAGGAAGGAGGAAACGGTTGCCTTTGACGACCTCATTAATTAGGTCTTAGGCAAACAATCAAGTTATTGTGGTGCCTTGGCAAGCACCATGTGTCATCTGAGCCGTTGCGTGCGTGCTCGCCGCTTGCAGAAAGAACTGAAAAAATGGATTGGCCTGAGCTTCACGTGCGTTCATGGGTTTCCCAATGATCTGGTGAGCGTGTCTGAAGTGGCTGCTCTTCCCCTAAGCTGCGGCAACCAGCTGCCCTCGCTCCGGCTGCCAGCTGAAGCAGGGCTCCCCTAAACCACAGGTGCTATGATCCTCCAGGTTCTGCCGCCCGGCTCCCGCCTGGATCTTCATCCCAAAACAAGATTTTTCCAGGCACATCCTGCTGGCACGGAAAGCCCTGGCAGTCTGTTGGCTCCTGGTTTTTATGTGCCAGAGAAATGAACCCCTTTCCTAAGGATTAACAATGGTAAATAAAAACTGTTTGGCCACACCATCAACGTTAGAGGCATGTTAGCCAAAGTGACAGATGACAACAATCTGTTCAAACAGCCACCCAAACGGGAATTCTGGGTGCATCCCTCTTCTCCATCTTTGTCTTTATAAAGTGCTGGGAGGGATGTCTTACACGAGACTCCGCAGGGAATCAAAAGACGAGGACATGTTCTCCTTAGCTCCAATGACCTCAAGAAACCCCTTGACAACTGAGTTACAGGCCTTTATTCGTATAAAGCAGACACGGGCCTAGTAACGGCTTCTCTCAGATCTAGAGGTGTTCGACTGTGGTGTCAACTTGAGAGAGCCTTGATGCTGCCGCTTTTTAGCGCTGGCACTCCTTAGTTTAGAAACCCCAGCTTTAAAAGCTTTAAAATGCATCTGGCAGTGGAGCCATGGCCACGTCTCTGTCTGCCCTGAGCTGGTCTGGCTCCGCCAGAGCCAAGGGGGCTCAGCTGGGGACGGAGGACTAGGCCTCGTGCAACTTCTGCCTGCCCAGCAGCATTAAAACCCTTCTTCCACCTCACAGAGAAATGGGGGAAGGATGATTTCTTCAGACCCCATCAGCAGTGGAGACCTATTTCTCTCTTTACACTCCAGCACTGATTATTTTACAAAGCAGGACTGTGAAGAGTTGGTACAAACCTTACTGTACAGGGATAAGGGCTGCAGCTGTATTTAAAATTAATTTAGGGCTTAGATTCCTTGTGTTCCCCCATAATGCCTGGAGGTCCTTCCCTGGGCTTTGTAACCACGGTCTGGTGAAGGAGGACCTCAAAGAGGCAACCAGGTTCACCCCAAAGTGCAGCCCATGCAGTCCCTCACGTCAGCAACACCTCTAGCTCTCCTTTATTTGGGAACGTGGTGGCCACTATTGTAAACACACCCCTCGAAAGTACACTTCCAAACCAAGGCGTCTGGCTTTCAACATGCAGTTACGTGCTCTCATCATCCATAACAGAAACCTTCCCCCAGTAAGACCAAGCATGTCGAAATCCTTTGAGCCTCACAGCCGTGATGCCGGGCAGAGCAGGGACCCCAAACCGGGTGTCTGAGCCTGGGGCAGATGCCTGTTCTCCAGACACGTTGCCTAATAACAGTAGCTCTAGTGGGCTGTGGTGACTCCATCACATCCTATCGAATTCATTTTTTCCTGAAACAGCTAATCTAAAGAGATGCCAGAAATGCAGCCTGAGCATTTGTCCGCACCATGCGTGCCGTCGCGCCAGCTGTTTTTCCTGGGCAGAGACATCTGCTCCAGTTCACCCATCACCTCTGCAAAGTTTCCAGCACAGCAGCAGGGCAGGGAAAAGCTTTTTTTTTCTGGAGAACAGCAAATGTGAAGGAACAAACCCGAGAGGAAGGGCAACGCCTGAAGCTGGTGTAAAGGCTGAGTGTGGGGCAAGTGGGCAGCGGGATGTGTCACCATGGGATGAGCTCGTGAAAATCAGTGCTGCCCAGCTAAGTGAGGGAGGGCAGGGAAGTGGTTCTACCTCTGGGACCCAGTGGAAGCTCCCTGTAGATGCCTCTTGGCATTAGGCAAATGGTTCCCTTATTTTCTCTCATAATGGTTGAAACTGGCACTCTTTTCTCCTCCTTCTCCCATGTGCAAATGTTGCTTAAAATGAGACACAATTCTCCACGGAATTACTGAAAATACAGGTGCCACGAAATGAGAGCTTTTCATTAGCAGTCAGTGTAGCCCTCATACAAAAATGACTTTCACAATTACTTTACCCCATGTAATTACACAGCAAAGCCCCATTTAACATCCACTACGTAACAGCAACTTTCTGTTTCAAATCAGATTAATGTAAGAGTTTACCCAGCCATTTTAAGAGATAATAGCTGTAATTAAGGTGTTTCTCATGATGGGTTCCTATTATATTGTGGCAGATGATTGTCTGATAGTCTTGTTGGCTGCATTAGTCACAACTGTTTTCATTAATATTGACACTATTCTCTTGCCACACAAACAGAAAAGCAGATTAATCAAAATATTGTGCTGGTTTCCTATGCTCTGAGCCCTTCTTTGGGGCTGATGCTCAACTCAGCTTTCAGTAGGAATAAAAAGCAGTTTCTGTAAGATGTGCAGGCAGCTTCATCCATGTTATTTAAAGCAATATTGTGAGAACAAAGGGAGAGAATTATTTTACTGCAAATCGGAAAACAAAGCACTGGCGAAACTCAAATGTTACGATTTCTAAACATCTCATCTGGTTCCAGTTTGGGTGTCAGTGATGTGAGACTGCTGGAGTGCGTTCAGACTGGGGAATGACGTGAGAGCATGTGCATTTGGGTTCATTATTATGGGGAAAAAATTGCACAGACCAAGGGACAAGATGGCACATGAGCAATTTGGCATTGTGAGGCTGGCTCAGGAAATGGGGGTCTCCAGTGGCAGATCTCCATGGTGATGGTGCAGGATAAGCAAGCAGCTTGTTGAGGTCCAAAATGATGGGAGAAAAGATTGTGTCTTTGTAACATCATTTCCAGTGAAACCAATGAAGATAAACGAGGGATGGATTTGAGTTAAAAAGCCCCATAAATGTTCATTTTTCATGGGTATTGATTCTACACAGTCAACTGAAACTGTTAGAGGCAGCATCTCCTGAATAAAGTTATCATGACAAGTCATCCAGAAAAAAAACTATGTCAAGTGCCAAAAATGAGAAGGGGCAAGAGGAGCAGGGAGCATGATGGGAGTACAGGGCATAATCTCCAATAACTCACAGTGAAAAGGGAGGCAAAGGAACAGCTGTGCTTCAAGGAATTTCACACATTGATTTCCAGATCCAGCAGTTTGCCAATTAAACAAGGAAAGGAAGAAACCAACATTAAAATGACACATTTGGGAGCACTGTGCTTATTGACCACTACACTTGGGGTAGCTAAATGTCTTTTGAAAATACACCTGTTAAATATGATGATATAAGTCAGTTAAAATTGATTTCAGTAAATTTGCATACTGTGAAGGAATAGGAAACTGTGAATCCCTTAAGCCCAGTTTTCTAGAGAAAAACATGATAATACCAAGAGAAAATATCTTGGCAAACATTTTCATTCACTTTCTGCATTCAAATTCTAGTTACCAAGATGCAGGCTCCTAAATATTGTGATATCTGCAAAATTTTGTTGGCAGAGGATGCACTGATCAAACAGCCCCAAGCCTTCCTTGTGTACCTTCAACATATTTACAGTGCAGAAGGCATCATGGTGTGTAAATGCTTTTGGTTTTGTAGGCACTAAGTTTTCATATAATTAACAGAAAACAGGTATTTTCATGTAACCATTCAAATGTGTATAATCCACACTGCACATAAAAGTACCCTTCAAATTTGCAAAATGGCAAATAGCTATGTTTTGTCAAAATGTATTGCATTGCCTATCTGTATATCTAGCAGCTTAAAGGGATGAAATCACCAGAGCCTGACACCAAAAGGCCTTACAGATCATTCATTATTGAAGTGAAAATAATAATTAAAAAAAAAAAATCTCTGGAAGCAAGGAACGCATCTTCTCTACGGGAAGTCTCAAAATGCCTATCTCCTGCAATAACATTGACTTTTAGAGGGTAAAGGGTTATAAGAGCATGGCTCGTTAATAATTGCCTTGCTGACATTTTGTAACGTGGGCTCAGATCCCACTGCATCTACTGACATTTTGTGTTGCTTATAGGGGACCTGCGGCTCACTTGGGCTGGAGTCCCACTGGGATATGGCTCTCCCTTATGGTCCCCACAAGCAAGGCAGCATGCATGATTGTTTTCCTGCTCTCTAGTTTCTGCCCTGGACACAAAAAATATCCTCATGGGAATGCAAAACTAAGTCTTTTAAAATCATAAAAAACCCTCTTCTGAGTTCTGTATATAAAATTTTAATCTATGACCCCCCCAATTACTTTTTGCTAATGTTTTGTAAAATGTTCTTGTAAACTCACTTACTGAAGGCTATGCACTTACTTTTTTAAAGCTAATAAAACTATTTGCATGAACTTGCAGAGAGGAAGGCTTCAGCAAACTCAGTATTAAAAAAAAAAAAAATCCCAGAGTTGTACAAAAGAAGCAAAATACATTGTGACACCAACATATCAAATTCATTACTGCTCAGTGTCTGTTGAATAAAAACTATTGTCTGTAGAGGATGTGAAAAGCATAAGGTTTCAATAAAAATGAAGTGTTGTATAACTCTTGAAATGAGAGCTGCGGTTGTATACAGTCTTTAAAAGATTATTTTCATTTTAGGTTAAAAGTTCCTGTATTTTTGGCAAGGCAAGGCAGGATATTCTTGAATTTATACTTTAATAAATGAGAAGAAGTACTACTGATATCAGTAGGATTAAACAGGGGTAAAACAGAATGGACATGTTTTAACTGAAAAATACAAATAGCATAAAGATCATACATCTATGAGTGGAAACATATTGTAGGGGATGGTACAGAAATTGCTCCCGTGTCCAAACTAATAGAAACTGTAGTTTAAGAAAATAATAGTAACAATGAGAATGATATAAAGACCGAACAAAGAGAGAGAAACAGAAGAATATACTTCAAGGCATAATTATTTTGGCCCATAAGTCACATCATATTGCAGGTACGATGTAAAGATGGTTGGTGATGCATTTAGCACTTGTTCTTATCATCAATGTAAATAGAAAATAAGCACATCCCTAAAGTTGTGTATGTTCTTAAGCATTTTATTGACTCACGTCTCCATCTCTATTTGTGTCGACAGAAGGTAATTTCTGATTAATTTTTATAAAACTGAGTATAAAAGGAGTGTTTCATTGTACCATCTTCTGCAAAGAACATAACCAGAAGGACACTTGTAGTGTCAAATCTGGGCCTCTCATCTGTTGGAGACATAAATGCTGAAATGTGCGGGAATTTTGCCAACAACCCTTCCTCCACAGTTTTCTCTTCAGAAATGAAGAAAGGATCATTTGGGCATGATAGTGTAGGTGTGGCACTTTCCAAAAAAACAGTCAAAGCCTTTGGAATAGGGATATATGTGGCACAAATGATGATGCTGCCATTAGGCTCCAGGATCAGACTCATGGCCTGGGAGTGATGGGTAGCTTTAAGTTCAATACAGGTTAAAAGTCTTTACTAACTCTTACAGATTTAAAAAACTATGCATGTGCCTAAGAGCTTTGCTGTAATCAGGCTTCTGTCCTTCCAGTTTTTCAGTTTATGGAAAACTTGTATACTGTTTCATTTTGGGTTGGAAGAAAGGCTGATAGGCATCACAAAACCTCTTGCCATTTAATGTGTTTTACGTAAAATGGCTACAATGTATGGTCTGCCAGTCTGCGGCAGATGGCTTTCCGTACATAACACATAAACTCCAATCTTAATGAATTTCTGTAATTGCCATTTTTTTATTTCTGCACATATACACAGTCATCCATCCACTATTTTAGATGCACAAACAAAGCGCGATGCTCACCAAAGGACTGACTTCACACATAAGGCGACCATCAGAAACACCTAGCAGCTGCGCTCTGGGAGCACCAACACGGCATTTTTAAGGAGATGCTTGTCCCTATCCTAGGGGGTGGGCAGGGCAGCATTTTGTGGGGAGCAGGAGAAGAAAAGCAACCCTTTTTCTGAGCAGCTGGTGTGCTCGTGGGCAGAGACATTGCTAGGGGGACCCACAAGCGGCGGCAGCAAGCGAACACCACAAAGGGACTGGTGGAACGGGGAGGCCCTCCGTACGAATCCCAGTCTGCCATGTCTTTGTGCAGCCACTCTCCAGCCCGCTCGCACGGCAGCACGGACACACTTCTACGAGGAGCAGCAAGCAAATCTCACAAGGGAAACACAACCACGAGCACCCTCCTGGCTACGGGTTCATTTTAAGCCCGAGACACAAAGCCAGTTCGGATTTCTGAATTTTCCCATCCTTGTTCACGTCACAGTGGTTGAGCAGGATCTGGCGGAACTTGTCCAGGTCCACCCCACTAATGCTGGGCTGCAGGCAAAAGAGAAAAACGTGGCTCAGAGAGAAAACAGCTCTGGATTTCCCCAGCCCTGTAAAGCAGCAGGCTGTGCAGCGGCTGGGAAATCCACCCATGGAGGAGTGACCAAACAGCCTGACCCCACATCAGCTCATACAAGGTGGGGAAGTGAACAGAGAATGGGCTGCAAAAACAGAAGAGGTATGGGACTGTGAGTAACTGAAAGGAAATGCAACGTGATTTTTGTGCTTAGTCAAGGCCATCAGTACCTGATCCGTATCAAACAAAAGTCTGCAGAAAGTTGTTCAATACAGATCCCTGCACTACTGGACCTGTGCTTTCCTCTGGTTTCCTCTCTCAAACCTGCTACGTGAGGAGTGATGCGGCATTTCTGTCAGCAGGCTACTATTTCACAGGCTAGCCAGCAACTTAAAAATACCTTTAGTGGATCAAACAAATGCTGAAGACATACTTTACAGGCTATACTGTCTCTGTATGCTCCTAATGCTGTACCACTTCCTCTGCTTCCCACTTGCTCAGGAGGAGATCAAATTCCCATGCACAGCTTGCAGTGCCCAAGGACGATGCCGATGAAGGAAAGTACAACCTTTGCTCCTTTGAACACACATGCATAGAGCACAAATCCAACCTCCTGCCTGTCCTCACACCCTTCCTTACACACCACATGGCTATAATATACATACACACGCAGCCATCAGTACACAGCTGCAGTCTCTGCTCTCCGCTAAATGGACATGGGAACGCAGGCATCCCTGCATCTGGTCACATCGTGTAGAAATGCACCAGCTCAGGCTCAGGGGGAGCCAAAGACCAGACTATATTTGCATCAAAAGCTCTATCTCGGACTGTACCTGGCAACTCAAGGTAATCCAATGCAGACTGATTCTGCTGTCTCTAAGAAACTGGTGACACACAGGGCATGGTGCTCTTGATTAGAGGTAGAGCTCAAGTCATTTTCAAGTGTAGCCCTTTCTTTACTGAAAGGGTTGTCAGGCATTGGAACAGGCTGCCCAGGGAAGTGGTTGAGTCACCATCCCTGGAGGTGTTCAAAAACCACGTAGACAAGGCACTTCAGGACATGGTTTAGTGGGCACGGTTGATGGTTGGACTCAATAATCTTAAAGGTTTTTTCCAACCTAAACAATTCTATGATTCTGTGATTCTGTGACGACCTAATAAACCATGAGATCATGCTGGTGAGGACCATATCCGCAGTGAAAACAGAAGAAAGGACTTCTGATGGCTGATCCATGTTGACACAGTCTGTGATGCTGTAACATCTGCCTAATTCATAGTGTGAGCTAGAATGGACCTTTCTTAAACACAGTTGCTGAGTGAAGGTGTATTAATTTGTCAGGCAGAATTTCTGTGATATGGTGAAATGCTCTATAGTGTTTATGCTGAGACCATGACATTCATTTCTGCTGCTGATCCAAGTGAAATTTGACTCTGTGTTCTCACTAGCCTCTCTATTTACATAACTTTACCAAAACAACCACCTTCGTCTCGGAAATATAAGGTATTAGTAAATAGAAAGAGCCATAAAGCTACCTTGACCAGTTCCATCATGTCTTTGACAAACCCATCCACTTCTGGGCCTTCAAGTGCTCCTGTTTTACTCTAAAAGATGGAATAAACATCAAAACACTCCAGTAAGTCAAAACCACAACGTTTACCGCTCAGTAGGTCCACCTGGTCACTGAGCTCTATAGCACTAAGATCCCTTCCTTTTTCCCCAACCATCTCTTCCCCTCAAACGGGAGCAACATCTCCCACCATTTTGTGAGGCTTGCTGATCACCACCAACCTGAGGGAGTTACGCTACTGTCAGAAGCGGCACCGAATTGCTGCTTTCTAACAGGCAGCTAGGTGGTCATGTCTGTCCTGGGCCAGACTCCCTAAAAACCCCTCGGTTCAGTACTGGAAGCGGTTTTATTTCTCAAAGTGGTGGTGATGCAGGTCCCAAACTGCCCGAGACTGCTAGAGCTAAAGCCACCACCCCCTCTACAGCCCTCGCGTCTCCTGCAGAGAGATACTGCTAATGGAGCAGTGTTGGCCATGGCAATGGAGAAAGTCAAAACGGGTCCTTTGCCAGGAGGTCTCTGACCATCGCTCCCCTCTGTCCCCACCTTATCCTCAGTCTGGTGCCTGGGCCCCTCTGGTCCATGGGCTCGGGCACAGCTGCGGCTCCTGAGTGACCCCACAGCACCCCACGGGAGGAAGAATTCTGAGCAGTGTGTGCTAAATCTGTGTCATTTAAAGACCCCAAGGGAACAGCCTGTGGGACTCACAACATCGTAGTGTGCAAAGATCTTCTCAAAATCTCTCCTCCTTTCTTCTGTGCTGCAAGCCTGCATGTGGAGAGGACAAGCAAATGAAAAAAAAAAGATTCAAGTCTGGGCCCAGGTTATCTTAGCTGAGAGAGATGGGAACAATGCATCATAAAACTGAGCTACTTACATCCATTTTAAATTGAAGAAGGAAATTTTCCTGGAGTGCCAGAATCCTGAATGGAGAGATTTAAATTACAATCTTTCCGCTTTATCATCTGCACACAAACCATTCTGAACTCTTTTGGTTCGTAAAGCAAAGGGAATTTAGATTATAGGCCTTTAAAAAAGAAAATCGCCTGCGGGGTTTTTTATGGAGGGCTGTTACAGGAACGCACGCTTCCCTCCCTGTCTGACTGGGAATGGCAGTGCCCTTTGGCTCGCTGCAAATGTGTTTCTTAGCACCATGGCTTCTCCCAGAGCATTTCTGGTGCTCCAGCCCAATGGAGGTGGTCAGCCTCCAAAGCAAGAGCTACCAGACAATCATTGCTCGTAACTGGATTGTTGTGCTGCACTAAAGGAAAGAGTAATTTATCACTCTCTGTTGGAGGGAGAATTGGTGGTTGTAAAAGTAAAGGACAAAGTAATACTGGCCTGAGCACTGAGACCAGCCAAATTCCTCTCCTTTCCCCTCCTCCCTCCCAAAGCCCCTCATAGCACCGATAAAATCTTTTTTCTCTCCAGCTGCTCTGCTGACCCCAAGGGTTTTAGAGCCTGTGGCACAGGGCATGCTGAGCTGTGTCCATATGCTGAAGGGTTTCGGGTATAAGAAATGCGCTCAGACCAGAGGGGAGCCTCAGCCGCCCTGGGTAATGGGCCTGTAGGGAACCATATTTAAGAGGAAAATGCAAGGGCAAGCCCCTTTATTCTCCATTCTGCCTCTAGCTCTCTCTCTCTTCATATAGTCAGTGGTCAAAGGGAAGTGCCACATGCACTGCAGTTATTTGTGCTGGCATTCGTTGTGATCCCAAGCAGAAAGTAACAGCGGCAAACCAGCACCTGTCTCCTCTCATCCCCCCAAACCAGTGTTTTAAGACTGTACCTGCATGTTTAAAGTCCCATCCAGTCACTGCATGTACATTTACAGACAGAGGCATACTCTCTATCTGTATGCAGTGAAAATCCCATAAAAGCCTCTGAGGTATCAAGGACAGAAAAGAGACAGAGGCCCGTGACTGAGTCCCCAGCTTCATTCACAAGCGTCTTCACCTTGTCTTTCCAAATACTTTCTTACTGCCATTGGCAAACTCCTTTGTGGGGCCACTTTTATTCCTCAAACAAGCAGAAAAATTCTTTGCAGTCCCTGCTGCGCATAATGATGTGAAATAAATGCACATCTGTGACCCTGCTGAAGGGGATTGTCATCCTTCTTTTGGAGAAATGGTGTCACTGGCTGCTTCATCGCGTCCTGAGGAGCATCGCAGAGGTAGCACGGGTAATGCCAGAGGGTGTTGGTGATGCACAAACAGGTCCTGGCATTGCCCAGTGTCACCAGCTCTAGGTTCTCAGGCTATTGTGATGGGGACCATGCGTTAGTGACCTGGGATACCTACATCAGAGCACCCGATTTAATTTGAAAGGAGGTAGGATTCAAATGCCCACAGGGAGATCATCACCTTGCCTGGATCTGCCATTGTGACCTAAAAAACCCCATCAATATTATTAAAGCCTACCTTGCCAGGTCATTCAGGTCCAGCCGTCCATCTTTGTTTTTGTCAAAGATTTTCATCTAAAAATCAAGAAGACAGAGATAAGATAGATAGGCCATGAGGAAAGCACACATACAAAAAAGCCAAAATACATTTTGCTCTGCCCTGTGCCCTCACCTCTGCTGGCTCAGGGTGCTTTGCCTGAGCCTCGGCCAGCACAGCATCCTCTGCTAACACCAGGTGCAAGGGTGGCCCAAGAGCACAGCAAAACCCTCCTGCTTTCTGACAGCGAAAACCCAAGCAATCAAATACCAGCACCGCTCCCTTCCCTCCTTACGCGGGGATGAAGGCAGGTCTCCAGCAAACACCTTAAGAAACCAAATACTGGCCTTGCCACGGCCCCTGAAAAAAAATGCTGAAAAAAGGGGGGAACTTCCGAACACTTCCAGCTCGGCTCCATCCTTATCTTTGACTGTTGCTGTGCCTACCGAGTGGCTGAGGTGAAAATGTCACCTTCTGATAGACACTCAGGTGAGGGTTTTACGCTGCTAAAGCCAGTGGGCTTTGCTTGGCTCAAAGCCTGCCATCGGAAAGTGCTAAGACTAGGAAGAAGGTTCAGGCTGCCAATGTCAAGAGGTTAATCTGTGCAAATGAATATAAAACTTCTCCTTTCCTTAATAGTACCTTTTCCTTAATATGATCTTTCTGATGAGTCACCACCAGAAATTATTTATTTATTTATTTATTGTATTTGGTACTGTGTTTCTCTGCAAGGCACAAAAATGAGTCTGTTACAGGGAAAGAGGGGGAGAAGTTTAATGAGTTGCAAACCTGAATAACTCATGGCTCAAAGTTCTAGAAAAAAATGTATTCCACATCGAAGCTGGGGGGGAAGATAAATATTCTACTGAGACAGGTTGCCGTTCTTTGCCAGATACTCAGTAATGGATATGCATTAATCTTACCTTGATAAATCTCATTTGCTTATTTAGTGGTTATAAGTAATCAAGTCACTACAAATCTTTGGTGTAATTGCACACGTGCTAGAGAAGGCCCATACCAGTCCCTATCTCAGGAGGCTTGGAGGGAGAGGACCATCCGCTATGACACAGCCCGAACACGTGGGAGCCAGCAGCAGGTCCCAAGCACTTCCCAGCAGTGAAATCAGGACAGAGCCTGAGACTTGCATCAGGAGAGATAGTATCTGGAGAGCTGCCGTTTCTCAGGGGGACCTTGCCTATTTTGTCAGTGCTGCCTCCTCCCTGCCCCTTGCTCAAAGGCAGGCAGCTATGCTGAGGACAGGGAGTCTCTGGTAACCCTTTATTGGACTGGGTTTAGGTTAAGATTCTGTGACAGGATTTTATTCTATTCATTATTCTAAGTGCTTTACACTACTGAGGTTTGGATGGGATTTTTGAAAAGCACTCAGTATGGGCTCACTTTTCCTCCCATTGAAAGACACTATAAAACTCCTATAAATGATTGAAGGCCCATATTGAGATCTTTGGAAAAATGACACCCTGATAGCCATGCAGGTATTCAGTGGCACAAGGAAAGCCACTTTTCTGTCTCACTGGCCTCTGCCGAGCACGCACTCTGTGCAGAGCCACTAAATGACAGAAGAAAGGCTTCTGAATCTCTTTTGCTCTAGAGCGGGAGAGATGAATAAAGCTGCTGAGCTATCTTAAGCACTTTGTGTTTTCAAGTTGTTTGGCCTTTTTCTGCAACAAGTATCCTGAATGAATTTTTCAAACATATGCAGTATTTTGATTATCCATACCAATCAACAGAGAGAAAATAAAAGTCTGGTTGGAAGAGCTAGGCTGAGCTAATTCTTGTCCAGTGACTTCCATATGAAAGATGGAAAACATATAGGGAAGATGGACTAGCGTTCACTGAATTAGTTCAGGTACCACAGCTAATAAGATAGACCTAATCCTATTAGCTGGACAAGGAGCTCATGCATGCCCACTACATGGCAATATTGGGCTGCATTACTCCGGAAAAGCCTGGGGAAATGTTTATTAATTAAACTTTCGAATTTCAAGCACGCGAGTGTTTGATCTGATCTGCTAATTGTGTATGTAAGCACACAAAGAATGACAGAGGGTACCCACCCCATGTGACAAAGCGTACATCATGGGAGACGTTATGAGATTGTTTCTAATTTAAACTTTTGCCTTTACAGACCATCTTGATACGTTAAACTTGATGGATTTTCAGTTTACACTCTTGAAAGGTATATTTATGCTGCCAGGCTGATATGAAACATCTCCATGTGGTTAAGGATAAGGTCTGGCATGTTTAAATAGCACTCCGTTTTACTAAAAGCTTTGTTGCATCTAGCAGTATACTTTATAAAATGATGCATTTATTTTACTGTCAAGCTACCCCGTATTTTAAAGTGTTTGCACAAATTAATTCACTGACATTTTAATGGCAGTGCACCGGGGAAGCCTTAGTTCTATTTGTTTGAATGTAGTCCATACACTCTGAGGCAGACAGAGCATAAGTAAAAGCTGGGTTTGCAAAATAAAAGTTGTTACATCTTGGGTTTTTAAGAGCAAAATCAAAACTGCCATTGGCTTTGGATTCAGCAAAGGAAATACCTCTGCTTTCCCAGTCTGGTGTTGTAAAGAAGGCCACTGAAACACCGTGATATGACAAACACATGCGTGCTTTGAAGAGCAATATAAGATTATAAATCTGAATTATTTTCCGTGACAGAGACAAGGAAGGAAGTAAACAACTAAAATAAATAGTTCTGCCATCACTGGACTCACTAAAACCTGCTTTTAAACCTTCTCTGGTTCTGGTTCTCTGTGTGTAATAAAGTGTTTTATCCCTCAGATGGGACATGGAAAGAGTCGGCTCTTGCCTGACCTCCTCCTCTCACAGATATGTACCTTGGGGGCACCTATACCTGACAGCTGTAACTAAAATTGGCCAGTGAGTACAAAAGTTATTAAGGGTGTATAAAGACAGGCACGTGCTCGAGCTGCAGGACTGCCTATAGTTTCGTTCCTTAGGGAAGGACAGGGGCATAAAGGCTTTTGCAGAGCGACAGGAGGGCCCTATGGCCAGCAAGTTACCCTCAGGACAAAAACTCAGTGCTCTGCCCGACCAGATCGCCTGTGGAATCTAGATGAGTCATTTAGTGCAGGATTTCTAAGAGTGTTTTGGTTCCTAAAAGACCAAGGCGTTATCTGCTGGAGTTTTCAAAAGCCTGCAGGCTCCTGAGTTCTGTTGGTTTTGATCTTCAGAAATGAAGTTTCAGCTTTAATGGGATTTTCTGCTTCCCCTGGCTTATGCAGGAGCGAAGGTGGCGCAAACCTGGAGATGACAGCACTGCCAGGATTAAGTCTAGAAGGGAGGCGGGAGGCAGATTTCCCTCCATCGCGTTCATCAGCTGTGTGGGTCCTCTCTTTATCACACACAGCAAAGCAACAAGAGGAATCGCACCCCCCCAAAGCCAGGAGGAAGCTCTTCAAGGATGGGGGGGCTCCCATAGAGGGTGGCTGGGGTTAGGAGATGTGATGGTTGCAGTGCCAGTGCATCGCTAGAGATGCAGTCTCTTGGGGGCCACGGCATCCTTACGGAGCTACCTGGGAGGGAGGCCAGCATGGACCACTACCAGGAGAAGGGATGCACAAAGACTGCTCCTTTAGGCAACCAGTCTTTTAGGCTATACTCCACTCCTGTCGTATTTCTAGAGCTTTGGGAAGTGTGCTCCGTGTGTTAACGAACATAACGAACTCTGCTTAGGCTTTTGCCAATACAGTAAATATTTGTCTTTCCTTTATTACACCATTTCTTTGGTGGTCATAAGAGACTTCATTAACACAGATAAGCTAGCTTGGCCAGTAAGGTGTTAAGGGGCTCAATCACCTGGATTTTCTGTGCTCTGACTTCTATCTCCCTACATAAGTACACCGGCCTTGGCACTGATCACAGACAGACAGACAGACTTTCACAGCCAAACAAGTGACCACACTGAGCCTCTAGCATTGTCCTCGCCGCGGGGACAGGCAGCAGCCACAAAAGCACCAGAATTCCCCCCAAGGTACCGTAAAGGTAGTCCGCAATGCATACTCAAGGACGCAGACTGTCTTCAGGGAGAAGTCAACCTGTTCCCCGTTGCACTGAGAAGATGAGGAGCCCTCAGCTAGTCAGCTGCAGGCTTGTGTGCTCGGGGTACATAGCTCAGTCCTCAGGAGAACCTTTGCAGATAAGCACGGCAAAACCCTGGCATCATTCATTACAGCTGGGAGGATTTCTATATTGACTTCTCTGGGGCTAAGATTTCATCCTCAGCCACCTCCATCTACAAACTTTCAAATGCTGTAGTTCATGACCAATGCTTGTTGAATTATTAGTTCACTTACGTTATTGCCTCTCTAGAATTTTAGCTTGTGGTAGGCAAAGATGTTATGCTGGCCTGAGGGGGTTTATCCTACACATTTTGCTAAAATATAATAATGCTCAAACTAAAGGACTTTTATACGCTCAGTCTGACATTACCAACATAAGGCAATGCAAAAAGTGAATGCCAGTGTTGCAGGTGTGACTGTTTCAGCAGTATATATAACTTAATTTGCTGAAGTTTGCCTCAGTAATGACCTTGCCCTGCATGTGGCTAGTAGACGTTGGGATTACAAACTAGAAGTAGCATGCTGCTATCCGGGAAGCTATGAGCTATCAGTGTTTCTATGAACAAGGTAATAGCATATGCCAAGATGCAAAAGTTGGGTGAGAATTTTGTTCTTACCAAACAAAAAAGGATGAACACTTAATTTCATCAGAAACTATGTCTTAATTCTAGTTCATGTTCTGGCATTTACAATATTCTGCTTAAGTACCCAGCTACGTGCATGCACAGGTATGGAAGCTGTCACTCATGACAAAATGTTGTCAAACACACGTGTGAGCTGGGTAGTCATGGGCTGAAACTTCACCGGGACCCAGAAGCCTAATAACAGCTTGACCTTGGGGGCTGAGGGGAGGTTGGGAGGGATTGGGAGAGGTTGTTAGTACTACTGTCATCCTCCACAGCCTCCTCATCATGAAGCACCAAGGGGGCAAATCTTCATTTCTCCAGCTTGTGTTACTTCAGGAAGGCAGAATATTCTCACCATGCTCTTAAAAACCTCCATTTTCAGCTATGCCCACCCTTTCTCCAGGAGCACACATTGCAGGACCCCTGGAGCATCTTCTCATGGCCCCGAGAGGCTCAGAGCAATACAAGGCTTCGCTTCAGCCTCCGAGCACCTGCTCCCCGCCAACAGCTCAGTCTATGCCCATGGGAAGGCAACAAACCTACAGCAGCTTTTCAAGGATTCAGAACTGCACGTGACTTTGTATCTTCTCATGCAAGTGGGTGCATGTAAATAAATATTAATACACACTTAATGACTATTAATACAAACACATATATACATAGGCATGAAAACTAACAAGAACTGTGCCTGCAAAGGGGCTTCCTCAGCACAGGGTTGCTACTTTAATTCCCCCGTGAAGAGTCTTGAGAACTCGAATGTTTTTCTTTCGTGACTTTCCCCAGTGGTTTTAGTGCTCTTTAAGATTTGATTTAGCAGACTCACGAGGCTTGTGCAATGCCAACGCGTTCACTACCTGTTTTCTTTCCAGGGGTTCATCACTCGTTCATCAAATCCCTGATCTGTATCAGTGTTCTCCGAAGAGAGGATGTCAAGGTCACAAGGAAACAGAATAGCCTCTTAAGAAATGTCTCCTAAGCAACCTGATAAAGTGATGTTCCTTTCCAGAGACAACAAATCTCTTCCAAAAGAAATACTTTCTCCCTCTTCCCAGCTTTTTTTTTTAATGTGGTGTAAGATCATTCATAGCAGCATAAGTAAGTGGCAAGTATTTAGCATGCCCTGGTGGGTATGATGTCTGCTCACACCTCGCACAAGCTAAAGCTGCAAATACCCAACACAGAATCATAAATTGCCTTTTTTCTTTTTTTTTTTTCCTCATGCCTGGGCTAGCTTCTTGAAAATTATAGTTTCTTTTTCCCTTTATCCCTGTGTCCAGAAGGCTCTAGGGTCCACTCTGTATATCAGGAGCTGCTTAAGATGTGTGCAGCCGTCTATGGATGTACAGAAAAGAGAGCAGAGATCTGTAAATTCCTCTGGAGACAGATGGGTTTATAGCTCCTTAGGACACAGCTGATTTCAACTGAATGTTATTACAGTGGCACTTGAAAGCCCTGAGTTGGATAGACAGGCCACCCTGAGAGACCCTGTAGCTGTGTGCAGCAGAAACAGGTCCTTGTCCCAAAGACCTTGGGCTCTAAACAGATAAAAGCGTGGGAGAAAAGTAATAAGGGAGAGAAATACAAGTGTTTCCATTCTGCAGTAAAGGAATTGGTGCTGCTGGTTGCTGAAGATACACCAGAAAGTCTGCGAAAGCCTCAGGAATGAAATGTAAGGGCCACTGTCCACCTGTTTTCCCAGACGGTGGTGATGGTGGCAGAGTCCCATCAGGATTCTGCACTTCAGCATCTCCCTGCTCCACACTGAAAGCAGAGAGAAAGCAAAGAGCTCTCATTGCCCTGGGCCTTCACATCGTACCTTTGCTCTTGGCTCCTCGAGTCACTTCTCGCTTTTTAATCCAGCCCTGCAGATGTAAGACTGAATCTTTCTTCCCTACTTATAATTTTTCCCTCCTGCTTCAGATAAGTTCCCATGCACTCACTTCATGCAGCGTATCTGCTACTATAGAGATGCCGTTTGTGTGGATACTTTGCTGAGACGTACAGAATTCATATCCTCTATTTTACTACAGCATATCACAGGGTAAGATTACGTGTGTTGTAATTCCACCCTGCCTTAGCTCTTGGGATCAAGTGTGTTTGTAAACATCCTTGATCTTCAGTTTATAGCAAAGAATCACAAGGAAAAAAAATCATCTTCCATATCCTTATTTTCTAATAACCATTAACATCCCTGATTCTTTTGGCATTGCAGCTTTGCAAACTTTTGTGCTCACGAGCCAGGTTTGCATTTCAGATCATAGATTTCCCCAGATATACAAAGCATCCCTTTTCCCAGATCAAATCTTATCCTGTAACGTAGAGACTAAACTACCTCTCCAAAGATACAAAGCCAATCTATAAAAAACCATGGGAATAGAAACCAGACCTCCTGGCTGTCTGCCCTGGGCTGCATTGATATCTAGCTGTGTTGGGGCAGCAAAAATCGCAGATCTTCCTTGGGACATTATGGGAAAGGGAAAGGAGTTGAAAGAAATGAACCGCCCAATGTCTACAAGCTTCAGATCGCCTGTTCCCCAGCACCTGATCAGAGATTAGCCATTGGGGATGGAAACCTTAATGGAGTAGCATAAAAGCTATTTGCTACCTGCAAATACTACCAGAAAGGTTTTTGTTCTAGCTGTAGCTTCTGGCATTTTATTGTTTTCAAGCTCTGCCAGTTGGAAAATAATTTCTGTAGCTTGCATTCCTCTCCCGTCACTGTCCTATAAATGTGAAAAAGAATCTACACTCTTCTGTAATGGTACAGTTTTTCACTTTGCTCTAAAGGGTTACATTTCTAGGCACAGATGCATCATGCATACATAACATGCTATTGCAAAATATGTGGAGAGCTCCTTGTTTGCTTGCATACCAAGCTGGTTTTTAGGTACAAACACAGATTTTGTGCCAAGAATCAAGGCAGTCCCATCTGAAAATCATTTAGAAAATTGCAATGGTACATGTCTGCTAGTGGAACTCAAATAATACCCTTGAGACTGACTTCAGAAATGAGCTTTTTTTTTAAATTTTCTTGTTTTTAAACAGTTAGATATAATAAGTTGCTCTGAAATCCAGGTGACTGATGCTAAACTTTTACACCAAATATTATATTGCTGATTGCAGTACAAAAACTATAGTGTGATAAGGCAGGAGAAGAATTGAAGCTTTCAACCTCACAGTCTTTCAGGGAAGAAGCAGGGAGCCAGCAAGGCTTGCTGAGCTTTGCAGAGCAGAAGAGCCGGATACTTGTGCGTCTTGGGAGCAAAAGGATTTGCTAGGAGGGAGGGAGGGAAGGACCTGGAGATGCGGCTGAGGCTGAACATACCCTGAAGAAGGGTGCACCTCACCTATTTTTTAAAGGGGTTTAGAGCTCAGTTTGCTTTGGTGTAAAGTCGAGCTGTTTTCTCATAGGAAACAGTTCTACTGAAATCACAATATTTGAAATGCTGTTCACAGCCGATATGCAGAGCAAAGAAACAGCAGCAGCATGTGCTAAATTTCCACAGGGATCTCCTGGAGAAGATACACCTTTTAAGAGGGCATTTATGGCCTTATAGACATTGACCCTGAAGGAGATTTTGAGGCAGTACTATAATCTAAACAATACTGACACTATCTTTTCTTACCATGGTATCAGTATATTCTTCCAGCTTTACTTCAGCAACCATCTTGTTATGCTGCAAAAAGAGATCTCTCAGGAAATCCTGTAGTAAGGAAAGAGACAAATTTTACTCTTAGAGTAAATTCAAGAAATAAGAGTATGAAATTAAATCCAAATTCAGCAGGGTTACATGAATCTAATTTCACATTCCTAATTAGTATTAATGTTGTCAGTTTCACATAAAGTTCACATTTTTTTAGGTGAAACATATTTTTTCAAATAAATTAGAAAATAACCAGATTTCCCCAGAGCAGGCATACCGGAATGAGTCATAATTAACTCACAAAATAAGCAAAAGATAACATAAGAAGTCCTGCAATATTTGCTAACTGATCTCAAATCAAAATATTTGCCATTCAGCAAAATGCTTAAACATCCTCTTATGTTTTCGCTGGGCCACAGGCTGGAGCCACACACTGAGACTTCAGCACAGGGTCTGCAGATGGACTTCTATGCCCGGCTGGCTCAAAGTGTTTGAGTTACAGTTTCTGAACAGGCTTCTGCCTCGATAGCCTGAGCTTTAGAAAGAAATCAGTGTTCAGAAAATCTGCAGGCTCAGGGAGAGGTTGTGAAGAAGTCCCATTAATAAAACACAACAGCTTTGGCTCTGTTTAGCTGGGAGAGAGGCACATGCACAAAGCCAAGGTGAGGCAGCGTTTGGTGGGCTCCTTGGGTGCTTGGGGGTCACCAAGACAAGTGAGGTCGTGGGACAAGTCAAGAGGGAAGCACGACAACAAGGACAACAGCAGAGCATCCTCCCTCCTGGCAGGGTCCCTGCAACCGTGTCAGAAAGCTGGAGGGTCCCCAGTCCTTAAACGTACTGTGAACAGCCTAGAAACGCCACTTGGCAACTGCACAAAAAAGGCAGCAAATTAGTAAAGCCGATGGAAGGGCTCCCACTGACATCAGTGAGCTGTAGACCAAGCCCGAAGAGACTCGTTAGAGTAACTTACTTTGAGCTCGCCAGCTGAAATAAATCCACTGCTATCAGCATCGTAACTGCGCCAGATCTGAATGGGGATAGAGTGATACAATCACATAAATACTGCAGTTAATCATCTGCTTGGGTGATAGCTCGTAAAGATTCAAATCAGGACTTCCATAATGAGCAAGCTGTGGCATTATCCAATATTTAATTAATTGTAGATGAAATAAAATAAACTTTCTACACAATAGCTTTTACTTGGATGTTATACATGTGACATGCTGCTACCACATACTTAATGCAGACACGCTGTCTATAAAAGGAAGAAAAGACTAAGAAACCGCTCTGTGTTTCTTACCTAATTTGTACATGCAGCTTCTTTTATTGCCCTGAGTAAAAGTCAAGGCTGTACACAACTGGCCATTGATCTGCAGAAGTCCCTAGTTTGGATGTAAAATAAAAGTTCCTGCAAGCAGCCTTGGAAAAATTGAAATTCTGTGCTGGGATACTTAGGGGCAGACATTGGAGGGAGGTTGGGCAAGGTTAAGGAAATATTATGGGCTTGTGCTCCTCAGTTGGCCCAACTTATGGAGATTTCCACTCCACGCCCTGCCAGGCTAATATTTTGGGATAAAATGGTGCTTAAAACATGCCTGGTCTGCCCTCCTCAGTCTGTGCTATGCTGCAGGTGAGGAACTGCAGCTTTGGCTGTAGTTCCAAACAGGGCTGGATTTATCAGTGGGTAGGTACTACTGTAAGGTTTTGTCTCTGGTGGCATGACTGATAGGTGGCTGAGAGCACTTGCAAAGTCTAATGAAGTCTCCGGGTGCCCTTGGTCCAGTCCCAGCTACCACACCTCTGCTTCGCTGGTGTAAATAATGTACAACCTTCTCTACCTGAACAGGTCAGAACGAGGTCTGCTTCCACAATACCCATGTATTTCCCATGCTATGTTCTACCGAGGGTGGAAGTGTACGTATTGAAGAAACTGTTAGCGTGCAAGGGGAAGAGGCAATGTGGGGATACGGACCCGCATGAATTCCACACTGTTGTCCAAGGGAGTTTCCCGTCGGAAAAGCAGCAGAAAGTTCTCATCATCTGGCAAGATCATATTTGCAAGCTGGAAAAAAAACACATTAAAAAATCCCCAAAACAAACCCAAACCATGAAAGTAAAGATAACACTTGGGTGGCTGCTGACCCAATATGGGAAAATATAAGCTGGGCATGTTGCTGCCTTGGAAATAGACCCGAGACCAACAGATCTGGCTAATGTAGTACTCCATGACTCACCTCCTTCCCACCCAAGCTCTGTCTTGCATATCTCCCAAGTCTGCTATAGGCCCTAAACATAGAATCATAGAATGGCTTGGGTTGGAAAGGACCTTTAAAGTTCATCCCTGCAATGAGCAGGTACATCTTCAACTAGATCAGGTTGTTCAAACCCCCGTCCAACCTGATGTTGAATGCATCTACCACCTCTCTAGGCAACCTGTTCCAGTGTTTCACCATCCTCATGGTAAAAAATTTCTTTCTTCTATCTAGTCTGAATCTACCCTCCTTTAGATTAAAACTGTTACTCCTTGTCCTATCGCTACAGGCCCTAAGAAAAAGTCTGTCCTAATTCTCTGTCTTTCTACAAAAGAAATCCTGGGCTGGGGTTGGGAAGAGATACCTCTTGGATTTGCAAGCGTCCATCTGTGGTGACATCGTAGGCAGACACGAATTGCTCCTTCATCCTCTGAACTTCTTCTTCTGTGATGGTGTTCTACCATGGGGAAAACAACACACACATGAAAATTGCTGAGGGCACTAGAAGAGTCTCCCGGAGGAAATCTCTCACTCACAGATAACCAGCAGGATCACTGCATCCTTACAATTGGGGATAATGCTTCTAAAAGCCCACAAACACACCACCGCGGCTGAATTTCTGGAAATAAGTCCTATACATAGCTTTGTAGCAGCTAAGCTTTTGGTTGGAAGACCAGAGTTTGGAGACCCCAAAATATTTCAGTGACACCTACTTCTTTAGCCAACTGCTCCCACAATATCACTGGGGTTTGGTTTTGCTTGAGTGTGCCTTACAGCGGTTTCCACGCAGCTCATTTTCCACTTGTGCTTTTCAGGAGGGTGTCCTTATCCTTGAACTACATCTCTGTAGTTCATTAGATCATCAGCCTTGAAAGGTGTCAGTGGAGTTAGATTGTTGCTTATTATTGCCTGTCAACTGGTTCAAGACTTGGCACCAAGCCCTGTTGGTGTTTCTGGGTTAATAGCATGGAATTCCAAGCAATTCATATTCCCTTTGCATCTGCTTAAGCCCATAATCAATTTATACCTAGTGAGGAGTTTTCAGGACTTGTCAGGTTATATGTTTCCACAGGCATCGCTGTGACAGGTGAAATACAATGCTTAGGTTCATCAGGCATGATTTCTTTTTATTAGCAGTAACCATTAGGGTATGTGGTCTGACTGGGCTACACAAAGCACAATTTCCCCACCCTGGGGAAAAGCTTTTGGTCAAATGAGCTTTGTGGCTGGGCTGGGAAGCTCATCGAGTTAATCTCACCCAAGCAATTAATGAAGTCCAATGTTACCCTCTGCACCCGCACTGAGCAGGTCCTGGCTCCTCTTCCAGTCCCGTGGGAGGTGGCCCTCTCCGGGAGAGGAGGGAGGGAGGAGGATAACCCAGACAGGCCCTTGGCATCTTGCAGCATTTTTTACAAGATAATAAATTAAGTTCTTCCCAACCCCTGAAGAAAAGCCCTTCAAAGGTTTTATCATTTCTACGTCCAGGTGGACTTAGGCCTACAGCTGTGTCTTCTGGGTCTTCTAACCCAGTTTCTCATCCTTTCAGCTACTATCGCAGGCCCATCAGGTTGTACGAGCCCTTTCTTAAAACGGTGACGAAAGACCATGAGTGACTTTCTCAAATTTACTCAGTGCGTAGCTCGGTGCAGCCTACCTGGCTGTTCAGAGGCTAAGCAAATGTAAACCCCACTCTTAGGAAAGGACCCCGTTGCCCTGTCCAGGCAGAGTGAACAGCGGGTGTGCACACTCTGCGTGATGCCCTGGATGTTACGTGTCCAAGCCTCAGATAATTCGCTGCCTTATGTGCTCCTTTAGGCCGTGATTCCGCATGAACTGGAGCAGCAATTGTGCTCTTCTGCAAAAAGTTGCATGGGGCCGAAGATCTTTCTGTAAGGTTTGTCACCTCTGAGCAGAGTAATATGGCCGGGCTGCACGCTCAGCAACTGCAGCTCACGTTCTCACTTCGGATGGGTATTTGAAACCACCACCCTGGAAACTGAACGTGCCTCACACCCCAAAACTTCCTTGGCCATACCCACATTCAGTAGCAGCCAGCTGATGATAGCAATTTCTAGCTCCTCTCAAGCAGTACAGCTGCAGAGCCTTTGCTCAGCAGCAGCTGCCACAGTCAGAGGTGTAGAAACGCACTAGGATGTCACAGATGAGGTAAGCAAGAAGAAAATGAGATCTCTTTGGCTTAGGCTCATTAAGCTAAGGTCTACCTTTGCACGCACTTTGTCACCACCTTTCCCCATGTGTTTAGATGTGACTGCTATTTCCCAAAAGCTTTAATTTGCTGTTAGTAATAACAGAAAAAAGATCTCTATAGGTGGATGGATAGGCAGGTAGTGTGAGTGATCATTTATGATATAATTTAATTTCCCTTCACCTTATTTCAGAGCAGCCTCAGAGCTCATGAGCACTTACCTGCACAAAGTCATTTTGGGCTTAGAGAGAAATCTTTAATAGCACTGTCAGTGCAGAGGATCCTACACTGAAATCAGGGGAGAAAGAGTTAATTGGCTTTGATTTATAAATGGCAAGTCAAAACAACCTAGAGGGAGCTCTGCTTAGAACAAGCGAAACTCTTTGATCTCTCCACTACCTAGGGTAATACAGGACTAGGATGTGCCAGATAGTGGAAAGTTTGGGAATCTGGGAGTGGGAATGGGAGGACAGGGGCGGACACATGGATCTTTGTAGGGCAGGTCGAGTGCATCCCCTGGGGCGCATCCTTGGGTTACAAAGCCAAGGGCTGGCAGCTCCCAGCTAGGGGATGAATCGTCCAGCAGCGATCCCACAGGGATGTGCCCGAGGTGGCCTGCCGTTGGCCCTGAGCAGGTCCCAGGGCATGGCTGCAGGATGCTCCATCCCCGCGGTGGTGGCCAGCAAGCCCTGCAGGCTTCGTGGCTGGCTGCCCGCACCACTGCCCCGGGTGGTCCTCACTGCTGGGCCCCCCAGGTGCGGGCATCGGGGGCACAGCACACCACTGAACACGCACGTACGTTTTTCTTTCCCTTTGGCATTATAACTCGCCCTCGTGCTATTTAAATTGCCTTCTGACGGCGCCTTGACGCTTTGAGACACCTCCCAGGAGTTAGGCAAGCCTATCAGTTGCTGACTTCAATAGGCTTGCAAAGTACTCTGAAATTATCCTCCTCCATGCCCAGTAGGATAAGTTATTTCTGAAACGATAATCATAGCTGATATTTGAAAAGTGCGCTGTGGAGTTCAGACTAGTCATTTGTTAAGAAAGATTATTGCTTAACTTTGTGTCAGCTATTAACCACCACTTCATTGAGCTTTGTGTAGCAGGAACATTGTTATCTGCATAAAAATAGGACTGCCTCTTTTTTTTATTTTTAACTGATTTAAACCATGGGATACATCAAGTAAATACCTGAAATACTTATAATATTTACATAGCTCCAACTGCTTTTAGTCCAATGGGTTACACCGCAGTGGATTTTTTTTAATTGGACAGTCTCTCTCTGTTCATAAATATTCTACTTATGAAACACAAGTGGTAATGGATCTACTAAAACCCAGCCTTTAGTCCCAAAGAATAAAAGCAAACTAAAAGGTACTGCACAAACTGGCTTTCCCAAGATGCGCGTTCAAGGCAAAATTATTTGTATATTACAAATTTTTACACTGAGAATGATACAACTTGGTTTATGACCATTAGGTTTCAAAGGGGACCTTTATGTTTACCAAAAATACCCCAATCCCAGAAGATTAAATAAATAAATAAATAAAATAAGCCATGCCACTTCCAAGCAGAAACCAAGGTTGGGAGATCCAGTCTCCAAGATCAACTTACTCATGGTGCAGACCAGTAGCTTGCTCCAGTTGCCCTTCCATTCCAAAAACATTTAAATAGTTGGAAAAAAACTCTCACGTAATCTGCATGATTTGTTCCCTTTGTCCAAGCAATGACATGAACTGCAGACTCCTGCTGTATTTGCTGACTCTGTAATTTGATTTTGGAGGCTGCAGGGCAGAGCCAGGACAGTGGGGCAGATGGCCAGAGTTGCCAATCCTTCCCTGAAGGCTTAGGGAGCAAGTTCAATTCTCTGGCTTGCTTAGATCTTGTTCGTGTATGGTTTTGCCTCCAAACCAGGGCTGCAGCATTGCTCCAGCAAGGCAGAGGCACTGGGAAGCTTGTGTGTGGTTCAGCGCTCAGCATGCCTAGACAAGAGCATGCTCCAGAAACAGAGGGAGAAGAGCATTTGGGCAAAAGTACTATCTATGCAATAGTCCAGGATTTATGGAGCTGAGGCAGGATTTTACTAGCCAAACGTGTTGTCCCTGGTATTATTTGTAGTGGTGCAATGTCCCGGCAGCCCTAGGAAGGCTTCAGGAGGGGACACCCCTGCTGGGGCTCCAAGCTCTGCTCCAAAGAAAGGAGATGGACAGAGACAAATAGCAAGCAAAGCCAGTCAGTGGGGAAATTAAAGAGAGACAATATGAAGACTATTAAATTTTTTAAAAGCCTTGTAGATAGAGCAACCAATTACAGTCATGTAAACATGTTAAGCAGATTTTTTTTTTTTTCAATAGTATCGGTGGTTTGTACAGACAAGATTCAGGTATTCCTAAAAGGGACAAAATAACTATGCACAGGTAAGAAATTACAGTCGAAGCAGTTTCTGCAGGCACAGCCTGGGCAGGGAACCAGCAACCAGCTGGCAGTGTCAGAGGGCATCCCTCACCCAACGCTGGGGCCAGGGCTGGTTTGGGGGTACGGGGACCCCCTCGCTGCCTCGGCCACCCTGCGATGAGGTTGCTGAGGGGAGGCCGAAGGTAAAAGCTTGGCAGCTCACTGGTCGAGAGGCCTGACTTTTTTTATTCTCTGCCTTTGGGCTCCTACAAATATTTCCTTGCCTCCCAGATCGGGGCAAGTTCTGTGATAGAGGCAGAAAGATCAGGAGAGCAAGAAGGGGGGGGACATCCAGGCGTTTACAGGGAACACAGGTGCTGCCCCAAGGGCTATGGCCACCAGTTTCCTGGGGAAGTTTGTTTTTCCCTCCTTCCCTTTAATTATTAACTCGCTGTTCAACTACAGATTGCAACAAGCAGGAAAGCCTAGAAGCCAAACATGCTCTGCTTGCAAATGCCTCAGGCTCACGCTTCATTGGTTCAAATGCTATGTATTACAGGAGGGGTAATTAAAAAAAAAAACACACCACCTTTCTGCTCTGGAAAGCAACTGAACAAATAGCACAATACAAATTTGTGCCTCTTGTCTCTGTCATCTGGGACAGGGGAAATGGCTTTGCAGCAAGTAATGGCTGTAGCTGAGCCCAGCTTTTTTTATCAGAGCTAATGCTGGCTTGACTGGGCTGCCTGTCTCAAGCAGCAGATCCCACCCCAGTTTCAAAGGTTTGCAAAGCTTTCTGAAGTGTTCACTGCTTGGGCTAAAATTTTGCAGACTTGTTGCATCCTTTCTGGTAGCTGTCTGTATGGGGAGGCCTTTCTTGTCATCTCTTGTTTTCCCTGCTGCAATGCACCTCTCTGAGTTAATCAAGAAGTAATAGCCCTAATTGACAGAGGAGCACAATTTCCCCTGAACTGCTGCCTACTTAAGGCAGAAACAGCTATAGAGATGCTTATGTTTAGCATCAGTCAACACTGTAATGAAAAGGATTCCCTGCCACAGTCTGGAAAACATACCTGAACTAGGACCTGCCTCCAGTTTTGCTCAGGGTTGGACTGAGGAAGAGTGTGGTTGCTAGGAGAGCAAGTACTTGGCAAGAAAGGGTTCTGCAGCAGAAGTAAACCCCCAGCAATATCTTCCTGATGCTCATTTAAGGGAAAAAAACACCCCAATCCTCTGCTAATTTCCATGAAATACGATCTTCATTGGACTATAATGATGATGGGAGCTAGCCTGGAATGGAGAGATGCTTTAACCCCTTTTCAGGTTGCTTCATAGGAGTTGTCAAGCTTCAGCTGCCCTGGTCCCTCACAGGTCGGATGCTGCATGGTTTCCAAGAGCTGCTGCATATTCTCACTGTGCAGTCAAGGAAGAAATCCTTACTACGTACCATGAGGAGAAGGCCATGTCCTTTTTGTCCTCATAAAAGCACACAGTTTAAAATATTGCTATGGCTTTGTTCATACATTTCTCGGGGTTAAGGAGTAAATGTCTTAACTATGGATGGTCTTCCACAGAGTTTTGCAGAGAAAAGCTTCTATGTTTCATGTTGCCATAACAAATTAATTTTCTGCTTTCGCCTTTCCATGTCCAGTCTTCATCTTCCCTTTTGCAAAAACCCTTTAGAAGTATTTAGCATCACAAAGGTAATCTTAGTTTTAATACTGTTTGTAATAATGGAAAGGGCATGCTCACATTTTTTTTTTCTGTTCTCCACAGCATTTAATTTCTTTGTCATGGTTGGTTATGATGCTTTGGAAACCTGGCTGTAATCTGTCTTCTTTGTTAACCCATTCCTTTTATATTGTCGTACTCTTTGCCTTGTGCTGTCTAATTAAATTTTTGCTCCTTAAGGAATCCATGTGCTTGGCAGCAGCTTGCCTTGATGAAAACACAACTATGAGTCATTTGTTTTGGGGGGTAAAAAGCGAATGTATGGAGCAGTGTGGAGCCTTTCCTACTTGATGAAAGAGGACGTCTCATTTAATTCGTGCTGATCAAGACAGTCTTGTCATAAATTGATTATTTTTTTTTTTCCTCCTTGACATGATTTTTGGAAGCAAGCCACAGTATTGATAAGGGTATAAAAGGCAAGAAGAAACTAAATGTAAAAGTGACCATTATAGCCTGTTTCTTGAAAAAAAAAATGAGGCTTATCTGAAAATGCTGGCTTAAGCACATGTTTCTCCTAACAACGTTTCAGCCAAAATTGATAGAAGGGCAAAGGATTCCAGCGATATCAAGTTCCTATAAGATCTATGAAAATAAATTATGTCTGCCAAGAAGGCTAGTTGGAAAACAAACTCAACAACTATTACCATGCCAAAAGCCACACAGTACAGACAGGAGGCCAGCAAAGACCAGATGAGACATCAGTAACATACACTTTGACCTTAGAAGAAGAACCTTTTTTTTGGCCAAACATTTCTTCTTTAAATCCCGTGGCATTAAAAAAATGAATCACACGAATGACTTCATTTCATCCATGCAGCTGCACGTTGGATTGCCTGCATTAGCGTGGGATTTCACCCTGCAGCTCCTGGGCCAACTTCTCATTTGGACCAATCTTGCTTACTTAACTGTAGTGCTATCACTTGAGAATTTGGCCCTGTATTTTGGTTAGGATTTACTGTAATCCTGCATGCTACAATAGATGAGCGCTTATCCTGTCATCCCGTATTGTGTTTTGGTTCTTTTTTTAGCTCTCATCAGCACATATGTGGGAAATATTTTTTCACGTAGTAGACATCAGCATCCAACAAAGGCTATTACAGCCTTCCCTGTGCCATCACGGTTTTGTGGTTAGGCTTTGGATAGGTTCTTTGTTCTGCCCTTTCTGCTAGGCTGAAAGTTTTTTGACATGCCTTTGGGCAATGAAAACACATCACGTCTGTTTTTTCTCACAGGCATGTTGAGTTTGCATTTAGAGATACTTCCAGGCACTTGCAGTGCCCTGCCTTAATGTGCAGGAACAGGAATAGGACCTGGTCAGGCTAATCAAGGCTGACAAAAAACACACCTAAAGAAATAGCTGTATTTGGCAATAATCAGAATTATACAATGGTTTGGATTGGAAGAGACCTTAAAGACCATCTAGTTCCACCCCCCCTGCCATGGACAGGGACACCTTCCACTAGACCAGGTTGCTCAAAGCCCCATCCAACCTGGCCTTGAACACTGCCAGGGATGGGGCATCCACAACCTCTCTGGGCAACCTGTTCCAGTGCCTCATCATCCTCACAGAAAAGAATGTCTTCCTCACGTCTAAACAATCAGGATCGACTCAGGGTTTAGACTTCTGAATTAGTTTGAAGGAGGATGCAAGATGAATGCTTTCTGCTAGGGGTCTTCTTGCTGTTGATCTGCTGGTCACCAGACACATGCTCTGTGATCCTGGGTCTCTTAGGGTGGCAAACCCCCCCTAAAAATAGGGGAAGTCTGCTTTGGATGGCTTGGAGGCTGGCTGATATTTTGGCCATTAAACTTTGTTTGAATGACTAGCTGCTGCATTCCTGACCATACTAAGTTGAACACCTAATTTACATAGACAATGCATTGTGCAAAGCAAGGATGAAGTGCAAGAGTAGCTGGAGACTGCTCATCTTCTTTGGAAGTAAAAAGCAAAGACAAATCCTTTAAGGCTATTCAGGGTGAGCTCCTGAAGATTAACTTCAGTCCCTTTCAGTCATAACTATCCAAATCAAAACTATGGTTTGGGGGCAGGGGCATTATAACAAGGCTCATACCTGTCTTGCCTGATCAAATTTATACTTCAAAAATTTTTACACGTGGTCTCTTACTGACTTACTGTTAGGTGAGGGCAACCGACTTTTATCTGAAAGTCTCCTGTCTAATTTTAGCACAATTTAAGCAAAGTGAAGGACCTTTCTGTGAAAGCCCTACAAGCATAAGGGCAATGTGCATTTCCTTCTGTATCTGCCCAGACATCATTGGTTTTATGGAAACTTTCAGTAATCCAAACCCCAAATTTATAGCCATTCATCTATAAAACTCTTCTTGCCTAATTATTATGAGACGATACATAGAGCTTCATTAAAACTATAGCAAAGAGCAAGCAAAGAAGGTGCTGAATGATCTCTATACTGATAAAGAAAGATGTACAGCAATATAAGAGAGAAAGGCAGAGGCTGTAGTTCCTATTCCAATAAAATTACTTCTTCAGTGCTGAAAGAAACTGTCCTTTCCGCTAAGTTTTCACCTCAGTATAAAAACTTCTAGAAAATGCATAGAAAGGTGGCCATAATGTAGAAGAAAGAAGTTTATAAGCGAGCAGGAGAGAGCACAGGCAGCTCACAGCAGCCATGCAGCAGCAGGTTGGAAGCTGGAGGCTCAAATAGTTAGAGAGAAGTCATAGGAGTAATAATGGCAGCAGATGGGTAATGCCAGCAGTTCACAAATCTGTGCTGGTGCATGGCTGAATTATTCTCGATTCTGCCTCATATCCCCCAAACAAACCAAATCACAGAAGCCCCTCTAGCTGATGGAGAATTTATATAAACTTTAGTGTTATAAATCACTGAAGCGTTAGGGATATGTAACACGCACCTGGAAATTGAAGGCATTTTCTTTAGAATGGAATGGAATGGAATAGAATATTTCAGTTGGAAGGGACCTAAACCGATCATCTAGTCCAACTGCCTGGCCACTTCAGGGCTGACCAAAAGTTAAAGCATGTTATTAAGGACATTGTCCAATGCCTCCAGCAATTGCCTGTTGCTGGAGGAGGAGGAGGGACAGAAAGCAGCATCTGGAATTTGGGTTGGTTTATTGTAGGCCTACCTTTGTTGCAAAGTTTTCCCTTTCCCCCCTCCAAATTCTTGATGGTTCAATAAAAGATGATGAATTAGCCTCCCTCCCTGGATGGTATTTCAAGTTTCCTTCCTCGGTCAGAGCTGTCAGGAAGAGCTGTGCCTCTCAGCTTCCCAACGGGCTCCCTTTTGCATTGTTTTCCCAGCTGCTCCCTTCCCCTGGCATTTAGTGTCAGCTGGGGATGCTGCAGAGTAGCTGGGAAGAAAAACAGAGCTGAAGGAGTACAGTGGTCATTAAGAAAAATAACAGCTTAGAGCGTGCAGGCTGAAAAAATATAATTATGAAGCCATTCGCTATTCAAGCAGAGACAACTTCCAGTGCTGATAACATTGTTTATCATTTGTATAGCACTTCAGACACAGTCACTAATTAATCCTTGTGACACATCTGGAAGTTATGCCAGTGTACTACTGTCTCCCTCTTTTACTGTGCAAAGAAACAGGCGTTAAGAGCCCAAAGAAGAAGTAAAGGTCAAAACGAGCTCAGTCCCAGCTCACAGCTTGTATCATGAAGGACACTTTCTTTCTGAAGGATGGTGAAAACCAGTGCAAAGGGGATCCTTTACCCCTCTTACTATAACAATAAGCCTGTATAACACAAATCATGGGAAAGGGAGAAAAATGGCTCAATACAGTTAGACAAACACATTGTACAAAGGTAGTAGAGACCTTTCTTTAATCCAGCGCTGCAGGCCATCCCCCTACCTAGGATCTCAGCCCCCCAGGACAAAGCTCCCCTTGGGTTTTCCGCCACCGAGGCAGACTGCTCTGCCTGCTGGGTAGGAGACCGTTTTGTCCCTACACGACCATGAGAACCGAAACCAGACTGCTGGCAAAGGGGAACAAGGCAACACATCAGGGTAATACTACTTGAGCAGAAATACTGCCAAAAATAGGCAAGAAAACCAGGGGAGAAGATCGAAACCACTTGAGAGCCTGTTTGAGCACCCTGGCAGTTAGTGAGCCCTGTCTTCTGGAATTAGCCTATTTCTTCTGTTTTATACGGAGAGGAGGAGTTGGTTCTTTTCTTTGTTCAATTTGTTAAGCTTTTTCTTTTAATGGCAAAACCTAGACAGCAGAACCAAAGGAGATACAAGCTAGATGAGGGTGCTGGTTTAAGCTGGAGCCATGTGAGCAATGACTTTTGGCAATCAGTGAAACTGTTCTTGATTTCTTGAAGCAGAACCATTCATTGCTAGAACACCCTCATTTTGCGTGTTCTGTGTGCTGATACCTAACCCAGTATAACAGAGTTCACATCGATATCGGCAAGACCACAAAACCTGCTATAACACACCGGGTTTGCAACCCAGCTGGTGTGATGCTGTCTCCAAAATCTCATGGGAGGGATGTGTAAGGGCAGCTATGGGCGAGAGCAGGGCTGGGAGTTTCCTCTTGACCTCTCATCATTAGGAAGCTGCCTGCAGCATGAGATCCCTGGCTAAACCTCGGTTTTATCACCAGCTACAGCTCACTCTAGAGAGCCCACCTTGGGGGTCCCTTGCTTCAGCGACCCACTGCAGCGTTGAGCTCTGCGGCCTCATTTTAAGCCTCCCCTTCAAGATCTCACGTTTGCTGTCACTGGGTTCATTTGAGCGTGCTTTGTGCTGGTGTTTCAATACCCCAAAACAAGCAGCTCCCAATTTCATCTTTTGTTCCTGAGTAAATGATCATGAGCTTTTCAATTTCTCTTCAAGTCAGTTTTTCTGTGTCCCTAATGACTCTTAGTGCTTATTGTTGAATCTTTTTTTTTCGCTTTGCAGTCTTTTTACGTGCCTATCTGTTCATCTAACCATCCATGCACTAGAAAGACATTTCTGCAGAAACTGTCGATATTTTTATCGAAATCTACTTGCAAATTAAACAAAAACATGCTTGAAAAATTATTCACAGCTTCTATTTTTTTATTGCAGCACCAAAGACCAAAGAATCCTAATTAGCTTGTCAGTATAATTCTGATTTTACACTTGATACTCATGAATTTATGCCTTTTATGAGCTACCTTTTCCCTTTTTTGTTAATTACTTTTTGCTTAAAGCAATTGTTTCATCTCTGTTTTTTGGCACACCCTCCCCTTTCATTTGGAAGATGCTTACTCATTTTCTCTTCCTAGTTGGGTGCACGCTGTGTAGCAAAAATATTAAGTCCGTTATCAGAATATATTCTCAGAATATACTTCTGAGCAGCTGACCTGAGTGGTAGGATTTCTCCTTCACTGATGGTGACAGTCAAAGGCAACGCATGACCTGGAGCTAAGGAAACCAGCCCCTGTAAGTTGTCGTGCAACTTCTGGTAGAACTGGGATGCAGAGAGTGAGAGAGGGGAAATGCTGCCAAAAATAGGAGAGGAAACCAGGGGAGAATCCCAGAAACACATGAGAGCCAGGTCTTGACCTTACGAGCAACAGAATAGATTCTTGCTTGGCTTCTAGCCGTTTTCAGCAATAGAGACATACGTCTTCTTCCTAAGCACCGTTTAAGATAAATGACAGCATATTTGTTTAAAACTGACCTTGGAAAGAAACCTATCATATTAACAAAACTAATCAGCGCTTGCTTGAATACATCAGGACCCTTGTCCTCCCGCTCGCCCTGCCAGACTGTGTGCCGGTGCTTTTTCATTTGTTTCTATTCAATGGCAGTAAATGACTTTCTCTCCGCGCTTCCAACCAGCCCCTTTAGCTGGTGCCAACTGCAATCTCACGGTGACAGCAGCTGTTGGACTGAAAGCAACTGATCAAACTTCTCAAGTGATTGCGCTTGTTGTCATACCTGCTTAAATACCACCTTGTTGCCAAGAGAAAAGCTCTTTGCCTCGGGGATTGCTAAGGAAGCTCGCAATCAGACAACAACAAATACAAATCACCTCTCAGCATAACGACCCTTTTGCTTGGACTTGGTGCACAACTAATGCAGAAGCGCAGTACTTACTTCTGGTCCCAGTTTCTCCAGGAGGTGATGAAAAAAACTGTCGAGCTCCTTCCCTTCTATGTAACCATTGTCTAAAGAAAAGTCAAATATATTAACGGTCAGGCGGCACTGCCAGAGGTCTGGGAAATCATGTCGTGGGCTGCATGGTAGGGGTCTCAGCTGGGGGCCCTGCCTGCCCCCTCGGGGGGTTTCCTATTCAATTTGATCAGTTCACGTCGTGGGTGCTGGGCACGGCGTTGCAGAGCAACCTTCGGAGTTTTCCTTACAGAAAACTTTCCAGGAAAAAAATCCCACAAACCGGGACCACGAGAGGGAACGGCAGAAGGAACATGGAGGTGATAAAAAGGCCGCAATCTTGGAGCGAAAAGGGGGATTTTTCAGACCCCGTATCAGGGCACGATGGGGAGGCAGAGTGGGGCTCCGAAACACCCGCAGGACCCCGCGGGGGTGAAGCTTGGACGCGTTGGCAGGCCCCCCCCGCCGCACCCGCGCCCAGACGGCCACCCACCCGGCTGGTCTCCCTCCCCCCGTCGCGTGTCACCCACCCACCCA
>NW_010973023.1:5919334-5927057 GCF_000737465.1 Haliaeetus leucocephalus | reverse complement strand
CTCCGGCGTCCCCGGCCTTTGAGGGCGGCGGCTCCGCCCCGGGGGCGGCCCCGTGGGGGGGCGCGGAGAGGAAGGGGTGGGGAAGACACGCACGAACACACACACCACCCCCCCCTCCCCGGCCACGCGTGAGGGTCAGTCCCATGGGGACCGTCTCAGCCGGCGCTTCGAAAGAGCCGTGCGCCGTTTGCAGACAGCCTTAAAAGTTTTCAAACTCCCCCCCAGAGGAAGGCAGGAGCGCCGGAGGGAAACGACTTCAGAGAAGAAGTGGTTTTTGGGGNCGGGGGGGGGAAGGAAAAAAAAAATTAAAAAAAAAAAAAAGTTCGCTACAACTTGTAACCCTCCTCCTCGGTTTATGAAAACGAAGCAGCAGCAGGCAGGGATCTCGCCCCTTCTCATCCCCCCCAAGCCCTCAGGAGGGTTTCCCTCGCAGGAATGAAGACGGATGGAAATCTACACCACCTTCCTCCTGTAATACTAATCAAAAGGAGAAACCCTGGGGTCAGAGGTCTCAGTGCTGATAGAGAAAGGCTGATATTTATATTCACAATGGTCCTGCTTGGCACTACGTGTGATTTGAACGTCACCCATGTATTCATCTGCAGTGATTTCCAGCACCTGGGACCAGGCTTTGTGTCTGTCTTTGTGTGTGCTCCCGGAAGCATTTCTAGCAACTTTTTTATCTCCTTTGAGATCCCTTACAGATAGGGTTTTTTCAGGTTGCTTTTGATTCGATACATGTATTTTGATTTTACACAAGTACTGATTGCTTTAGAGAGGCTCTCAGAAGCAGCGCAGAAAAGGCTTTTAAAAAGTAGTATTTAATGTTTGCCCTGAGCAGGCTCCTATTTGATCTGAGAAAAAAAACCAAACCAAACGTGAAGAACTAAAAGTTGTGTTTTACTCAGGAAATATCAGGTCTGCAAATTCAATTCTTTCAGATCACAACAGCGATCTCCAGCTTTTCCAGTGTGCAAAGGAAAAGGAGACGCTGCGGAGCTGATGTCTTTAAGCAGCAGCGTGTGAGTGGCTCGGTACGGGGGTTCCCCAGCCGGCAGCCCGGGGTCACCTTCAGACTCCAGAAAAACATTTTTTTAAGATGTTAACACAATGGCAAGGCTAAAAGCAACTCCCGGGTTTCATGACCGTGCTCAGGCAGGGGACCCCAGCGCAGGAGAGGAGTGTATGTTCCATAGGTAATGACACAAGTCTAAATTTTTAGGGGACACCTACACAAGCGCCTCGCTGGCATGGCCAGCCGCTCCACAGGTTTCCCTTTGAATTTCTGGCCCCGGGCTGACGGCTCCCCCGTGAAACCTCTCCCGCAGCCTCTTCTCCCCAGCGCTTCCCACCACAACTCATCGGCAGCGGTGGCTTCTGTGCCCCGCGGGAGCTGCCTGAGCTCCTGCGTGGGATGGGGTGCTGCTCCACGGCACGGTGGGGCCCAAAGGCCACTTTTTGGCCCCGGGTCTCCTCCCAGGACCAAGAGCCCATCTGGCCCAGCCAGGGAGCATCCCGATCCAGATTTTCAGCAAAGGGCTATCCATCAGTTTCTAGCAAGGTTTGTAACCTGGCTTTGGAAAGCATCACCGCGGCTGACACCAACAAGGGTCCTTGGTAGTATGAGCATGACGACTAGTTTCTTACTAAAAATATTCTTAACAAAACTAACTTAAAAGGAAATACTACCCATGTTTTGAAATACTTGCAAGGGGAAGCGCTCTTCTCTTCGACAGGGACAGAGACAGCGAGGTTTTATGGGAACTGATGCAAACCTCAGGGCATTTGAGAAGAGCTTGTCACAGCTGGTTCTCCCCAAGCCCTCACAGGAGGAAGAGCAGGCAAGAAGCATCACCTCATTTAAACTGCCAATATTTATTCAGCATCTCACACAACCTCAGCGAAACCAGGTCCAGGGTGGAGACAGAAAAGGACCTTAAAGCTTAATGGGTTCTCACAAAAACTCATCGTTACCTGTGCACGAGGGTGTCGATGATACGTGTCCGTCTGTCTGAGCATCCCTGTCTTCCCACGCACCCTCAGTGGCGGCTGTCTGCCCTGGCAGAGAGGGGCTTTCCTTTCACACAGCAGCAGGGCATGCTTGCAAAGGGGAAAAAGAGGAGCAGAGATGATGGCCTCCTCTTCTGTTTGCACCAGCTCTGCCTTTGCTCCCCCCCAAAACCCTCCACCAACATACCCTGTAGATATAGGGGCCACCCCATAGACAGACAGCTTAACCGCTCTGCCCCCCCATGTATCGCACCAGATGGATTTAGAGGTCTTAGGGGTGGAATTGCAGAAATTTAGCTTAAAGTGACTGGAACCAGGTAAGGTGAGAGAAACCCCAGCCCACGGTGAGGATCTGGCTGCCCCACTGCATGGCAAAAATATGGTTCAGCTTCCCCAGTTGCTTTAGGTGACTCAGTAAAGCATGAAAGAAAAAAACCCAAACCAGCTCAAAGCAGCTTTTACTGCTTTGGCAGGGCTTTCTGCAGGGTACCGTAAATTTGAGGAGCGTATTGAACTGGGGATGTATTGCCATTAGTATTAAAGCAACAAACTGAAGGCAGCTGCTGTGTGTGCAGCTCACGTACCAAACTCAGCAACCGCCCTGCCTTGGCTTATTTCCTTAAAGGAATAAATAAGAATTAAAGGTAGGCAGTATTTTAAAAAGTAGGGAATGCTTTTGATTAAGGACTTCTCCTTTGGCTCTGGCTTTGCACTGTGCAGTAACACTCATGGTAGAAGTTCTCAAATCCATGTTTTGAAAAGCTGAAAATGAAAAAAAAAAAAAAAAAGGCAATTGAATTCTTCTGCTTCAGAGCATTATAGATTTTTAAAGATACATATTTTGAAAACCACACCACTGTCCCATTATTTTTTTCTTAAGTTCAGAAATGACTTTAACGTAATAATACTTGACAGGATGATTTTTTCCATAAAGGCTTTGTGATGGCAGATCATTAGTTCAGATATTTCTTTTATTGGTTTATTTTCAGATTTTCAGTAAGTGCCTTGATGCTGGAAGCATTTGCAGGGCCATTATGCAGCCCCACCGTGGGTCGGGGGGCCCCCCAGCTGGGGGACACCAGCAACGCCATATTATTTAGCTGATGCTAGTAATAAATTAAAAAATGGCAATTTTTCCAAAGTAAGGAGCACGTGGCCAAACCCCAGGCTGGGCTAGCTTTGTAGAAAGGCTTAATCAAGCAACTGTAATTGGGAAAACATGCATAAAAGTGCAGATTGCTGATTCAGAAACAGAAAGAGGGGCAGCCGACAAATGCCTCTTTCTTTGGTCCAGACTCAAAGTATTGGTGCCACACATTTGGGTTTCCATGACCAGAATAGTGAACCAAAAAAAAAAAAATATCAGCATCTGGATTTGTGGCACGACTTTGTCCCTCACCTTTTCAGAAGATGATTTCAATAGATGCAGGAATGGATTTATAAATGGAAATTTCCTTACCAAATGGCTTCAGCTACCCTCAGCTTAGCACTGACCGGAGACACCAAGGAAGCCCCCGCTGGCACCCATCAGTGTTTCCTCGTGCACCCAGTGTGTGTTTTGCAGGTAGTTGGGGTCCTGCATGAATCCTGCAGGAAGCCCAAGCCCAGATCCTCGGTGCGACCCATTTTTCCAAGCATGGTGGGAGGCGAGCGTGTGAGACGAGGTGCTGCGCGCAGCTGGGGATGCTGAGGTCTGTGAGCATCCCAGCAAAGGAAAATACTGGAGAAGCGGATGAAAGGCAAACTAAAAGGGAAACAAAGTAGAAATAACAGTAAGTCCCCCTACCATTTGCCTGGAAATCAAGTCAGAGATAAAGCTGTCTGCCGCAGAAATGGAACGGGCTCTTCTTTTTTCCAACCCCACCCTCAGAGGGGTACAAGCTGCCCAGCAAATCCCACGTCCCTGTGCCGGGCTGGATGCTGGCTTCATCCTTCCTGGCTCAGCTGGTGCAGGGTGTGGGGATGCGGGGGTGCACGGACGTGCGCAGGCAGTTCAGGTCCCGGTACCGACGGATGGGATGTGACATGAGGGCAACCGTCCCACAGATGTTCCCATCCACAGATTCCCACCAAGGCTGGGTTTTTCCAGCCTTCTCCGTGCAGCTACCCAAACTGAGAGGCACCCGTCCTCTGTCCTCTTCTCTGTTTTGGACCAGCAATGGGGATCCCTTGAATGTTATGGGGGGAGCAGCCAACCTCTTCCCACCGGGATGCTGCTGGAAAGCAGGGGTCAGGGCTCAGGCCACCGCATGGGATCTAAGAAGAGATTTCCCAAAGGAAAAGCCGACATTTCCCCCAACCATATGCTGCTCAATCCTACCCAGCCAGGGGCTACCATCTCAGTTACAGTTAACGACTTTCATTATTTCAGTCTTCTACTAGAATTTAGTGTTGTCCAAATAAAGTGGGGGCTGTACAGCCTCCACGGGGCTCTCCTCTACTCACCGCTGCCTGAGTCTTACCCACCTAAGCAAATGGGAAGGGAAAGAGGCAGCCCCAAGGTGATGCTGAGCAGAGATTACAGAGTTAACTTTACTCCTCCATTCAGTGAAACTAAATTGGATTTGCCAAGCTAGCAGCCCCTCTCCTGCCTTCTCTGGCTGGTATCAATCTAATTAAAATGCTCGTTCTCCCACGCAGCTTTTCTTCTCCTGAATTCAACTTACTGGAAAAGCAGAAAAAACAGGCTCTGAAGGGTCAAGGCTGGGGTCAGCTGGCAGAGCTCATCGCAAATGGCCAAAGCAGCATCAGCACAGTGGCATCGGAGTGAGGACCCCGTCACGGGGCTGGGAGGGACCATGGCAGCATCTCTGCTTTCCCACGCAGGCTTCTCAAATGCGGGTGCTTGAAAGCCACATCTAACAAAGCCCGAGGACAGCTGATGCAGGGGTGTCAAAGGCAGAGTAGCGTTCATGTCGGGAAGAGACTCCTCAAGTCAGCAGAAGCCTCTTCTTCAGTTTGCTGTGGGATATGACATAAGAAATTAAGTTTTGTGATAGCACAGCCCTTGCTGTGCCCAAGACGCCTCTAAAAAATGCGCTTCCCCCTTCATCTGGCATGCAGAGACTCACGCTTTCTCTCTTTTTGAAAATATGGGGCCTCAGTGTTCCGCTTCTTGGTGCTGATGAGCATCGATGCTCTTACAGCGATTTCTCTTCGGTACTTGGCACCGGGGGAATTTGCACCCCCAGGGCAGTGGCAGCCCCTGCGGGGTCTCTCTGATGCAGCAGGAGCAACCACGGGTAGGATGTCCCGGGGAGGGGGTGAGCTGGCAGCCCAGGTATGGCGAAGCAAAGGGACTTGCCACAGGCTGCCCACGGCAGGGAAAGGACGGCAATCCCGGTTCCCACCCAGGCAAGCGCCCTGTGCCAAGGACCAGCTTGTCCCCAGCTGCGTGCTGATGGAGAACCGACAGCTCTGCCCTGAATGCAGAGGAAAACAGTCGCTTGTTTTAAAGAGATTTCATTTCAGCAGGCAGAGACAGAGAAGCTGATCCCTCCCCTCTTTTCTCTTCCTCCAAGCCTTGGCCTCTTTCCACCAGCTGGGATTTTGCCTCCCCTCACCACGTGTGACCCCGGCGCCTCTGGGATGTCTTGCATCCCCGAGGAGCACTTGGACGCACCCCCCCCAGGCTGCTTTCTAGGGACTTGCCATCAGTTTTTACACTTCTTGACTTGCTTCACTGCCCTGCAGCTCACCGTGAGACCTCACTTTTGCATGTGTTCACCCCATTCAGATGCAAATTCGCGGGTCCCTGAACACACAACGCCGGCCGGGGAGTTCCCGATGGCACACCACATGTGGCTCCACATCTTTTACCAGGTACCACCGGGTTTCAGCACGGGAGGCCCTGCTGAAGCTGGCACCGCTTAGTTCCCAGAGCCTCGGACAATCCGGGAGCGTTTAGCTTTTCAGCAATTCTCAGAATAACCCCAAATAAATAAATAGCCAAAGTAAATGACTAAACAAGCACTGCCTCCAAGATGAAGTATTGCCTTCAACACCCTCCGGCCCTTCTGCCCTTGTTACAGCCCGGCCATGGGCAAGGACGAGGAGCAGCCCCGTGAGGACAAGCCTGCAGCCCCAGTGCCTTCAGCTGAGGTGCTCCGGAGAGTTTTCCACCCATTTCTGTGTCTCAAGGGATCAGAATGGGGCATGGAAGGAGAGCACAAGGTGGCAGGAGTCCCACAGCAAAATCCATTGAAGCCTCAACACTGCCAGTGAACCCTCAAGGCTGAAAAACTACCCTTCAGAGCAGGGGAAACCTCAGTTTCATGAAGGGAAAAGAAGATTTCCACGTGCAACGATGGGAGCAGCTTTTTGAGCCTCCAGCCGTCAGCAGTGCCTGCTGAAGTGAGGCGCAGATGTGGCCCAAGGGTCAGGGAGCCCTGGCTGTTTGGTGAAGCTGGTTGCTCTCAACAAAAAATGAACATACCCTTCTCTGCCCCCCAGGGAAGTCACCCTGGCCACTGCGGGGTCCTGCCCTGCCTGTGGTCATGGTGGTGTTGGAAATGTCGGACGCTGGTGGAGGCTGAGGTGGAAAGTCACCCGCTGTGGCGCTGGCGAGACGCTGACGTTGGGAAGAGGCACGAGGGACCGCGGGAGGATGGGCACAGGGATGAGGAGGAAAGTTGGGAAGGTGCCTGGCAAACCTTCCTATGATCTCTTATATCCAGGATGGGGAGGTGGAGGCCAACCCAAGGCAGCGCTTTTCTCTCTTAAGCAGGACGCAAGTTAATGTTTATGCGACAGGCTGAAGGCATTTTAATTATCCGGTGAGCAGTTGTGAGACTTGCTGGCAATGCCATGGGGGCATCCAAAGGAGTTGGGAGGGTTTTGGCTGGGCACGGGCTGGGCAGCGAGGCCCTGGGCACCAGCTGCCTGACGGAGCTACGGAAAGGGCTCACAGGGAAGGGGCTGATGGTGCTGAGGGAACGATTTGGACAACTGGGTTTTGTCATCTACATTTGAAGGAAAGAGGAGGTCGTCACCGTGTTGATGTAGCAATTCTCATCCTCCCCATTTACAGACTCTTTCTTAGGGCAGGGAAGGACCACTCTGCTTTCCAGGCCTGACCAGCAAGAGTCTGGCAATAAACGATAAGCTCTGGTACTCACCTGCGCTGTATTTGTTAGAGATGCCCTGGGCTCCAGGAGAAGCGAAGGACAGTGTCGCTACCTGAAACCCCTCAGTTTCAGCACGAGCAGAGGATAATTTCCAGAGGTGGGATTCAGGCACGGCCCACCCAGCATGAGCATCCCTGGGCATGGGGAAAGCAGCACGGCTCTCTCACGACCACAAGAAAGCAGCGTTGCAAATGGGAGCAGAGCTTCCTAGTATTTTCCTAGAAAACGTTTCTCAATAGCTTTTTTTTCTGTGCAACCGGAGAGAGAAATCATCTCCATATCGATCAATTAATAAGCAGCGGCAGCAAGAGCTTGCGCCGATGGTAGCTCTCAGTTAAGCGCGGTGGGTTGCGCTGATTTGTGACTAATGGGCCACATTAATTCCCAAATCATCTTAGCCCGGCTGGATGGCTCTGGTGGAGGGGGAAGATTTAAGACAATTGCTCTTTCCATCTTAGGAAGCAGCCATTTACTGTTGTTACTGCACATCGGGGAATACTTTAAAACGCTCAAAATCCATCAGCCAGATTTTAACCTTCTGTAGTGGGGAGCGGGACATAGGTCCTGCAGATGTGGCATAGAGCTGT
>NW_010973023.1:5918929-5919217 GCF_000737465.1 Haliaeetus leucocephalus | reverse complement strand
GAGGGCCCCACGGAGGGTGGGACCGCACTTCTCCAAAGCCACAATTCCTTATCTTAAGTGACCAGGAGAAGGAGCACAGCATATGTGCCTGGAGGAGGAGGCCCCACAGAAGATGGGACTGTGCTTCTATCTTAAGCGGTCATGCCAGCAGAAGAAGAGAGGCAACTCCGCAATGAACCCCCCCCAAAGCTCACCGACCGATTGACCGATTCCAGAGAACCCCAGGAATGGGACTGCACATGTCGAGACCATCGACTAACACACTATAAAAGAAGGGAGAACGAGTTC
>NW_010973023.1:5720691-5918359 GCF_000737465.1 Haliaeetus leucocephalus | reverse complement strand
TCACAGCCCTTCTCCGGCACACCTCAACGGGGAGGTGCTCCCGCTACGTACATCACAGATGAAATTCTTCAATGGCAAAACCTGAAAACCAGATTTAGGAGCAGAAAAGGACAGGGCAGCTCCCTCCAAGAGACCTTCTCACCCCTTTTTCCCCCAGGCTGGATCAGGCAGGTGCAGCTCTGACCAGAGATGCTGGTGGTAGGACCTCTTCCAGGGCAGTATTTCTAACCGGGTGATCAGGGCCGGTGGGTCCTTCGCTCCAATTTAGTTGTACAGTACACGTGCTTAGGTAGATGGAGGGATGCAGAGGACCTCGCCATCACCTCAGATGCTGCCACCCCCTCGCCGTCACCTCCAAACACGGCAAACGCAACACGCAGCTGCCGTCTTGCCAGCAACCAGCCACGCTCCGAGGACCAAACCGTTGCGTCGGACGTAACCCCAGCTGGACCCCGTGAGCCCTTTCTGAGCGGCCAGACCGTGCAGCACGGCATTGCGGAGAGCAAGCCGCCTCTCCTCCCGCACCAACCTCTGCTCCCGCTGCCGGTGCTGCGGCAGGGCCCGGCGCGGGACAGGGAGGAAACGCGGAGCATCGGTGGTACTCAAAGATGCTATGGATGCCCCGGGAGAACAAGCATCAGCGCTTTTCTTCAGCGGTACCACTAGCTGATCTGTTCTGCCTCCCAGGAGCTCCAGGGATGTCTCCTGCTGGTGTCCCACCAAAGCAGCTGAACGTGGCTTCTGCCACGGCAGCGCACGGCCCAGGACAGGCAGGGAGCACGGGGGAACCGACCGCAGAGCGTCCGCAGGGCGGCTGAGGCAGCAGGGAGGCAGCAAGAGAAATGAGGAGGGTTCCCCCAGCCACGTGTCCGCTTCGGAGGGTCCACAGCTCGTGGAAAGGAAGCCCCTCCATTGCACTCCAGAGCTGTGATCCCCCCCCCAAACCTCCCAACCAGCTTGGCTTTGCACCAGGGTGTAGTGGTTGTTACTTCCCCAAAACACACTGGCACTTACCTGAGGCCTCCACGGGCTCTCAGGATACTGAAAATAAAAGTCACTATTTCATAAATGGAGAAGAGGTGCAACGGGGGTACTCTGGATGCAACGTAAATTCTCTGCAATTGGGCTGACAGTGCTGGGCTGGCGAGGCAGAAAGATACTAAAACAATGAAAATTATCACTCCTCCCCACATCCAAAACCACAAGTGCAGACAAAACCCAACCCCAGGTCTCCAAGAGCTCACACCAGCACTCCCCTAAAGTCATTGCTCCACCACTCAGCCTGCCCACAACACACTGATGGCTGGAAAAAGGCTTTCCATAACTAATACGGAAAAACATTGCTGTCTAATGAAACCTTTACACTCCAGCAGACTATTACAGCACCATAGCTTTTCTTCTTATTATCAGCACAAACACATACTCTCTACAGCATTTCAGACATCCCTGTCTGGTTTACTGATACCAGGGTGATGGGCACACACATGACTTCACACCATGGGACCAGTACAGTATCTCACACGCCTGGTGAGAAGAACATCAAGCACAAGTAAGAGAAATTCTCAGCAGCTGGAAGTTAGAGTCTAATTTTTTTTTTTAATTAATACCACAAATCTTGCTGTTCATTTTCTTAAATTCACAAAACCAACAAATCAGGCAACGCTTCTTGTATACTTACACTTCTCAGACAGTTGTCTCTTCCACATCCTATGGGAATAGAAATTGCACTTTATTTTGTGACTAGATTATTTTTCTTTTCTCATACAAGCATCTCAAATTTTCCTTTGCCATTTGTCTTTCGTTCTCATTGATACCCAATAAATCAAGTATATATATATATATATATGTGAATATGAAGAACTTTCTCTTAATGATTTTAGATGAGTGCAGAATTTCAAGACAGGGTAAAACCCAGGTATGAACCCCCAGCCTTCAGGACCTCTTTCCCACAGCCCCATAGCCTACTTTTGAGATGTGAACCTCTACAAAGTGCTTCTAAGATGTTCTGGTATAAAAGGCTACTGTTTTGTCTTAGCAGTCCTTCATACTGCAACAGGAGGAGCAGCAATAGCAGGCACATGAGCAAGGACCAGACAGAAAGTCATTTGACGAGACAGGTAGCTGAGAATTTCTACCCAGGCAAGAAGCCATGGCAGGGCCAGGGAAATTGCTCTTGGGAGAAAGTTATCAAAACAATTTTGTTCTGTCCAATGGAACCAAAATAGAGAATTTAGATTGCAGGTGTTTCTGGCTCATGCAAAGGCTGCTTTGCTGAAGATCCCAAGGGAGATTAGCAAAGAGGTCCTTCTCTCAGCAGTTTTACAAAAATGATGTGGATGTGTCCCTTTCAGCAGGAACAGACATTGTACTAGAAGCAGAAAAAGATTATATGGGTTTTGTCTTAACTGCATGCTTTTTCTACCTGGCACAATGTCATCATTCAAAGAGCAGAGACCGTGAGACCACAAATAGTGCCGTAAAAACAAAGACTAATGTTTCAGTTGTAAAATCATTTTTTATTGTTACAAATATACATATGAATAAAATCCCCTCAACCTGTAATGTAAGTGGGTAGCTGTGAAATTTGCACACCCTCCCTCAAAAGCTGAAATGTTTTTACAGATGTTGAGCTATTTTTCTCGTAGAATTACACATTGAAAGGAAGCTAATATGCAGACAGAACTGAGGAAGGCCTCTAGAAAACACCAATATTAATAAAATTTCAATTGCCCTCATTCCAATCAACTATATACATTAATATACGAATGTGGAAGCATACCATGATTATACGTCATCCAAATCCTTCTCTGTTGTGCTTTTTGACAGTACACAAATGTAAGCATTGGAGCTTTATGTACAGTACGAGAACAGGAAGAAAGAAGCTCCCGATGGGAGAATGTAAAAACCATACCCAAGCATTTAATATATATAATCTATACAAATTATTTTATTAGTGTGCTCTTTTAATATAATTACAATGTGCAATTGCATACCGCAAGAATATATTTATAGGTAAGTCACGTGCAGATTTGACACATTTACATTCAGCAGTACAACACATTACCTGCTGTACAGTGTATTAGTGTAAGACAGTGCCCAGTTAATTTGCTTTGCTTTCTAAATGCCCTAATGCGGGGCACTCTTTGTAGCTGCTTCAGAGAAATTCAAGTAGAATACATGAAGGAATCGCTGGCTTTAGCAAAGGCGTGGAAAGGAACGTCTGCCTTGTACAGAACAGAAATTAAGGACCGAATCAACGCCACGTGAGTGTACTGTAAATCACGATTGGAAGATCAGGTTTTCTGCATGGAAATGTACCTGCGGTGAAAGAGCAGCTGGCTAGAAGGGCTGTTGATTGCTGTACCCTGATTGTTATAAAAAGCTCTTGCGCTATGAAGCACTTGTACTGATTGCTAAACAAAAATAAAATCTTTATCTGCTTCTTCGCCAGAGTCACTGGACTTGCTTCCCTGATGGCCGTCTTTACTTAAGGACCTCTGCTTCAGTTCCTGGAACTCATGAGACTGCTGCCCAGGGCTTCTTTTTGCAGCTGTATAAAATAGAAATGGGTCTCAATAATGATTGTAGAAGAGAGAGGAAGAAAAATAATAATAACAAAGTCATTCATGCACAAAGGACCTGCTCCTGCTCCCACTGGATTCATTTGCACTAGCGGGAGTAGCATAGGTCCCTTAATTCTTCAACCCAGAAAAAGGTCAGAGAAAAGAGAGAGAGCTCGAGCAAACTTTATGCCACTGTTGGTTGGCAAGCAGGTAAACTTTAAATATGAAACTCAGTACTTCACTGTTATCCGTGACATGGATAAACATTATGGTTAGAAACGGTCTAAAGACTTTCTTCTCATCGCACCACGTGAAAACCAGAACAGCATTCTTTTTTCCAGCTGGGCTGGATCTCAGACGATGCACTCCCGACTGCTCAGGTGGATATCCTCGCTGGGCACCCCTCAGACCGGTGGCACAGGTTCCAGGCAGGCCTGTCTCCCTAGCAGGACACATCTCTATTCTCCCTTTTGACTCAGCAGCCTTCATCAGGACAGACATTCACCTCGGCATCCAAGTTACCTGAACTGCTGCTCCCTGCCCCACCAGCACTGCCAGGTCCCGATGCCTTCCCAGTTCCCCGATGGAGGGGACACCCATGGCTCTGAGCCCAACGTGCATCTCTTCCAGCTGAGACCACGGCCTCTGCACCTTGCTGTGCTCAGCAGCCGAGAAAGAAGGAGGACATACCCACTTCCCATCCCCTAAATGCAAACAGTACCCATTTTGTTCGCCCAGCACTCTAAAATCTCGGCAAGGCCAGGGTTTTCCTCAAACCTATAAGGTTTGAAATAAATTGGAAAGAAGGTTGTAAAACCTTGTTAAGGTTTCTGATCTAATCAGTGGTCTACAATTGCTATGGTAACGAGAGTTATTATACACATCAGCGGGGGTGACGTTATGCAAGGATTGATAGCTTCAGAAATCTCATACTTCCAATTAAAATGAACCTTTAAACACACAGTGGCCCTTAAATGTGACTTTGTTGCAAGTCATCTCACACTTCGCCCCTGCAAAATCAAGTGTTACAGTTACGAGACCTTCTTTGCGCCACCATTTCAGATAAGGATGTCAGGCTTTGGTTCACAGGGATCCTTGTGCCCGTTCACATTTGCGCATGCCCCTCTTAACAAGGCACCAGCAGCCGCGGGGGCCATGAAGCACCACCTCTCCTTCCCTGCAGACCTGTCCTGGTTTCAGCTGGGATAGAGTTAATTGTCTCCCAAGTAGCTGGTACGGTGCTGTGTTTTGAGTTCAGTCTGCGAAGAATGTTGGTCACACTGATGTTTTCAGTTGTTGCTAAGTCATGTTTAGACTAAAGTCAAGGATTTTTCAGCTTCTCATGCCCAGCCAGCGAGAAAGCTGGAGGGGCACAAGAAGCTGGGACAGGACACAGCCAGGGCAGCTGACCCAAACTGGCCAAAGGGGTATTCCATACCATGGGACGTCATGCCCAGTATATATACTGGGGGGAGTGGGGGCGGAATGATCACCGCTCGGGGATTAACTGGGCGTTGATCAGCAGGTGGCGAGCAATTGCACTGTGCATCATTTGTATGTTCCAATCCTTTTATTATTACTGCTTTATTTACTGCTATTATTATTCTTCTTTTCTGTTCTGTTAAACCATTCTTATCTCAACCCACGAGTTTTACTTCTTTTCCCAATTTTCTCCCCCATCCCACTGGATGGGGGGGGAGCGAGTGAGCGGCTGCGTGGTGCTTAGTTGCTGGCTGGGGTTAAACCACGACAGTACCACTCACCCATAGCCTCACCGCCACAAGGGACAGCCTGCCCTGTCACCAGCGTGCGGCTCCAGCCGGAGCAGGGGCAGGCAAGCAGCAGGTTGTCGCTGACTCGTCTCCGTGGTCTTTCAAATTGTGCCAGGCTGTGTTAGGGTTTGCCAGGAATGTGGAAAACGGGAGGGAGGAATCCCGAGGGAGCCGATGCTGCTGGGGCAGCCTCGGCAGGGATGCTCCCTGTATCCCTGGGGGGCCAGCACGACTCCCCAGGCAGCGCTGGTGCGTGCCAACAGGCCATGAAACAGGGGACAGAAAGCTCTGGCCCGTTTTCGTTTGGCACAGACACTGTCCAGTCCTGGATCTCTGCCGTGATGAAAGCAGAACGGACACAACCAGCGCGCATCTTGCGGAGACCTACCTCCGCACATGCGGCACCATTTGCTACCCAAGTAGTTCTCCTGAGTCCAAAATACCTGTTTCCTTATTTGTGCTAGCCAAAATATGGGACGAAGTGAGAGCCAGCAGCTATGTGCTCAGTACATTCTTATCCCGGCTTTGCAAGTTGGGAAAGAAGAGGAAAGGATTTTGAGAAAGGTTTTTAAAGCAATTTAACGGAATTGGAGAGGATTAAGATACCTAAATTCTGTAAAAAAAATTTAGGCATTTCCACCTTACCAAACACCACTGCTTTTCAAAGAAATCAGTGCCTGGAAATTTTCGAGTCATTCTTGATACTTGTACCTCCGAGTAATTACATCGCCTTTGTTTGGCCTTCGTTCACTCTTCAAACAAAACCCAGAACACATCCTGCAGCAGTCATTTTAGTTTATGGCCTGATAAATCAAGACAGGTAGCTTGCCCCAAAAATGCCTGAAAAATATATCAGGCATTTAAGTCCACATACTGCAAGCAGGGTTCTGCCACAAGAGCTTATACTCTTGCCCTGATGAAACCATACACAGGTGACCTGCATAGATCTGCAGCAGCACCTCGGCTTTTGAAACTTACTTTCTTAGAGATACCTTAGAACAAACTAAAATATAGTAGTTTGATTATGACAGGGAGGAGAGATTCCAAGTTTAGGTGGGCTAAGTTTGATTCTACAATACGAAAAGGACGTCAAGTTTATACATTTGGGGCTGAGGATGTTAGAAAAGGGATACATGATGTCTTATAAATAGAAAAATTGCAGGTAAATGTAATTGCATAAGATGTTCACATACCTCATTAAAATACTTCAGAAAAAAAGTAATTTTGAATCATTGTTTAAACAAAGAAGTGAAGAGGTAAAGAGAAGCATGTAAACATGTACCATTTGAGAACAGGAGCTTTTATATTTTAAAAATACATAGATCAACCAAACCATTTTATAGCTTACTGAATGAGTTCACTATGAGTCAAAGCTGCCCTTCAGGAAGCGGGGCTTAAGCGTGCAGCACAGTGCTGAGTTTGGGTTCTTTTGGAGGTTTTTTGTTTGTTTACGCAGCTGAAAATCGAAGTACTACGTCAAAATAATCTGATTTACCTAGTTCTCAAATGGTTTTGTGAGTGACGTACTGAAACTGGCACTAACAATATTCAGGCTGAAATGTATTTTGAAATACTTCAGTGCACACCTCTTAAAAAGGAAAGGTATGTAAGCACACAAAGCAGCGGATAGTCTACCTGCAGCGTACTTACACAGCAGCGTGCCAGCATCACTGCAATGCGCAGGCACGGTTTGTAATGAGCCCTCTTCTGCAGAGGGGCTGCAGGGGCTGTATGGTGCTGGTCACTGGCATTGCCACAGAGGAAAAATGCACACACATTTCTTATCTGGAAATTTTTTCAGGTCACGTAGTTCCCACGGGGCCAGAAAGATGATTAGCATCCCATGAGATTTTTACCCTTCTCTTAATCCAATGACAAACCCACACCCTTTTGTGGTTTCTTTGCTATTATTGTTTCTTAACAATTGTTAGTGCCAGTTATCAAGCGCTGCCTCGATAAAAAATGAAAACTTCTAACCAGAAGTTGGCTGTGCCTTCCTCTGCCCAAGCACATTAGCTTCCTCTTCTGCACTGGTAGCATACTGCCCCGAAGTGGTTTTCACGTTGCCAGATGGCTTGGCACAGTCATGAGCTGTATCTCTTTTTTGACAATCTCCTGTTTGCTCTAGCAGGGAAAAGGATTCATTTATACCCCTAAGCTGTTCTGTAGACCCACATATGGAAAGTAATACAAATAATTTCACTTATCCGACCCATTTAATCAATTGTTCAAAGAGTAGTAATCAATATGTCAGATGCTTGCTTAAATTTAGTCCAGATATTTGTGTATGTCGGTAACTGCAGCCCGATCTTACAGGTGTGCTGTGTAAAGAGGTGTATTTCGAGATTGTCCCACAAAGTACAGTTAAACTCATTAACATAAAGCAATTTTAAAATCAAGTATCACCTAATTTGCAGCTTGCTTTTGCAGGAGATATAATTCAGTTTACTAACTTAGGCAGATTTGCAGTGATTTACCAGTTGCAGAAAAAAACCTGAGCATGTTAGCCTGAAAGGCAGCAGAAAGCAAGGCCAGAGGAATGACTGAGTGAGGAAGTAGAACAGTAATAAAGAAAAAGGAAAACATGAAAAAGAGTAAAAAAAATAAAAGAAACAGAATTTACTCTTTCCCGAACAATTTTATGCAAAGCATAGTAGCTCCGTAAGGACCTGGAAACCCAATTTTAGCCATTTTGAACTATTATTGATAAAATTCATACAGTGCAATGTAGCGGCAACTAGAAAACCCTGTGTTTGGCCAGGTCGTCTGTGGAAGTCTGGCTAAGGGAGCAAGGAGTGAGGAAAGCACCGTGTCTGACCGCTTTTGTGTAAGGATCTGGAAAAAGCAAACACATTTTAAAAATAAAGCAGTTGTCCCCTCTTCTCATGTGACAACACAAACTGCAAAAACTTGTCAAATCTCTGCTGCGTTAGAAATTGCTGTAACGCAGAAGGATTGTAGTTACAATCCCACGTTCCCTGCTTCTCCAATATGTCCCCTCACACGACAGGGAGACGGAGAAGGCATATAGCACAGAAATGGGGAGGTTAACCTCACCTTAACACGTAGCTGCAACAAGTCCCATTACATTGTGTTTCTCTAGTTATGTAGTAACAAGCTCTCTCACAGTCTGGTGAAAAGCTGGTGAGAAAACAAGGACTCCAGCCTATGCAGCTACCAGACAGCAGCTGAGAGAGTCTGTTGTGGCAACAGCCTTTGAGTGCAACCATTCCCAACATGATGGCACCGGTGTAGCGAGCCTGATCCCTAAGCTGTAGCCCAGTTCACCCGTCTCAACACCAGCTCTGACGGGACTAAGGGCAGGAGAATAAACAGGCTCTATTCTGCTTTGCAGCCCTCATAATGCCACAGCCACCGGGAGGCACTTCAGACACCCTGCTGTCTTTTCTGGACCCTGAGCCACAGGCTGTGGTGGCTTTTGCCAACATGGACCGTCTGAACCTTCAGCCCTTTCCAGACACAGGAGAGGTCCTGGGGTGCGTCGTGTCCTCCTAGCTCTACATAATTCACTTCGATTGTGGGGGTTCTGCTGGGCTATCTTTATGGCACAAGAGCAGCCCAAAGGCATCATATAGGTGGCTGAAGCAAGACTCAAAACCTGTAGACAAACACTTCACATGTGCTGACATGCGGTCACCAAATAGTAGCCACCACAGTAACAACTTCCCAAGCAGAGCAACACCCAGACTGCGAGGTAAGTTGTTTCATAAAGGAAATGGTAGTTTTAGGAGAGAAAGGGAGAAGCTTCTCAAAATGTACCATCCCACTTTGGGGATGGCTTTGCCCCTCCTTTCATCTAGAGGGTAACGGTGGGCTCTGTGGGCAGCACAACTGCTCAGCCTTCGCAACCCAGTGGTATGTACCTGCCTTGACTCGCTTGCCCCCACCCTACGCTACGAAAAACTGCTGGCAGAGTGTGAAAGGACACCCCTTTGTCTCACAGCTTAAGTGATGGGAATCACCTTGGATGTCTTTCTTGAGGAGACGCCCAGGAAGGAAGAGGTCTCACCCCCCGAGTTCAAACGCTGTCATTTGTGCCAGCAAACACCACGCTGAGCAACATTTCTGTAACTACTTCTCCACATATCCTATGCTATCAGAGGAAGCCTTAGCTCTTCTAAGAGCCAACCGTGGGCAAGGAAATGCATCAGCAAAAGTAGAAATCCAGTGCACACATGAAAAGCAGCAAAGACAAGGCAGCAGCCTACTGTTGTGCATAAAAGGTACCAAGCCCTGCCCTGGCACACAGAGACTCATTGCCCGAGGAGGAGGAGAACTCAGTCACATGCAGCACAGAAAGGAGAAATACAAACGAAGCGATAGGCTGGCTGCGAGGAACAAAGTCATGGCTGCTCCCTGGAAACGTGCTGAACCACAGAGCTGCATTTCACATTATTATGTGTGACCAACACCAATCAGCATCTCGATCCAGACCAAACCATAATATACACCACACTAGAGTCCCTTAATTGTTCAGCTACATTATTAATACCAAGAGATTCATCTTTCACTTGGTTTGATCAAAGGAAGAAAATACAGAGCACCAACCCATGCATGGAGGAGATGAGGGACAGGTGACCAGATACACTTCCCTTCCTCTTTTTTCCACCAAATAAATAACCCCCTTCCCTTCTACGTGAAAACAAATCAGGGGGCAATGAAGACAAGCACGCTGGAACAACAATAACAACACTCCTACCTTCTTGAGAAAATGATCTGACTGAGGGGCTGCTCTGACCATCCTTTTCTTTATCAGAAGGAACTTTCTTCAGCACAGGTGGAAGCAGGGCAACTTTTGGGGAACTGGGGCCAGAGGGAGACTCCGGAGCATCCTCTGTGGAGTACCAGGAACAAAAGGGTGAGAAGTTACATTTGTGCTGTAGCTCACAGAAACGGTGCTGTTATGATAGGTCAGACCTCAACACAATACACAAACAAGAAACAGCTAGAATCTGTGTCAGAAGAAGAAGGATTCAGGAATTTACATTGCGTCAAAAGAATGGTGAAAGAATTTCAACAGCTAAAGCAAAGATCTCAATTTCAGCATTTTTAACATGTACTGCTATTGTAGCACAAATAGAAATCTGATGGGACCAACTGAATTTCCTGCAAGATATAAGTATGCAATTTGTAAAGAACAGCTGAAAATTATTTGGGATGGATTTTTGGAAGTATTTGTTCTATTTATATTTTTATTGTCCTGAAACATAATGAACTGATCAATTTAGATGTCCTGTTTCACAGTTATAAGGCATAGAAGTGAACCAGGGAAACAGATTTCATAAATAGCCTGCAGAACTCTGTACTTCCAGGAATAAATTGCCAGCACAGAACAGGATAGCATCCGCAAATATTTTCTAAATAGAAAAAATACTTTGTCTTCTAGACTGTGAGGAAATCTGGAACTTAAATTCAAATCCATAGTTTAAACCATCTGGATACGTTGTTTGTCTAAAGACTGGATATGCGTTATGTATGGCAATTTGACTACCATCTTTACAGTCCTTTTGGGAAGATCTTTTCAGTCTTACACTAGACAGCCTTCATTTGGACAGTAGGGAAGTACAGCTACAATAGATTACTTAAACTGCTTGTATGTTTGCTTCCCAAGGAGTAATCGATGGCATGTGTACGCAACAGAGGAACTAGGAAGATACATTAGTATTGATAGAAGGAAAAAGGAACTCAGAGTATCACCTGTATTACATATCTGTACAATGAGTTAATTCAGTTGCATACTGGAAACTAATAGGAATTTATCTCGCTGTTGAGGAGCTACCACCAAGGAGTCAATCTTCTTACTTGCAGCAAACTAATGACCTTCCAAATGTAACTTGATCTAAACAGATACACCAATTCTTGGACCTTCTCCATGCTTTTGATGTGCCTGTGAGGCCAGTTGCTTTGGGAAGCTCGATATCAACATACGGATGAGCACAGTGCTTGGCAAACAACGCTATGTATTTCTGAACTGACGCTGTTATGTGCTTTATTGAGGAACCACTTTCAGTCTTGATGATTTGTGGACATCCAAGCTGTGTTCCTTTGCCCTCAGATTACTTAGCAAAAATTTGCTACCATTAGTTTGGCCACACTGCTGGAAACAACAGTGGGAGCAAGAGTGGAAATAGGATCATTGCTTGGCTCCTTCATCGCGTTGCCTGGGCGTGCTTAGCCAGTAAGTTCCTACAAGTACTAGGATAGAAGTTAGACTGCAACAGAGATGGTGCTGCTTTTACTGCCACCTGAGGAGCTGGCCTATTACAAGTAAATACTAATTACTCTCTGTGTTAAACCCACAGTACGTGCTCTCTGCAGGAAAGAGGAGCTGGCAGAAACAGATAGCTCAGGTCTTTCTGACAGCTAAGATTCTGAGGTAATACACTGCCTATTTTACAGATTAAGCATCACCAAATAAGCCATGCCTTCTTATTGTATTCATCTTTGTGAGCATCTTACCTGACACCACTCACTTTTATGACCATTTCTAAAATGGTCAATAAAATAAATTTAAAGCCATCTAAAACCTGAAGGTGATTCTGTATTTGAACAACATTCTACCCACTGGAGTGCAGAGACTAAGTAATGCTCAGGTTACACATCAAGGGCAGGGAGGACGGTGTAATATCCCCCTGCCCCCTCATCCTCACCAGAAATGACATCTTTCTAAGGTCAACAGCAAGTATGGAAAAAGCCTAGAGGTCTGCAAGCTCTTACAGATGGCTATGCTCACATTTTTCAGTCATTAGCAATTAATAAGATGTATTTGCCATAGCTACTGGGGGAGTCAGTAACTAGCATTTAATTCCCCTTAACTGCAGTGGCTTACTTTGAGAAGACTGGGTTGTGACATTGGCCTGTTAAACAGCAGACAGACAAACGCATGGGAGATCTGCTGAAATATTTCCCACTATTGGAAACCTTGAGATAATATTGGGACTGGAGGTTAGGACAGAGCAGAAGTTAATAGTCATTCAACTGGCAGTCTTGCAGGGTTATAAAAGCACAATTACAATTATTTCCAGTCAAAAGCAATAAGGAAAGAAATAAAGGCAAAACAAGGAAAAAGAGAGTGAGAGAATCGGTTTGTGCAAGTTATTAAGACTAACAGGCATTTGCTTGAGGGACTAAGAGCTGCCTGCCAGAAAATCCCAAGGACTTTAGTATTTAGAGCCAGGTGTTTAGAGAAAATAACAGTCATTTTTGTCAATGCTACTACAACAAGGCTTTGCTGCTGAAGTAGCTTTCTATGCTCACCTCTTCTGTGAAAACAGGCTAATTCAAAACAGCTCTGTCGCTATTGCTTCTCCTCAGGCTTTACCATTGCGGATCACAGATTAAACCATTTTAATAAGTTTATTTGAATCAGGGCAAAGGGAGGTGGAAAAGAAGGATGCAAGTCAAAAGCAAGTGACTGAAGAACCTCTCCCTCTACATTTAACTTCTGTTCAGGATGTGGCCATGGGCATGTCCTCGACAGCCCACACAAACACCACTCAGAAGTACCCAGCTGGGGATAACGAATGCCCAGAAGTGCTCCTCACCAGTACGAGAGGCAGAGCGTGGTTTCTGTGGCACTGTGGGTCGTCCTGCCAGGCTGGGCTTCGTTGACTGCAGTGGGGGTTTTGGGCTGGTCGGTGTATTGGAAGAACTTCTTGCCTTTGCACCAGCTTCTGCCTTTGGTTCAGCTTTTGAATTTTTTTCTGATGATGCTGAGATGGAGTCACCTTTATTTGAGGCAAACCGACTCTCTGGAAGGGTCTGCTGGAGTTTAGGCACTAAAATAAACAGACACATAAAATAAAGTCTCCTGCGACACAGAAGGCTCTGTGCACAGATATGCCTGTGTGGAAAATACCATCATTAGCTCACATATTTCACTGCTGCACTGCTGTGCGAGTGTGTAAGAGAACCCCTAACATTTCATTCAAAAATCACTGCAATAAAACATCTAGAACTGCTAGTTCTTACACGTGCTAAGCTTCATAATTCGATTGCTTCAGAGGTGACAGAATCTCCCCCTTTTTAATATATTTGGGGTGATGGCTGGCTGGACCTTATTGTTCCTTCGTATTTCTGGGAGCAGATGGTACAGCCTACCTGCTGAGAAAACAGCGATGGATCAGTGGAAAAGGCAGCCTTTGGCTGTTTTGTGCCTCTACAGACAAAAGGCTGGGTATCCAAGATCAACAAAGGAATCCTGGCCCAGAAAATAAATCCCAAATGTGTGATCAGCAGGCTACATCTTTTTATTTGTTGCTTTTAGCAAGCTCTAGAGGAGATTTTGAAACTTAGCCAAGATCAAAGTATTCTTTTTATAATATTTTGATTTATCTAATAACACTGTATATGGATTACGGTTTCCACACATTAGCAAGTTTATCAACATATTATTAATCCCAAACAAAGACCAAGGTATTTACAGATAAAGCTAGACTGACTTCCAAGCAATGAATCAGTCCTATCTAGCTGTGCATGTTGGTAGAAAGCCTGCTGGACTGTAGGCTTCAAACAAGCAAAATGCCTGCCCTACTTTCTCACTCTGCTGCTTTCAGAAGGTTGAAGGCTTGTATGTAGCAGGTATAACGATAATCTTGGAACTTGTATGCTAGCTTGGGACTTTCAGTAATTGTCACATCTTTATTCTCAGAAGAGAATTACGGACTAACTGAAATGCACGCTGGTAGCCTCGGTACTTGGCAAAGCCAAGTATGTGCTTACAGATGCTGACTTGACCTACCTACCTGCTATTCCCATTCAGAAATCCTACTTGTTACAAAAGTGCTGAGCACAGACATTTTAATGGCAGTGGGAGGGAGGGGAGTGTTGATATAGTTTGTTGCAAGCCAATCTCCAGTATGTTTTTCCAGCTTATGTAGCTGTTTTTCAGCTCAGCTGGAGTTAAACCTCTGGCAAACTATAGAGAGTTGTGTGGCGCATATATATTTGTGTGAGTGCGTGACAGGGAGAGTTTGTCTGCATGCATGCGATAGACTTTCATGCCGCAAGCGAAACAGCAGGACACCTTCGCCACCTGTGCGTGTGTGCATACAAAAAACCAGGCAACATCCAGACATGAAGCAAGGAATAAAAACCCCTTTACTCTCCTTCTGCATCACTATCTATACTTTTCCTATAGCAACATCCAGCAATTTTCCATTAACTCTCTTTCTTACCTTCCTAACCTCAGGCCTTCTAATATTATTAGAACCCAGTAAGTTAAAATAAATTAACCCAAAACAAAGACAAACTGTAGTCACAACAGTGAAGAGCAGCCTCAGGGAGCTCTCAAGCAAGAGTGGTAAAGAAAGAACTGACAGCTGGAGGCCAAAAGGAAGGGGCATGCACAGTGCAGTGAGGTGGGGGTGAAACGTGTCATATACAGACACAAGGACCAGAGGAAAAATTGGGGTCAGACACCCCCAGCTACTCTAATGCCCCAAGCACAGACTATTCTTGCTCCTCTGACTTCAGTTTGATGATATCAGGAGACACAGATATTACACAAGGTCCTCCTCAAAAGATAAGCTTTAAAAGCACTGATTTATAAAGTTCAGCATGCTCTGAACATGCTGTCCTTTAAAACTAGCTTTAGAAAGGTGCAAAACTTCAAAATCGATTTCTGAAGTGCTCAACCAAGATGGCCACATTTGGATTTTGATTTCAGCCTGTTATTTTCAGCCTTGCTTCTGTATGTTTTGGCAACCCTGTGTGCTGGGCTTGCAGGATACGTACCACTGCTGTTGAGAAATCAGACCTGGACTTCCCAGTTCAGCCCACTACTTTCAGTCCAGTGAACGTGGTACGCACAAACCCAGAGTTGAACCCCTTTTGAACACTTCACTGGCCAGTCCCAAAAGTATGCGCAGAGACCAGAATTTCGTCTTGTCCTGAGATAAGCTGCATTGTAGGCACTACCATGTCAGGGCCCAGGACTAAAGCTTGACAAAGGCACAGCAGGACTAGGTGCAGATGGAATCTGTGCTGTAAGCACTGCAAGGCTGGACTCCACTTTGTACGTGATGGAGAGTTGTTTTGCGCATGTATGCAGTGTTCAGGGGCCTCCGCAGCTTTATAGACAGCCCTAGCTTCAGTCAAGCTGGGTAAACCCTAGGAAGAGCCAGCTGCCATTGCACACGAGATGTCTGTTCTAACAGCTGAAAACCGGGACTACTCAAGCTGGTACATGCACAGACTACCTTGTAAATTGGTCATATTCAGGTCATCAGCTAACTTCAGGAGTTTCACTTCTTTGTGCACAGATATTTTTGCTGGCTCCCTGGGTTCAGCTTCAGCTTTGCTGATCCCATTACAAGCGAGCATCCTTTCGAAGGCGCCCCAGGCGCATGCACCAAGTACTTTCCCTCCTGTGCAACGTGGAACACAAAAGTTGACCTGTCAACTCAGCCCTAGAGCTGACTTCATGAGAACTGCTGTCCAACACAACACCAAAAAAGTGTGCTTTTGTTTCTAATCCTTTTCATGTAGCGTAAGCTCATATTTTGCCTAAGCAATTGTAGGCACACAATCTGGAGGGGGAAGTGAGATTTTGAGGTTAGGTATTTTGTATTTTCTAGAAAGAGTTTATACCAGGAAACTCAAACTGTACCTGTACCACTTCCATCCAGTCGTTCTGAGCTCGTCGCCATGTCAAAAGACTCTCTGGGAGTTGTGTCATTCCCAAGTTTCTGAAAGAGTGAGAAAAGCTCTCATATTAATAATATATCTGTAATTAATACAACTCAGTGGTTCTGTTAGGAAAAAAAGCTCTGATTTGGAAGCCATAAGGCAGAGAAAGCAGTGATAGTAATAAATGGTGGATTCTCTCTCCTTGTTTCTCTTTCAGTTCTTGGGAGATCTAAGCAGAAAGAAAACTTTGCTCATTTGTAACTAATACTGCCACACGTCAAGCAAAGCTGCAATGACACCCTGCCTCCTAAGCAACAGGTCTCCTAATGTACAGGACTGGAAACTGAAGGTGCTAGTTGGAAACAGTCTTCTCTCCAAAGATAGAATTTAAAAATTCCTCGTTTAGGTTTAAAATAAAAAGCCTTTTTCTGAAGATCTAGGTTTTTAATATGGCTGCTGAATGGATTTTATGCTCTTCCACATACAAGAATAACCGATTTTAGATAAACCTGCAACTACAGAACTAGCAGCACTCACATATTTTGCAGGATTCCTCTAAAACCAAACAGACCTTACTTACTGAAAGGTGTTTAAAGCTACCCATCACAAGTACTGCTGAATGCTCAGCAGCTCTAAAGAAAGGGGGCTTCTTGTTTATGTGCTGATATACTGGCTAAGCCTTCTGTTCTCAACAATAGCTTTCCTAACATCCCAGTCTCAAAAGAAAAGGTGCAAAGACTTTTGTCATATCATAGCTCTAGCTAAAGTGATCTTGAAACCTATGTATTCACCAGGAGAAGCTCAGATATACAGCCGATGTGCTTGTAAAGAAGAACCAGCCTCCTTTTACTGTCTTACCTACTACCAAAGCTTAAGCAGAGGGATAAACGAGAGGATACAAAAAGTGCATTGAAATAAGTGCAGGATACAGTATGACAGAAAGCCTTATAAAGATAAGGCTAGGCAAAAAAGTGAGATTTTTTTGAAACTAAAAAAGTGCAGATAGACTTTTGCAGGCAGCTTCAATCTTGATCCGCTATTTCAAGACAGTGTGGCAAATGACTTAAAGCAAATGGTTTGTGCTGGTGACTATTGCATTTGGTTATATACCCACAAGTAAGTCACGTTGACACGTTCAGGACACTGCTATCACTGCTCCAACACCAACTCTGCATGACTCATGCTGGGATCCGACTGTCCTATAGCGTTCAGAAACCTCCACCACATGCCATGCAGCGCACGTCAAATATGGTCCCTGCTCTTTGGAGCTTAAAATACGAAAGACAGCTAGGTATAGTACGTAGATAAAAATTGGACAACAGGAAATGCAGGAAGGAACAGAATGGTTACAAGTAGCAGGAGCACATACTAATTATAGAAAACTTGATGGATTTAGAATGAAAATAGTATTTTAAATATAAACATAAAGCGAATGATCTCTAAATATCCACACTGGCCACATATCTTTCCCCTGCGGTGGTAAATCAACACAGGCATTTCAAGAGAAGCAGATTTTGGGAAGCGATGCAGAAAACAGTGTGATTGGCCTTACAGATTTACTGATACCTCCATTTTGCTCATGTAATCTCACGGCTCCTAAAACAAAGACTCTCTTCAGTACAACAAAGAAAAGGATGGAGATGCTGAGTGCCTGCTATTGCTGTATAAGACCTGGCAGGGCAATGCTACCTCCCAACCTCTCCACTAAGTACAGGTGCGCACTTAAAATGGTACACTGCATTAAGGAGGATGCTATTAGAATTGTCATTAAACTTCCTGTACTGTAAACCTACCCCGATATAGATATAACTATCCATTCTAAGGGATTATATTTCTACAGATTTTAAGTATAAAACCATCTGTGTGTTAAAAGCCACATGTAAGCCAAACAACCAAGTCTTCTGGTCAGAAGCACTCTAGAAATGCCATGACTTATAGGGCCAGAATGGTAAGCTATGGTGCCCATACGGACAAAACAAACTCCCCTCCAAAGCTAGCAGGAACATTATGCTTTGTACCACTGGGTGAAAACTCAGTTTTTATTCCCATTTCTTGACTGTCCTTGATATTTTGGCTGAATTCTCACCTCTCCACCTCCTAAAGTCACGTGTTTCTTTGTGAGACTGTCTTGGCTGTATATTTTTGAAGGGAATACCACTCTCCACTTACTGGATTTTTCTTCCATACCTTGGAAAAAAAACTTTTGAGAACTGAAATTACCATTAATTTCTTCATGGAATGTGAATTCTCATGAACTTTCACCAAAACACTCGTTTTCCTATGTAAATATTGAAGATATATGCATAACACTTAGCTACAGTAAATGACTTAAGAGAGCTGTATGACAGTATGAAAACTAACTTCACCATAACTCCTTCCTCCCTCCCTAGTTATGGGACTACTGGAGAAATATGACCATGTACAGAGACAAGTACAAAAGCCAGCGCTGCTATCTATTAGTGTAGTACTTAAAAATGCAATTAGGATGTTTGCATAGTTGGCTACCTACGGTACACACATTATAAACTGCGTACGGTCCCAAGAGAACTCTAAACACTAGCTGCAAAAGTTTACTCTGAGAAGCTGTCAGTCATGTTAGATAACTGCAGGTGAATTTATCATGTAGATAAATAATGACCAGGCTCTACTTTTAATAGGAATTTGTGCAAGGCTGGGAAATACTGCACAGTTGGGTGCCATTGAGAGTGAGTAAACAGGTTGCAGATGATCTTGGTCTGCTCATAAGTCCTGCTCAAGATATTTAAAAATTCAGGTTGTAAACACTAGATGGAGCTAAAAGATCTTTTTATGTATGCCTAGAGGCAACACTAATCTCCATATACTCGTCTCTGCCATTAATGCCAATTTGCACGTTGTATTCTAAGCAAAAGAAAACAAAAAAGCATTTACCATCTTTCCATCTACTGTGCACCTGCTCACACTTGTATCTGTAACAAGACTGCAGTAGGGTATGAATGAAATAGTAAATTCCTTCTGGCTTTGTTTTCACGTAAAATAGCTCAGAATATAAGCAGCCATATGTACCTTAAATTTTCTATCATACTGGAATTCTGATAAATTTGAAGATGTTAGGCAAGTTGATGTCATACCCATCCTAAACAATGTAACAGCAGTGGGATGCTGTCTTCTGTAGCTCAACCATCAGGATACTGTATGATTTTCACCTTCATTAATATCATGAATAAAAGCGCAAACCTAAATTATTCGACATTGCGATCTAGGATGAAGTATGTGAAAAATTCTTTTGAACAGCAGTTCAATTTTGTGTGGTCTGGGCAACATTAAGAATGGATAACTCAGTGCCCTGCTGTGTACAGATTCCTATTTCAATTCAGTTTTCTTGTCTCTCTTTAAATGAAAGACGACCTACTTTTGCATTCCATAAATATCAATTTTTACAAAATCTAACAAAGAAATAAGATCATTAACATTATTTTCTTGAAAATTAAACCTGAAATAAGAGGGGTAACCTTCCCAACCAGTAAAAAAGCAAAGGGTGGGGGAAAAAAAACCTGGGAAAAGGCAACAACTTTTATTTTTGACAGATGAAATCCAAGTTTTCAATCAATGCTACGAAAGCTCATCAGTTGAAGAGGACTTTTACTCTCCCCACTTAAAAAGAAATTACACATGCTATATTCTACCTCAGTCACATCATTCCAGATCTGACTAACTTCAGATGACAAGTGTTAAGAACTTGAAGAGCACCAAGCATACACAATTTATGGAGTTATAAGAATTTATATAATCTGGAGTAGCCTGGTATTTTAAAAGTTACAGGCAGAGCGTAACACTTACTTAAAATCATACAGCATTTTATTTGAAAACTTGGCGTTTTAGAAATCAATAAGATTCATGGGCACTATTCAGCACCAATGAGAAAGGTGGGAATTGGTCATTTCTTTAGAAAAATCGGTTTTATGCTGAGGACCCTTTAATGAGCCACAGACTACTGTGTTAATTTGAATCTGCTTATTACAAGACTCCAGTGTCTACAGGAATGGTTCAGACATCAGGGCAAGCATTCTAAGACTAAGAAGAATGGTAAAAATGCACTTTTAGTGCCTTCCTTGGTCACAGCAAGAGAATTCTGCAATGTGTTAAAGGAAGGAAAACACAGCAAAGCTTTGCAGATAAGCTTTGTCATAAGGTTACACCTTCCAAATTACAGGGGATAATGGCAGGGAATGGATAGCATCTGAGTGCCCTGCATGTGGAAGACGAAGAGAGGAGTGAAAAAAGGCCGATCCTTTGGTAATTTTAGAACATGCCAACTGCAGCTGGGAGGAAGCAGGGGATGATAATGGGGAAGTTTAATGGGAAATGGGCATTAGGCAAAATAGGTCGGCACAAAATGCTTTGGAGCAACACCAGGACATTCCACTCTGCACATTTGCGAAGTGAAGCAGTGCTCCTGCCCAGCATCATCACTTCACAGAGGAAAAAATTAGAGAGAGTGAAGGGAATCCAGACAGATAATTGGGAATAGATTAATTTTTTTTAATGTATGCTTATTTTCTTTGAGTGTTAGTATTTGAAATACAGAAATCAAAGGCATAAAAATAATTAGGTGTGGTACAAAAGAACATAAAAAAGTGCAACGAGAAAAGTATAAGCTGAATAGTTGTAAACAGTGTCTGGAAGCTAGATTTACTTCTCTGCATGGAATATACATTTTAAAATACAGTACATCTCTCCATCTTTCTACACCACCTTCCAAAAGAGAAGAGTACAGATAGTTACCACTGTAGTTAACTCTGCCAAACACCTGAGGTACCAGTGTGCAGGGGGCACAGAGTAAGAAGTCTGTCCTAGCTTTACCTGTTGTAAAGCATGCTTCCATTACACATGAACAAACCACGCATCATATAGAGTGGAGACATGCAAGCTGTGCTTATTAGTCACCCAAAATTACTCTGTAATACATGCAAACAATTACATGTCCTTTTCTGTGCTTATGATGGCCTGACATGGAGCACAAGAGCTGGTGTCACCTCCTCCACAAGAGGAGAGACAGTGCAGGCTTAAGGGTGCATCTCCTGCTCCACATGTGCAGCATTAACCCCTGGCCAGGGTATTCGTGTTCAACCACCACAGCACAGAGCAATCCTCTTGCAGGAACACCATAATCCCTGGTGGAAAGCAGGACTGTTGTGTTAAGCCACCAACCCTTATAGAACCAACCCACCTCCCCTGAAGACACCTAGCTCCTGCACATTTTTTCAACAACTCAAAAGAAATCAAACTGCCTTCACCTTCTGAGCAGAGGCTGCTCTCTTCTCCTGCTTGGCTTTCATTTCTGCGAGAAGTCCGCTGCCCATCACCTGCACGCCATACCTCCGGCCTCCTTGGGGGCTTCCTTTGCTGTCACCCCTCTCAGCTTTTGCCGCATCGTCTGGCTGTGCCTCCTCCAGCGAGTCTGGCGTCTTTAATTCTTCAGATCGCTCAGTACCACCGTTCTGCTCTGCAAGCTTTACCTCCTTCTTGCTTGTGTCCACAGCTGGACTTTTTGCAGCAACCTTGGGCGAGGAGGGCTCCTCTGCCACCAGCACAGTCTGGGGACGTTCAGATTTGGAGCCTCTTGATTTGATTAAGTTAAGGAAGCCACTCTTCCTTGAGTCCCTTTTCTTCTTCTCATCACCTGCTTCACTGGGCTCACTGCTGTCTGAACTTTTAGTTGATGGTCTCCTAAAAAAACAGGCACAGACATTTTAAACTCTCCTCCACTCCCCTGCTCCCTCTCTTTTAAATAGTACCAAGTGACTTCTCCCGGGCAAAGTCAATCTTTTGCATGATCCGTATGTTTGCCCTAGGCTAAGTCATTAGCTGGTGTCTTTAAATTAAAAACTGTACAATTAACATTAATCATACTGTCTTGAGGATTCCTGTGCTGGCCTTGTGCATGGCATAATGAAGAGAGGCAGTCATTTCATCTGCACTGGGCACCCAGCTATTTCCAACACCAGACAGCTCTGCCCAAGCTGTCTATGCACATATGTATTGGGTTTGCACGTCAAGGTTTTGGTAGCAGGGGCCTACAGGGCTGGCTTCTGTGAGAAGCTGCTAGAATGATCCCTTATGTCCAACAGACTCAATGTCAGCCGGCTCCAAGATGGACCTTTTGCTGGCCAAAGCCAAGCCCATCAGCGATGGTGGTAGTGCCTCTGGGAGAACAGATTTAAGGGGGAAAAACTGCTGTGCAACAATGGCAGCCAGACAGAGGAGTGAGGACACGTGAGAGAAACAGCCCTGCAGACCCCCGGGTCAGTGCAGAAGGAGGGGAGGAGATGCTCCAGGCGCCGGAGCAGAGATTCCCCTGCAGCCCGTGGGGAAGACCATGGTGAGGCAGGCTGTGCCCCTGCAGCCCAGGGAGGTCCATGGTGGAGCAGATCTCCACCTGCAGCCCGGGGAGGACCCCACGCCGGAGCAGGCTCCTGGCAGGACCTGCGGCCCCATGGAGAGAGGAGCCCACGCTGGAGCAGGTTTTCTGGCAGGACTTGTGACCCCACAGGGGACCCACGCTGGAGCAGTCTGTGCCTGAAGGACTGCAGCCCGGGGGAGGGACCCACGCTGGAGCAGTTTGTGGAGAACTGCAGCCTGTGGGAAGGACTCACATTGGAGAAGTTGGTGGAGGACTGTCTCCCGTGGGAAGGACCCCATGCTGGAGCAGGGGAGGAGTGAGGAGTCCTCCCCCTGAGGAGGAAGGAGCGGCAGAGACAACGTGTGATGAACTGACCCCAACCCCATTCCCTGTCCCCCTGCATCGCTGGCAGGGAAGAGGGAGAGAAAACCAGGAGTGGAGTTGAGCTGGGAAGGAGGGAGGTGTGGGGGGAAGGTGTTTTAAGGTTTGGTTTTATTTCTCATTACCCTACTCTGGTTCTATTGGTAATAACTTAAGCTAATTTCCCCAAGTTGAGCCTGTTTTGCCTGTGACGGTAGTTGGTGAGTGATCTCTCCCTACCCTTATCTCAACCCATGAGCCTTTCATTATATTTTCTCTCCCCTGTCCAGCTGAAGAGGGAAATGATAGAGCAGGTTTGGTGGGCACCTTGCATCCAGCCAGGGTCAACCCACCACAACATAAAATTTCACTCTGCTCTGTTTCCAGAGTGCGCTACCTCCGGTTTGCACCTGCCCATTAGTAAAAGGAGAACAACTGATCCAGGCACATGATTCACACAGCTTTGGGGGATCTCATCCCTTAAGGACCCTGCTTGAAATAGGAACTAGTTGGCACAGCCACCTTCTCTCAATAAGGAACACAGAGAGGTCACCTGTATAGTGTGGAATGGTCATCCTCAGAAAAACAACCAACCCCAAAACAACCCACCTGCAGTAAGATTTCCTACAGGCATCCTACAAGCGGAGTATTCACACTTGGGGGGAGAGCTGGGCACGTAAGACATCTGCTTAAGAGCACCCCAGCCGGAGAGAGAGCCACCAGTGTAGCAAATGGCGCAAAGATCCCTAGCTATGGGCATGGCCAGGGACGGGCATGCAGGGATGGCACTAGTTCATGGGGACGTCTGAAACGAGCGGCTGGCAGGCACCCAAGGGAAGCACAGGAGGATGCAGTAGTCTGTGAGCACCCTGAACTTAACCTGGCTAATCCATTTTTCAAAGCTACCATAATTTTACCACTATACATAGTATATCACACATGGCTTCACATGTCACTATAGATATTTATAACTCACAGTGACTTAAAACATTTGCTTTTTCTGACACAGCTTAAGACCCACCATTTTCCTTAATGGATGTCACATGACAGAAGGGGTCATTCCAAGTTGTCTGGAAATCGCCCTAGCTTTCTCATTTATTTATGTAAGTATTTGCGTGTGTGTGCGTGTGTATGTGCATGAACATGCATGAATACAACATCTAGATGCATGGATCTGTAAAAATACAACCAGCTACAAAGCAATTGTATAAGCTGTATAACCCTTATACAAAGCTGAAGGAGACATATCTTTCAGATGAATGTATCACAGTTGACAAACTGGTCAAACATGTCCTTAACATATTTCTATAACAACATAAATCTACTGTCGTCTATCAAAACACTATGTCCAACAGCAGTCCTTACTAGACAGAGACACCTGTGTGTACTACTAGCACCGGAGAGGAGATCCTCAACCAACACACAGCTCTACTTCAGCTCTAATGAGCTCTACTGAAGGGTAAAATGAAGTCAACTTAATTATAAAAATACACATTAGTCAATAATCCTCCTCACCATGATGTGTTAAAGCAATTTATTTCAAAGTAGTCATTTTTAAGGGAGGGTAATTGAATTCACAATGTCTTGACTACTAAGGTATTTTCTGACTTTGGCAAGAGCAACCCTGGATATTGGGAACAGAAGTCAAATAGAACTTGGAAGTGCTACTTGCCCAGCTATCAGGATGAATATTTTTTTATTCAGTTTTTGAAAACATTAAATTTGAACTTACTTTGAATCCATTTTTGTCACTTTCTTCGTGAAAAATTCATCCACACCTTCATCCACTCTCCCCATGAGGCCATTCTGATCCCCTTCTGGAGGCACTCCAGCAGACACCTGACAGAAGAAAAAGCTCTCTCTGGTATGCAGTAATCTAAGCGTATTTGTTTCAATGATAATAATTAAGAGTTAAGACGACATAAAAATTGCATGTGCCAACCAAACCCCACTGCAGACAATGAAATCACCACTGGAATCCCCCCTTTAGACAGGCCAGACAACACTCTACATCAAACGTAAAGTAACCCAAAACACCAGTGACAAATTAGATACTGCAATGCACGAGGCCAGGAATCAAATGCCTTGGGCTTGTGAGAATAGAGCATTAGGTCAGCTAGAAAGGAAAAAAGCAGTTAAGGAAAAATTAATTCCTTATCAGGTGGTGACCTGAAGAGAAAGTACTTTCAAAAGCTAGTTGTTTCCCTATTCAGAAAAACCCCATATGTTCTGGATTTGGGATTTAGAGATTTAGAAACAGAGCTCCAGCAGGCTAACAGAGCCTTTTATAGTTCATTCAGTCCAGCACTTCCACAAGCAGAGACTCTAAATACAGAATCAGATGTTTCACTTTAGGAACCGAACACAGATTTTCACGGAGTGCCTGAAAATGGAAAAACTTGCTCCCTTTCTTTGGTTTCAATGCCCTCATTTTGAATGTGGGTGACTGGAGGCATCTAAACCAGGCTGAGTTAGTAACACCTGCCAACCACAAAGGCCCTGTGAAGATTAGCTGGTGACTCTGCAACCTCCTGAAGATGAAACACACGGTATCCTGGGAGGATTTCTCATGTGGTCTAGCTCCCGTATGTGGCTTTGATGTGGAAAAGCTCTTATTACCAGTAGGCAGACTTCCTTCAATTTAAATGCTGTATGGAAACCTTTTAGGTGACTACAGAGGACTCCACAAGACTCAACCCAGTTGTATTCTTGGTAGTACTATTGACCAGGAATCAGTCTGCCACAAAATAGCAGGGTTTGTAATTTGAAGCAATTTAAATCAAGGAATCTCCTAGATGCCACGATAACTCAGAGTAATCCCAGCTTCCCGTTTCAGCTGGAATGCACGCTCTTTTCTATGCCTCTAAAAAGAAAAATAAATACTCTTAAAAGCTGCTGTTAACATCAAACCCAGCCTCATTAAGCCAGGACAACGGATTGCATATGAACTAATGCTTTGACACATCCAGGAAACTTTTTCCTTTCCATGGCTGAACCATGTTAGAAGTCTAGTATTTACTCTGTTCTCAAAGATAATAGTTAATATTTTATTGATACCTGCTGTAGCAATGTAATACTGATCAGAAAAGAGTCCACCCGGTAACGACTGCTTTGCTGCCAGCCAAACTGCATATTTTCTATAAAAAACAGTTTTATTCTAAGCAGCACAACAACTTCTCGGACTTCCAACTCTGCTACCTTTGGGGTTTTCTGTAGAGAACTTGTTTAGCTGGAACATCTGACACTAGGCAGCAATGCATATACTAACATCTGGGTTGGTCACACCAGTGCTGGTTGTCTCGATGTAAACATTTACCTTCTCAGTCAAAAAACAGTTGACACTGATGTTTCAACCAAAACGTGTCAACCAAAAGTGGACGACATGTTTCAACAGAAATGAGAAACTATTTAATATTGATACTGGAGCCCTCCAGATAGTAGGAACAAACATGTAAGTATCAAAGGCAAGAGCATCTCCTGAAGGGGAAGTAATGCAAGAATCCAATGATCTACAAAGGTCTACCTCAAAAAAGAGAACAGTCTGCATCTGCAAAAGCAGCAAGTTCCTAAAATTGTCCTAAAGACATACGTAAATGTTGAGGGCCTAATAAGGTCCTCAAGGCACAGGATTTCCTTACAGATGTTTACTGTAATGCCTTTTAGTGACCAACGTTAATGTAAAAGACTGAGCCCTGGTTTATTTCATGGTTTACGCTCCTAAAAAAAAAAAAAAGGGTTAAGTTTTCATTTGCCTTTTTTTTTTTTTGAGCTTTCTATATTTCTTTATTGAGGAAAAAAAAAAAGGCTTGGAAGCAGAAATAAATAAGATTCACCTCTTTGCTGTACTAAATCTTCACATACGATGGAAGAACTCATGAGATTAAAATCTCACAAAAAATCTAAATGATAAACAACTGTTTCATCATATTGCTTCAAAGCTACTTGGCGTCGGGTGGTGCTGAGGTTTTATTCCACCCCCACCCCCCCCGAACACTGATTTCAGTAGAAACTCTGACAAAACTGTAAATCTTTCTTCTGCCTGCTCACCTACCCCAAGTTAAAAGTTTACATTTCTCCCTTTTTTCTCCATTTTTCTCTTGTTTCTTATGTTTTTCAGCTTACAAAGAACAAATCTGTTTTCCAGCAAGACCAGAGAAGTACAGCTATGATCATGTGAGATCCCTTAAATTACTAAATGGAAATAAGGGGAACAGCAAACAACCCAACAGACCTGCTTTCAGCGGTAGAAAAGGTCAAGATTTTGCCTCTCACATTTCAAGTGCTTTTCCTAACCACTGCTTTCTGTATTCTCAAAGTAGCAAAACCAGCAGCAAATCAATTCTGCAAACAATGCCACAGTCCACTCATGATTCTGGCCTTCAAAATTTGGCTGTTTCATTTTGGAAGTATCAAAGCAAACATCTCAAGTCTTTCAAAAAGTTGTTTAGACTTGTTATGAGGTCAGAACTAGTAAGGACTTAAACGATCCATAAAAACAAGACAGGGACAAATGAGTTTAAGTAAAAAAGTTCCTTTCAATTTCTGCAACTAAATAAACACCTAATTTCCTAATTAATTCAATATGGATGAGCATTCCCACAACGTTGCACCATCATGGGAAGTAACACTTCTCCTCCACAAGAAGTAAGCTTTTTCTATCTGTTGAGCAAGATATTGTATGGCCTAGTTCCACGCCTGGTAGCGAAGCACTTGCCCTCCCATGCCCCCACTCCTTCCACACCCCTGCGCAGATGGCACAGGACGAGCTGAGTAAGTTTGGAAGAGAGGCAAGTTTAGCAACTGGGAAAACATGTGCATTCTGCAGAACTGGAATTGGAAGAAGTAAACACAGATGTGTTTTCACTCCAACGTGGAGATCAGTCCGTCCTTCTGCTACCTCTCTCCTCCCCTGTAAAGTGCAAGGGAACGGAAAGCTGGCTTGAATATCCCCTCTGCTTGAAGGTTTCTCCATTTCCAAGCGGTGCCAAAAGCACTCTACTGCCCAATATGATCTTTCCCAGCATCAGGGAAATTTTCAAGGGTCCTCTCTGCCGACAGTCCTCAGGGAGCAGAAGAGGCCACAGGCATCCATTACTAGGCAGCATAACTCAGAGAAGCGATGGCTGCCCCTCGATAAACGTTACTTTTATCAGCTGTGCACTGTTGCTGTTGAGATAGCTCTGTAACTCCTCCAGATCTGTCCTTACATACCCCAAGGACACACCATCACAGAAATAAATCTTTATTGATGTGGTATGCCAAGGAAATGGAACTGTGAGAACTCCACACACATGTACTCGGGTTCACACCAATGCCTTTCGTAGACAGACAGTGCTCTTCTGTTTTGCTTTTCTAAGGCAGGCTCCAGCATGAAAAGCAGATCTGTGACTATGCAGATTCGCTGGCCCAAACACCATCTTTAGTTAAGGAGCTGTGGGAAGCTGGGTGTCACAGAGTAGCTCCTCTAAGAGCTGATAGAAATAAGAACTCATGCCAAGTTACCACATCTTAATGCAGGCAGAAAAAAGGATTAAGACTTAACAAACCCTTGCAATATAATTGACAAGTCTCATGATATTTTCTGTGTTTCCTGTGAAAGCACCAAGTACCTCCAGAAACTGCTTCCATGAAAAAACAAAAGCAAATTAAAAAAGGATAAAACATGTCTTGTTTGACACAGCCTAAAACGAGGATAAGAAGCTTGTAATAGGAATTGCACACTGAAAGACATGAATACCAGCAGAAAAATTAAGTAGTTGCTTATGGCTTTCAAAACTTTAACAGTTGTCCTCATTACATTGCAAGACCTGACTCATGGCAAAAAGCAATCAACAGATGACATCGCCAGCAATATTTTAATGTAGACTCACTGCTGCTTGGCTGGGCTGCTGCTTTTTATTCCTTTTGGGCCTTAATTTTGTAAAGTGTTCCAGTTTTCTCCCTTCTTCTGATGGCAGCTCTGAAATGAATCCAGAAGTTCGTTTGTCCGGCCTGCTGGAAGGAAATGGTGGGTCTTCTATATGGATAGGTACTTCTTCCAGTGCTTTATCTAGATCAAATTCCATTTCTAAGAGAAATCAAAACTTTCTAATTAGACTTAACATGCTATTTAAAACAAAAGTCAATGCCATTCCTCTCTTTTGTGGTAAATACTTATAAACACATTTCAAGATCTCAGCCACAACATGTCTGTGAGCAGACAGAACACCGTGAGGAAATATTTACTACCAAACATGCTAGAAGCATCACAAAACAAAGCAACCAGTGTGGGCCTCAAATGCAATCCAGAGGGAGGGAGAGTCACCTGTGCTTTTTGATCAAGAACTACCTAGAAGAGTCTTAGGCAGGCAAAGAAGCAAAAAGATTTTAAGAAATTCTCACTTACCAAAAGCTCTGGACACCGGCCGGAGCATTCTACTGTGGATGCTTTTCCTTTTTGATTTAGGAGTCATCTATAAACATAAACCAAAACAAAATTTACTTTAGCAGACAGAAGAAATGACAAAGAACACCTTTTCCTTTCTAGCCAACAAATCAGTTCTTCAAGCCTATGTATCGTTTCAAGATCTCATTGGGTTTAACACCATAAGGGAATGGGGTTTTTTTCTTCCCCTTCTCAAACATTCAGAACTTTTTCTAAATGGACATTTTGTTCAACTGACTTTGAACAGAAGCAGGGAGGTAGTTTATTCTTCCCATTAAAACTACAGGCTGTACACAGGATGATTATTTGAATTGTCCAAGCATTAACTCATTGATCCCCAACTGTAAAACAATGGAACTACTAAACCCTCACCTCTGCATTTGAGAGCATGAGGCACAAAAAACTTAATTACTGTGTCCAGTACTGCAGAGTTAATGACGATACCAAGGATAGTCTCCCCCTCGTTCTGGCTTTTATTTTTGATACAAAATACAATTCCTCAGTTCATTTGTTAGTGACACGCTACTGGGAATGATTAAAATTCAGGTATCTATGCCTCTGGACACTACCACACAGCTCACCCAACTTCCCTAGGAAAATGCAGTCTTGGAGCACAGGGCCTTTCTTCAAAAAGCAAAAATACCGTGTCAGTGTTAGCAGTATGTCCAGCAAACACATGACTTCCCCGGACTTTGTGTATGCTGAGAGTAGGTGGAAAGTTACCTCGGCATACATTTAACATAGTTAGTGAAAGTTACACACTATTATTCTCTCATCTTCACATTCCCAGAAAAAAGGAGTACATTGCCTTAAGAGCACAAATACCCAGACTTGAGACCTGAGGTTGTTATTTCTGGAATAAAGTTGCCCTTATTTTCTTGCCTGAATTCTTCTGAAAGTTTGCATGGCAAGAAAGACAGTTTTGCTACAGGAAATGCATGTGTCACCAATTCAGACCCTCTCAACATAGCTCAGCATTGTAAGACTTTGAAACAAAAAGATGACCTGCAGGTTTTCTAAAGAGTTAATTTAAAATGACTCAGCTTCTGCAAGGATGGACTCCTTCTGTTGTAGAGTCATACATGCTGGCTTTAGGGACATCCACGTAATTGCATTTACCTGCTAGTTTTGAAGCCTAGTGGCGTCAAATCTGGAGTGTCAGTCAGGAAGCTGTTATGGCTCACAACTCGTTAAAAGAATTGTTAATCAAGTTTAGTAGTATCAATTTTCTATAAGCCAGAAAAGACACAGTTGGCATTGACATTTCAGACAAATCATGAATCGTTTAAGGTAAACGTTTGCTAGTTTTTATGCATGGGAAGTTCAGTGCACAGACTGACACTGAGTTCATATTCCCATCCAAAGTGGTCAGGGGATTATTATGCCACTATTCACATGCCTAGGGTTATGACAGATTTTCGTAACAGGAAAGTTATTACCCATCTTCTCAAGACCAGAAAAGGACTTCCAGACTACAGAGCAGGCGGTGATAGCGCTGTCTGGGCAACAGAGCTGTTTTTATGGCCCTGCACATCGCTGGGCAAAAAAAGATACCTTCAGCTGTTGCAAGTTCACACTTCCACATTTAACAAGCATCAGTAAATGAGACAATAGTTTCAAAACCAGCCAGGAAATAGCTTGCCACCTGAGCAGACTTACCCTGAAACTAATGAGCAGGCATCAAAAGGTCAGACATTACTTTCAGAGTTACCAATAAATTAAATGCAATGGATTTGATGGCAAGTGGCTGGAGAGGTGCCGAACTTTTTCAGCCAAAATTGCAGTGGATTGTGCAACAGGTAGGCAGCTGGGCAGCCTTTGAGCTGCACGCCTTGACAGCTGCCAATCCATCACCCCAAACTGAAACAACCAAAAGGCATCCGCACCTCATGTAAGGAAGAGTTGAAGCAGCTCAGCAATTAGGAGTCACTATCAGTAGTTCCCTGGTTTTATTTCCAGCCGCATCTCATTTCTCTTCTTAATGTGTATTTGCATGCATTTTGTTCTGCTTGCCACTTTTTTGGGTGGTGTGACTGGAAATTACAGCTAGTAGGATAATGCAGCAACTCATGCGCTAAAGATCAGAAAGGAGGACAGAAAACAAAGCTGATGGGAGACCTCCGACCACTCAGTAACTTCACAGCCACGGCCAGTGTTCAGAGTGCTCCTGGGTGATCACAGACAAGCTGAGAGCTGCATTGGCCCAGGGCACCAATGCAAAACAGTATGGGGCAAGTTTTGAGGTTCCTGTGCAGGGACTTAAAAGCTCCAAGACATCCCTGACAGCCAGGAACAGAATGATTTCATCTTCTTTCCCAGGCAAGAAGGTGCCCCCAGATGACCCTGCAGAGCTTGTGCTGATGACCATAAGCCAGTCTCTGGATCATTGCTATAACTTACTGTCAGCTTGGCATGATCCATCATCAGCTTGGTTGCTGGGGATAAAGGCAGAGGGACAGAGATGCCTCCCATTTGCTTTAACAGCATGAGTAACAGCTATACATACACTTTTATTTGAAAACCTTCTGTTTTCTAGCCTGTTTAGGAAGTGCACAGATGAAAGGCTTCTTGCCAAGTGAACTTTCTACATCACACACAGAACAAAATGGGTCAAAGCATTAATTTAAATAGGCCAGTGTGCTCTTTTTACAAAATATTAGACTTAATCTCAGCTTAATATCTCAGCCACCATGCAGTATGCTACAACAGCAAAGCACATGTCATTACCAGAGGAGATATCTGAACTCCTAGGGAAAGATCTCTGCCTCTCCCCAGCCTGAGCCCCATTTGCCATAGTTCATGGAAGCAGTTCAGGTTTGGCAGACGCGCACCTTCTGCCTTCCCACCACCTCTGGCCACACAAGCACAATGCAGCTCTCCTGCCTTACGTTTCACTCATGGCCTTTTTACAGGGGAATAGCTGTTAGTATTAACCTCCCCTCCTTCACTTCTCCTATATCTTCCAGGGACCTTCCATTCTAGCAGACCACCTCCTGAACTTCTTTCTTGTTCTGCCTACTTTTCTGTGAGCACACTGTAGGCTGCCTGGCAGAACAGCTAAAAAGGTTAATTGCATCTCTGGGTCTTGGGAGGTCCTCTTGGAAGTCTGCGTGCACCTATGCCACCAAGATCTCCGAAGATGGCTCCAAGAAAGTACCCCTCTGCAGTAGACGGGAGCCAGCAAATCTCCACCACACTCCCAAATAAGGGCTTATTCAGAGTTAGACACTCTCATATGTCCAAGCTAACTTTAAATTCCCAGGACCTCTTCCCATGATCACTTTTCCAGATTCCTCCCTTCTGACTCCCTTCCTCACAAAACTATCTGAACTCTCTTGAGTTTTCTCAAATTATATTACCAACTGTGGAAGAACACTAGTATCTTGGGAATTAAAAACAACTAAAATCACTTTGTTTTGAGTGCTTTTAGCAACAGGGTCTGAGATACTCTACATTCCTTGATTATACAGATAATTGAAATTACTCTCAGTACTGAGGGATATGCTCATTTCCATGTTTTTCTTCTCCTCCTCTAAAGTAATTTATATTCAATCCTATTAGATACAAAGAAGCTTTGTGACCCTCCTGTCACTTCCCTTTCAAAAGACTTCAAACAAACTAATGAACAACTTCCCCCTCCCTCTTGAAATTCAGCTCCCCAACCAGTCTCCCTTCAACCCTCCTTCTTGCAAAATAATGTATGGGTTTTCAGCTTCGAGAATGCATTAAGGGTAACAGTACCAAAAGGTGAGAACAGCAGTCAAAAGCTCAAGGTGATTCAACTAGACAAAGAAAACACAACTGACCAAGCTGAGATAACCCAACATCTTGTCCACCCTAGTGGCAAGAAAGCCCTATTTTACGCCCATTTTTAAGCCATCCTTTCATTAAGCTGGATGACACTTGAATATAAAACCAAATCAATAGATTTTCTTTCTGAGCAGTAATGTTTGTGCTTATACCTCTGACATCAGCGCTCTGCTTTGGTTTGGTCTTAAAGCCAAAGGATGCTTTACATTCAGATGCTACACTAGCTGAACCTTTTTGTAAAATCCAATCTCATCCCTGAACTGCTGCCTATTTCATTTGTAGGTGCAGATGGATGGCACTACAGTCTCCCAGGAGACTCACAAGGCAGTACAGAGGCAAATGGAGCACAAAAACGTAAACAACTAGGCCAGAAACAGCAGAGCTAAAAAAATACTTACACTTGTACAGCAGAGAGTCTCCATGCAGCAAAAAAGAAAGAAAAAAGAATATGAATGGGGAAGACAAAGCAATAGCAGTTCTCAGGAAAGGAGGCAAAACCAGAAGTCACCAAAATAAAGAAAACTAAAGCCAAAACACTTAGAAGTCTTAGCAGGAAAGGTGACATGCAAGAATGAGATAAAAATCCCTTGCATTTGGAGGTGCTATACACTTTGTGTTTCCAGAGGATAACCAGAGAAGGATGTGATCTCTCTTGTTTTATGTATGTTGGGACAAATTCAGGTTTTCAGGTGTTTGTTTCCAATATATGGCACTCACCAATTGTGCCAACTTGCCACCTGCTGTCCCAATGTACTGTATTTTTTCATTTTGCTGGCACCAGTAGTGAGAAAAAAAAAAATGTAATTCTGTTATTTCCTAGTCTGAAGGAAGCTTCTGAATTAAAAATCAGCAGTTTGTTGTGGAAAGCCAGAGAGTAAGGAAAGCAAAACAAAACAACGCTTCTCTTGAAAGAATGAAAAGGGATGCAAGTCTGTTCTCCTGATATTTAAACCAACCTAATCCAAAGCAACAGTATTTCTCCTTCCCATAAGGAGGTTTAGAGGCACAGGCTTTCAAGCACTTTTGGCATATTAGAAGCATGCTATTCCATTAATAAAGCACTACCTTTCCTCTCTTTCAAAAAATCAAAGAAAAAAAGGAAGCAGCACAGCCATCATATGAAATAAAGCAATGCCATATCCCATCTCTTGTGTGGCACATGACCAATCACGCTCCTCCTTAATATAGAGTAAGGACAAACAATTATTAGAAGTGCAGTTTGTCTTTAAGTTGAATAGGAACTGCTGCTATAACAACACTGCAGGTATTAGCAGAGTGTTTGCGGCAGAAGTCAAGTCATGGTCTGGATTAAACTTCTTGGCAAGAAACTACTGCATTTTTAAATGGACATTGCACTGGCATTTAATTATCAGCAGTGAAAACAGTCTGCACATAACATGAAGTTCATTATTTAATTGTTGAAAGGATATTAAGGTCAGTTTTTCAATGCTTTGACATTTTCAACAATAACGATCCACTTCTCGCGGTTCATACTTCTAAGCTTAACTGTAGCTAAAAGTTTTAATGATATCATGGGCTATCTTTGAATAGCAAGAAAAGTGTTCTTGCACACAGCTCCACTCCCTTATTTTCCTACTGTCCTCAGGGGTTTTGTTTGTTTGGTGGGTTTTGTTTGTTTGTTTGTTTAATTTTCTTTTACCTCCAGAAACTTTGGCTTTATGCAGGAATTCTCAGCTAACACTGATTCAGGCAAACCTCCTCACTACTCTCATTTTTGTACGGTATCCATACACACTTACGCTCTTACTACATTTCCCTGCTGTAATCCATGTTGTCTCTTCTCTTGCCCATCTTCTATACTACCATTCACTAGGGCTGCTCTGAGATTGCTGGACAGACTGCAGAATCCATTGAGAAACATCTTGAAAACTGAAACCATCTTAAAAATAAATCTCCAGCACACTTCAAAAATCAATCTGCAACACGGTTTCTCTTTCAGACAGCATTTGTGTTAGTACTCCAGTGTGTTCTGTGTATTTAATGCATATGCAGGAAAATTATTTATATTATAGAAGCAGCTAGAAACGTGATTAGGACCAAAGTGCAAAGCAATACATACATAAGAGAAAGCAATCCCAGGATTTGGGGGAGTTTACAGCCTATGGTCCTGGATCCAGCAAGGGCTTATGGAAACTCCTACCTTCCACACTTTAGTGATCTCACCTAAGTGAGTGTGACTACTGAGCTTCTTAAAAGTTAAAAGCTGCTAAACAGCTTGTGGGTGGGGAGTAAGGAGGGAGAAGGAGGAGAGGAAGGCACACAGCAGGCAACAGGTTAGACGAGGAAGCACCATTAAGCAAAGCAGAGACTAAGGGACTTGCCTGAAGTCACCAAGGAATCTGGCTGCTCTGCAGGGAACCTAATGCCAGTCTTCACACCCCTGAAGTACTACAGATCACGAAGCCACCCAATTCCTCCCTTCGTTTGCTCTCAGCATGATTGCAAAATTAAGTGGTCCACCTCCCAGCATACACAGGTCATTGCTAAAGACAAAATACCAACCCACAACCAAAAATCCCAACCAAATTCAACCCAAATAAAACCAGAAATTGGATCAGGGAATCATAACAACGTGCCAACTGGGAAGGAGCTGTCAGAAAAAGTATTTTCAAGGATTCTTCCAGAACATTTTAAACTAGTGCTAAATTGTTTCAGCTATCTGTATTTTGTGGGGTATGCTTTTAAGAAAGAGGCATAAGAAAACAAGGCATTTTATCACAAGTCCTGCTGTTTTCTTTTGCTGTAAGGAGTCCTGACCTGTAAAGCTGCCACGACACCATTTCAAGTCAATTGACATTTCCCATGCTTCTTCTAGTCTCCTACTTACCTTTGACAGAGATGTCACATGTCTGTTTTCTCATTAAAAAAAAAGAAAAAACCACCCCAAACTTCAGGTATTCTTTATAAATCAGAGCAGTAAATTGACCAACTTTGCCTTTTTGCAGATGAATCTTTGGACACACAAGTGTCTCACCATCTGTACAGAAAGCCTTTGAAACTAGAAATTTCCTATTGCTTACTTCAACTATGAAGATTTTATAACATGATTTGCAGGGCAAAACCCTCAGCAGGGCTTGCAGAAATTTAGCTATGTACTTCCCACTAGCAACGACAGTAACCTGAATCACCATCCTTAGAATCTTCCCCTCGAGTGCCACTGTCCTTCAAAAGTGAAATGCAATGCTAAAATCCATGACAGCTAATGGAGTATTTTACAAGAGACAGGAGAGCAAAGCCACTAACGCATCATTCAGAAACCAAAGCCAAGCTGTGATAGGCTGCTATTTGTTGATACAGCTGTCCTGAATGTGGTGGCTACACATTTTTACACCAGCAGAGGATCTAGTCCTGACCTTATATTTCAGAGTTCTGTCCTCTATATAGAAATACTATATATAAATATAGATACTGTAAATAAATACGGCATACAAATAATCCATATGTGAATTTAAGGTGTGTATGTTTATTTCCTTCCCTTCCTCAAGAGTTGAATTTCTAGAAAACTAGCTGTGGTTCAGAATTAATTCAATCAGTTTCATCTAAACCAGCCTGACCTTTAGAATTACTTTGTACAGCAACATCTTCTGAAAGAAAAGGAGTAGTGCTGCACTAAGATAAGCTCAATAGATTTGCCCTTGAGCTTGTTTCATTTTACCAGCCAAGGAACCTTTGCTTTTCTACTTGCTGAGACGTGGCGCATGTACTCTATGATATTTCACCAAGTACTTCAATACATTCTTTCAACTAATAATTCTGCACTTGCGTCTCTCAAGTCATGTAGAATTCCTGCTGATAAATATTCCTGCATACAAATCTCCAAAGCTTTTATTGTGAAGAGTAAACAAACAGATGCATGAATTAAACTGAGCAGTTCCTAAAACTATTAAACTGAATCTTTTACTTCATGTTCTGAATGAGTATCCTGCAAGGAACTCTGCCTGCAACTACCACCTGCAAGAGAAAAAGCAATTCTCCGTATCATCAGTTCTGTTTTCTACTTGCTCATGAAGAGGCTAGCAGCATCTTCTACAGCAGCTGGGCTTTAAGATGAACAAAGAGGATAGTTCCAACCGATTTATTTTAGTTAAAAACTAAGTGTAGAACAGAGAGCTGCTGCAGGTCATCAGAGAGCAGCTGCAGTCAGAACTATCCCTTTAAGCCACCACAACCCGCTTGCTTGTGGTTGTTCATTACTTTCAGCTGGCAAACACTGATGTAAACATTACTTTGTTCATGACCTAAACTTCCATATAGTAAGAAGAAAAAGCTCTTAACCTCAGCAAATATGGAGGGGTGGACAGCTATTTAAGATATCCTTAGTTCTGTAAAGACAGCTACCATATGTATCAGGTGCCCTGGGCAATAACATCACTAAAGCAAATTTGAGGCAAGGTACTCCTGAATGGAAGTGTTCAAAGTCAGGTGGGATGGGGCTTTGAGCAACCTGATCTACTGAAACACATCCCTGCCCATGGCGGGGGGGGGAGTATATGATCTTTAAAGGTCCCTTCCAACCCAAACCCTTCTATGATTTTATGAAGAGGAACTGTTGTATCTGCCTGCCCTACAGCCTCCCGGGACTGAGAACCAACACAACTTCTGCATCTCTCCTTTCTTCTGACAACCTGAAGTGAACAGCTACCAAAAGGGTAAGGAGTCATTCAGGCAAAAACAACCAGTCATCTTCCCACCATCATTAAACCCTTTGGGGGCAGGTGATGCATCATTTGCACTGAAGCAGTGACATTTCAAAGGAGAAATGCTACAGGGAGACTCACCACAGTGAATCAGATACGTTTGCCCTGGATGGGGAAGTGGACTAGTAGCCTCCCTGCTCAGAATTATGATGGGAAGTTAGAACTTGAAAACCTTGAAAACCCAGGCATACTTGAGCTGCTGCTCTTTTCTCATTGAAGTTTGTTTCAGACATCTTTCCAGCACACACAGCAAATCTTTATATCCCTCAGACACTTTGCGATATACTTTGTGAACTCCAACATTAAAAAAACCCCAACAACCCAACCTTCTGAATTTTAAGTCCTGTCAGGAACTACTGTTTCAAGATATCTCCCTATTAAAACCAGGAGGTATCTTGATAGGCAACTAGCAAATAGTCTAAGACCCTGCATGGGAAACAGAAATTCTTGAGTCTTTGATTTTTTTTCTCTCAAACAAACTGATCAAAAGGGTCTATCATAATTACCCAAGAGAGGATGGCAAAACTCAAAGGCAGGTCTATGGAGTGCCAGCACCTAAGTGTGATACATGATTCAAATAACGGTGCTTGGTCATACTGTCATGGGGCAGAACATGAGCCTAGGAAGGACAGAAATACCATGACAGAAGAAGAAGATGCCTACCCTTCAAAGCAGGACTGCTCACCTGCAAGCGTGGAATTAAGTGCTGACTGGCAAGAAGGCACTGGATTCTGCAATTTCTCAGAGAGTATGGACACAAATTTCCCCTGGAGTACCTAAATACCATGATATTGGAAATGGCCCACTGCTAAAAAGTACAGAATGAAAAGAAAGAATCTATTTACCTCTAAGTTCTCCTCTAGTCTGAGAGAGAGATGTTTTGAAAGGAAGCCTGATAAATTTATGAATAGGATTGTGTGATGCAGTTGTCAGCGATAGCAGGGATTACATTTGATGACTTGAAAGCTGTCTTCTAGCCTTTTGGCACTAGGTACTCTTGACTTCATTTATTTATTTATTTCAAAGTTTCTATTCCAGTAACACAGCTCATCCTAACCTCCTTTTCCTTGACAAAATATAGCAAAATCTAATGGTACTCTATAACTGACTGCCCTAGCACAGACTTCCTCTCCCCTCTTCCTGTGAGCAGCTATTCTTTATCCCTGCAATATGAGGTATCGGTTTTGCAGAGCAAAAAAATCACAAGCCTCCTGTTCTTCTGGGTGAAGCGAGAACCATGAAGCACTCTCAGTGGGACAGACTTCTGCATGTGCTATTTTCAGTAGGCTTTCCAGATTTCAGAATAAACAAGACTCCCCCATATAACACAGATAACTAACTCATGCCAGGTTATTTATTTGAGACGCTGGAAGAATCAAAAGCAGCAGAAAGGACCATGCAACCTAGAGAGAAAACTCCTCAACCACTTAAGAAGGTCAACTTGCCAGATATTAATTGAATCAAGAAGCATTATGGCTACAGACAGATGCGTGCTACAGAAACAGCACTGTTAGAGGTTATTCTCATGGTATTTGCTTTGTCCCTCTGCCAAAGGTTACAGAGTCTAGATTTTGGCAAGAACTCCTCCAAAGGAGCTCTTGCTAATTTGTCATGGGAAATAATCAGCAGGTTCTTATGAACAGAGACTGTAGAAAGATGAATTCTGTATCTATTTGTGCTGAACATCATCGGACTCCACAGCTCTGCTGGCAAAAGGGATCACACACGTGCCCCCTGATCCAGCCCGTGCACGGGGGCTTTGTCCTCATAACCTGTCCACTTTTTCTGAAGTGAGCGGGCACTTGGGTGATCCCTGCTGCTGGCTGGCAGGGCAAGCAAACCCAGGTGACCCAGATAGTCACCTCTCTCACCAAGTGGTGGACGGGTGCCCACCAGCAGGCTAGAGCCTGCAACGGCCAGCTGGTGCCTGCTGAGATGACTCTGCCTTCAGCCTAGGCATTCGAATTCTTGCTAGCAGAGCGGCAAATGGTGGGACTCAGCAGCCAGGGCTGACGCTACCTATAGACCGCACAGCTACATATTCAAGACCTTTCTGTCTGCCACAGGCTAACTTCTCAGCAGTGAACTCCCTCTTAAAGCCACTGCACAGAAGTTAAACTCTCAAGACCAGTGTTTCAGTGGGTGCTTTGTTACTGAACTCTCCTTTCGACGTGGCTTTTTCACGACAGGTGAAGTAAAATGATGGAAACTCAGTATCAGTACGACACCTACTGCCACAAAGGATTTAACTACACACCCTCCCCTCCACCCCAAATACAAGTCTGGGTCTACCAAGGTAAAACAAATCATCAGCATTATGCGAAGACAAGCTCCTGATACAGAAGTGCCACCATGCAAACAGAATACCCAGCAGCTGCACTTCACAATTCCCATTTTAACCTAAGCAGAAAAGTCTCCAATTTTACACTACTTTTTTTCTTCACCAAGCGTGCAGTGCTGTTTCTAGAAGCAGTTTAGCACATTCTTCATTTACTTCATATTGTGCCAATAATGTACCCTAGATAACGAGAAACAGCTTTGAACTCTGACTAAGAAATCTCAGTTGGTTTAAGAAAGACATACTACGTATCAATTACCCATCACCTCCTTCCACTCGGAGACCACGGAAAAGACATTGAAAGCCAGGTTTCTTTTAAAGTGTTTCAGCTGGGAACACATAGCCCCTCATGAGCCTGGAAGAGACTGTAGCCTGTAGTCTATACATGTAACAATCATTGAATAAACACAGACAAGGACCTCTAAGGGCAGTGAGAATGCTGCAAAACTATATATAAAGGAACCCAGGAAAAGTTAGGTAACAAATATCCACAATTAAAATTAATGTAATCACAATACTAATGGTGAGGCTAACATATAAACACACAACTTGCAAATAAACAGGTTCTGCAAAATTGTCGCACCGTCTCCCTTTGTCTCCTACTTTCTCAGGCACAGCACTGCGTGGGTAGGGAAGGGCTTAGGGAGCATGCGGACACTGTGCTCTGCCCCTCCTGGTGATGTTTTCATAAACTGTCCTAATTCGGGGTGAGCCAGAAATATTACTGGACTCCCACTGAAGTAGATTTGCTCACATGCCTGTGATGGAGCCTTTTCAGAAGCCAAGAATACTCTCACATACCATAATGCCAATTCCTAGCTTCCCACAGAGTGCTGTATTTACTACACATCAAAGGCCTATTTCTGCTAATGCATACAAGAGAGAAACTCAAGTGTCACAATCAATTTAATCCGGCATTCATCCAGGCTGCTGCCTTTGCTGTCATCCCTGCCTGCTTCTTCCTGCTGCTCAGGATTTGTTTTGTGAACTCAACCAGAGGACTAGTCAGTCTGTAAACTAACCTGGGAGAGAAATCCTCTGTAAAAAGCTTAATTTTCAGCTGAATCGATTCCCACACCCAGTTTGTAGTGAGGCTGTGTGAACACCAGTACAGGTGTGAGGGTGTGGGCAGGAAAGAATGCGCTGTGTACCGGGGAAAGTGGAAATGCTCTTTTCAGCAAGACCAATGATTTTTGCTGGATTAAGCCAGTCGCAGAGCTAGAGCTTTATTTATAGCACAGGAGAACACACAGAGTCCAACAAGAACTGGGGTTTTATTACAGTAGGTGTTCAGTCTTTCATCCAAAAAGCTGACTATCTCTGCCTGAGACAATTCTGCTGCAGGTAAACAGAGAGCAACAAGAATCAGATGTGGTAGTATGTCAGGGCATACCAGAGAATCTCTACTTTATTTTTTCTCCCTACAGTATCAGTGCACATGTACATGAGTCTGTACCATGATTTTCTCCTTCCTCCAGTGAAAGCAACTGAAGGGGTTTCTGTTGTTTTAATTCTAATTTGTTCTGGATGAGGGGCTGGGGAGAGAAAAAACTTTCAGGTGGTGTTTTATGAGTTTTCTTTTTTAAAAAAAATAAATTTAATCCTGGTGTGGTAAGTGCAATTTCTCCCTTTTCTCTGAAAAAAACGAGGTCCATGCACTCCCTGTCTTTCAGAACCCACAGGTTCATAAGTCTTCACCTGGATACTGGACTAATCTGCTAATTTTTTGACAATAGTTAGTTAGTACACTCCCAGGAAAAAACATACACCACCAATCTACAAGTGTTCTGCTACTTCTGCAAATCTTCTCCTCTACTGTACAGGTGAAATCTATTGTTCAATAAAGACTAAAACATTAATATATTGCTCATGGGATTTTTTTTTTAATCTTTCCTCCATTAAAGTCATAGAACCATCTCTATGGTTAAAATTAGAAATAGATGAGAAATGGCTAAGATACAATATTCATCACAGGCAGTCCTTTTCTATTAGCTACAAGCATTTTTGCAAACACATAATTTACCATCCAAGCATTTCAATCTTACTCTGACATGCTTTAAAGAAGATTTACAAGCATACTTGTGTATTACAACCTACAATTCCTTTACATGTTTCAAACTATTTCCTACCATACCCCCTCATAATGCAAATAACCTCTTCTGTGCTCTAAAAACAATACTTATCCTGGCTGTATGCTTGTTACTACCTATAGTAATAAAATTTTATTGCTGAAATGTATATTTTAAAGATGATGAGTACATGGATTTCTAGTAAAAAAGCTATTTCTCTCAAAACTTTTATTTAAATAGTGGCTCAACTCTGGTGATCTCCATTTAGTATTCTGGAAGCCAAACTAACATTCAAATAGATTAAAAAAAAAAAGCTTTAGAACAGAACTCTTAAACATAATCTAACAAAGATGCTCCTTTACCTTTTGGTGGGGAGTTGAGCACTATTTAATTCTCTTACTTCTGCAAAGAACTAACGGCTATGAAAGAATAAAGTACAACTAAAAGCATTATGCAAAATTAAACCAGTTAGTATCTACCTACACAATTACACATACCAAGATACATGATACTCAATCTCAGTAAAAAAGGGTGCTTTATGTAGTTTTAAAATGTATGCATTAGTTTGAAATGTGACTCTCATCACATATGCACAGAAAAATTTAGAGAAACCACACTATTTTATGAAGTTAATTCATGATTGAGTCTAAGCGCTGAAAAGCAGGCCATGGTTTTTCCTTTAATCTGAGAATAGTAACTAATTTTCTGCATAAAGATTTTTCTTTCCATCTTACTTGCATGCAACTTTTATCCAATGACTTATTACCATCAATGCAGCTCTAATTAAATGTAGAAAACTAAGACAGCTGTAGATTAGGGAAGCATTAATTTACTGTACTGCAGCTCAGGGAGATCAGAAACTCTCGGGCCCATAACGTTCCAGCTATCACGTCCTATGCTGGACCACTCAATCGCTTCTAGCGTTCTTCAGAACTCATATAACAGACAGCAAATTCTGGTATGATTGACAAATTTTTCATATTATGGACTCTTAGGCCACCATTAAAGGCGGGATGAGAATCATATCCTAAGTTGAAGCTAATAAGCTTTAACTGTACAGTTTGGTATTTAGTAAGTTCTAATTCCGACAACAAAAAATACCAGAAATGATATTTAAAAATCTCTTTTTCAGTGGTGCATTTCATGGGCCTATTCATGATATTTCCTTCTGTCTTGTCTGTGGTGTTTATACATATCAAACTTCAAAGTGGATGGATGGCAACTCTCTACTCTGGCAGGAAAATCCCCCCAGCCACAGCCAGTCTGCGTCCTGCTTGAGAATAGGTGGGCAGGCTGTGAAACACACCAGTGCCCGTTTGTTCGCTCCATCACTGGAGGTTTCAGATCCCTGTGCTGCCAGTCCAACTTTTATAAACAAACCTTCCTGTCTTCCACTTTCAATCCACGTATAAGGACAAATAGCTCATAAGCATTTTATTACAAATACATTTACCTCAACTCATAGTCATTCACCTAGCTTCAGTGCTATATAATCTATCTGTAAGCAGAGAGTCAAAACTGAACCTGGATCCAGTTTTTCCCCAGGTTGTTCAAATACAGCTTCAAGGGAGGCTGGTGAACAACACATTGTTGTACACATTGCCTCAGCCAGAATATTGATCCTCGATAGGCTTACTGGAGAAAACAAGAGCGAAGAGAACAGGCTTGCTGAAATAATGGGTCTGCAAAATGAATCCAGTTTTGCAAATGGAAAAAAAGCAGCTCCCCCCAAAACAGTGGTCCAAGCTCAGTGCCTCTTCTGTAAGACCAAAATCTCTTCCTCCCCAGGCATCTTGACAACTAGCTGGAGCAAACTGATAGACAGAACTTAGAAAAGGCGAGTTCTTCCTGGCATCCCAGCAACACGATCAGCCTCATCCCACGTTCCATATTCTTTTGGCAATAGGAGATTAGGCTCCCAAACATGCACACCACCAAGCTGCAGTTCAAGGCTTCAGGTTCGAAGTTTGCAGAATACACAGCCAGGTGCATCATCTACTCACAAGGCTCACATCTGTTTTATCACCACGTTTCATAATGCTTAGGGATTTCCAATGGCTAAACAAGGCATCGTTCCAGACTAATGCCATTTTGGAAGTTGGATCTAAAGAGCTATTTCTCATTTAAGATTAAAAATAATCAAAGGAAATTAGGTTCATAGCTATAGTTCATAAAACCATATGCTTCTCTATCTAGTAAAATCTTTCAGCAACATAACCGTTTCCTGCACTGACCAGCTCACAAAGCATTCACTGATGCCCCTTTCAGAAGGTTCCTCATTTCCACATAAATATCTGTATGACACCGCAAATCAGGTTAATTTTTCCAAGACAGAATGTAAAATCCATAGGATTTTCCACAGCTAAAATACATCACTTGGAAAGCACTATCTTTGAAGTTACTAACTCCATCCAGAAGATGCAAGAAATCCATTCTTATGCTTTTAGTTGCAAAAACACGGTAAGAACAATAGCTCAGTAAAAATCCCCCTATTACTCAGCCTCTTGGGGCTATCTATTTACCTATCTATTTTTACAACAGCAACCAATATCACTTGCACCCAGGATGCAAAAAGCAGTTCTTATAAATGGATTACAGTTTTTAGTAAGTGGATTCTTTAGCACTGACTACGATTACTGCCTTGTGTTTATTTGATGCTTCATTCTTTTCAGAAATTAGACGCTGATGAGAATCTGGGTCACAAAGGTATTTGAATCTCTGTGCAAGATGAAGGGAATGAGAGGAATGAAGAGACATATAAACACTTCTGAAGATAAGTACAGTTAGCATCTAATGCATCTTTTAAAGAGTGTAAGCATCATCACATTTCCATTATTTTAGTATGACCAAAGTGAAAGATAACAGCACAGCAATATGATCCTTTCATATAACCATGGTGATATGAGATAAAGACAGGAGCTATTTTTTATATTTCCAGTATTATTATTCTTAACAGGGTGCAAGAATAAATTTAAAGGGGGAGGGTGGGGTGTCAAAATGAGCGCTTAGCTTATTTTTCTATATATGAAGCCAGCATACAAAAACTAACTTACAGGTACAGTGTTCAGATGCCACATATTTAACTGGCACGTCTCTCTCCCATAGGATTTAGGGCTCAAAATGATTACTGAATGTTGGCTACAGAAAGCTTCTAGAACTTGACAGTATCAGCAATGAGCCAGATGATGCCATGAACAACCACATGCCTCAGGAATTTGTGATGTTCAGACAAATGTTGCATCTAATCAAATCTTGGTGAAGAAGGAGATTTGGAAGGGAGAGAGAACTATTTTAAGCTGGTATTTCCAGTGAAGGTGTGTTTTTGTTTTATAGCTAAGTGAGACCAACAGATAGCTGCTGCAGAAAGCAGCAACCTTGCTGCTCCTTCTCCTGAGCTGTACTTGGCTGACTCTGCAGTACGTCTGTTCAGGGAGCTGAACCAACAAAACTTCTTCTACAAAAAGATGCAATCAATTTTTCTGCCCGTTTCGCTTCCTGTGCTTTAAGCACATGGCCAATGAGCCAGGTAGGAGGGCAGAGGAGAAAGCCCATCCCTTGCAGCAGTGACCACCTATTAGACTAAGTTGTAATAGAGAAGTGCTCCCTGAAGTTCCTGTCCACTGAGAGTTCCTCAACAGACTGAGCTGGGTGGAGGGGAATTTGAGGTTGAAAACAGTTAGCAACCCATTTATTTGTAATTCTGTGGATTTACATCTCAAATAATCATGAAATGGCACAGAACCATCTTTACAATAAAAGTCACACATGGGATTTTATAAGGTGCTTCAGTGATTTATGTTCAGCATTTAACTGCATCTCACACGCCTAACTCAATTACTTTTGAAAAGCTTGCCCTCTAGGATCACTTGCAGCCCAGTCTCAAGGTTTTAAGATTTCTTCCATACATTTAAAAGCTAATTAGAAAAAAAAAAATAATAATCAACTTCTGTTCATGGTCAATAATATAACTTCCACGCAGAAGTATTTTTTGTTCAGAGGAATCCATGTCAAGTAGAATGAAGACAAAGGCAGAAAGCAGCATGTTGTCAAAGGATAGCATGATCAAATTTATTACTGCAACTGAATCTCTGTGAAACTGTGGCCAGTGGAAGAGATGTTTATTGTATTAGCTTGATTGTAGCAATCTATGCAAGGTGAGGGCCCTTGAATAGGTACCAGGAAAGGATAAGTGCAGAAAAGGGAAAAGCTTTTCCTTTGCTGAACAGCAATATGCAACTGAGACAAAATGTTAACAAGCTAACATTTATTTTTTCTATTTTCTCTAGAAGCCAATTCCTAATTTCAGTTTCCTGATACCATGAAATTGCCAAATGACATTTTGAAAAACATTTTTCTTCCAGTTACTTGCATGCTTAACCAAATGGGCTGAGGAATGTGTCTTACCATACAAGTGTCCAGATCCTCCAAACGTTCTATCTCTGTCAGCTCCTCAACTGTGATGACAGAGCGTTTAGCTGGTTTTTCTTCAGCTAACTCAATTTCCAGTGATTCTTGCTGTGGAAGTGGTTTGCCACGTCTGGTCAAATGGTCAGCCTGGTGACAAGGATAAAGACAGGAGCACGTCAACCAAACTGTTAAAAAAGGCAAACCAAACCCAACCAGAAAGCTTACAGAACTTAAGTGATCACAGATCCTAGAAGACCAAGCTCAGTCGTGAGTGTTAAATCGTTGCACAGGGTTTGTTTTGTTTTGGGTTTGTTTTTTTAGGTTTTTCGGATGGAAAACCCCTTTCATCACACATTCTAAGAAGGAAGGGAGAAAGTCTAACAGGAAAAAAGAAAAGGAAAAAGGTCAGATAAAAAGCCATCCCACTTCTGACTTATGTATTATAGGGCTTGCTCAGCATTTGTTCTACCTTTATTATAAAGAAAATAAAAGGGTGGAAGAGAAGCTTTGTCCTGTACCTTTTGTTTTAAGTTAAATAACACAAAGACATGTACCATTTCAGCTAATATAATTTTCATATTTATTAGATGGCCAAAATGTTAACACCTGCTATTCAAAAAACAGGACAGCTTTGTTAAATACCTCAGCTCTGTTTCACTGAAGAAATAGGTATGGGTTACCATAAAAAGAAAAAAAATCATCATTGATAGATCTATGGTATAAGATATATCTTTCTAAAGTATCAGAGAGGAAAAACTCTAACAATGATAAAATCCATTTTTAGACCTGCATAGCAAAAATGGTTACTAAGAAGTACACAGAGAAAGTTATATAAACCACCCTAGATTGTATTTGGAATGGAGTGGGTTCATGTTGTCAGGAAAATGATGAAGTATTTTCTAGTTCTGTTGGTAACTGAAGAGAAAATTCAGTAACATCTGCTAAAAGCAAGTATTTGAAGATCAGCTGGCCCAAATCAGTTAGTCACAGAAGCCTTCAAAGAGGCAGCTACAGAGAGCTGTAGTCCACCGCTTAACATCAGCACGACTCTGGACAACCAGTGGATTGTAGTTTTGTTAACCATCAAAAGGGTAAACAGATGACCTGAGTCAATTATAGCTCACTTAGCATAGTGTCTACTCAGGAAAAACAACTGGAAAGCTGTTATGAATTTATCTTTAATCACACTAAAATGGCTAGAATAATAATTAACGCTAATCGTCATCCCATTAGGCAAACTCAGGTCTTGTTGAACAACGTTTATTTTTCAAATTTGCCTCAAACACTGCTATGTCAATGCAACATACACAGACATTTGTAGGTGGCTGAATTAGTAGTACGTGACACTCCAGTTGAAGGAGCTGGCACAGAAGTCTATCAGTGCATTTAATCTTTGCTGTATTAACTAGCTGCCAGCTCTCAGATTGCAGCTGTCAGTTGAAGAATAACACTGACAAATTAGACACGAGTTCCTCTACCAGCATTTTTGAGATTCCCACTCTTCAGTGTTTTCATCAGTGCTATACTATCTGAAATAATCTGCAGGTAACAAACATAGGAGAGTTAAACAGTGAAAGGGACATGTTACTAATGCAGGCCAAAATGGATCACAAAGTAAATCAACTCAAAGAAAATGTACAGGCAATCATTCCTAGGAACTAAAAGCACTGGCAATTACCTATGGACACAATCCTGAAAAGCATGAAGTGTCAAGCATCCAGAAGTGATTACTGGGAGGGAGATCTAGCAAACCCAGTCCTGAAAATGAGCTACCACTGAATCTCTGACAAAAGGAAGGAATTCTTATCTCCTTGGTTATATAAATACGAGGAGTAAGGAACGTGAGGAGAAAAACAATTTCACTCCTATATATGGTGTTGGTTAAAACATTGGAATAGTCTGTCTGGTTCTGGGGACCATAACTTTGAAAGAGGCTTTTAAAACAGCTGGAGAAAGTGCAGAGAATTGTTACTGAAGTGACTCAAAGGCTGGACAAAATGACTTACTTTGCAAGAGTTGTCCAAGTTGTGCAATACCACCGGAGAGAAACGGCCCACTACTCATGCCAGCTGAGCCTGCTCCAGGACCAACTGGAGCTAATTAAAGTAGCCACTCACACAGCAGACTGATGCTGCTGCATAGCTCCTGAGACCAGAGGTTGTATCTTTACACAATGCTGCTCTCTATCATGAAGATGTACCCTCAAATAACCCAGTCTTTTAATTTATTAAAAAAAAAGGAAAAAAAAAGAGAAAAAAAAGGGCGGGGGGGGAAAGCGTGATTTGTTTTCTGTGTATGAGGACTTCATGGAGAGGAAATAGAGAAAAATATATATGGTTCCCTCATCTTGTGGGGAAAAGCATCTGAAAAAATTCATGACTGCAAGATGAAGCCAGAGAAATTTCCACTAGAAATGAAGAGCAATTTCAATCAGGAGAATGACCACCCCCTGGCTTCTTTAAAAAAACAGTACTGGATTTGACCTACAGAGGTCCACTGCATTAGAAAGAAATATGTTTTTCTCTGGATACACAGTTGTTTATTTCTTCTTCTCTTGATGAAGCAAGTACCTTCATAATAAATAACCGTGCCTCCTGACAGCTCAGCACCTTCAAATAACAAACTGTTTCCTTTCCTACGTTTCTACCCCTTTCTCTTCAAACTTGACACCTACGTTTCTGAGGTAGCCTCAAGAGGTACTCATTCTGGGAACAAGGTCTCAGCAGCCCCTCCTCTAAAGAATGCAATTTTACCTCTCATTTCATGAGCAACCAACCCTTATCATCTCACCAGGACAAGCACTGACACTGTTCTTAACTAATGACTCACTGTTGCATCCTGATGGCATTTTTAGTTTTAGATCTGACAGTAGTGGAAAAGATAATAGGACAAATATATAATGCAGCCTCTTCCAAGGTTGTATCTTCCTTAAAGCGAAGAGGCAATAGTCCCATCATCATATTTCAAATTATGTCAGTGATGCCAATGAAAGTAAGACCAATTTCAAAATAGAGCTGTGCTAAGGAGAAACTGAACAACTTATGAATGTAAGTGGCATTGTTAAGATACCCAGCACATTCAGATATCAACCACGCGAATACTCACCAGTTTGTGATGGCAATTGGAAAGTGCGTCCAGGATCTCATCTACAACTCGGTCAGACAGGAAAGAAGCCACTGTCAGCTTTACTTCACTGTGTGAGGATTAAAAATGAGACAGAGATTTTTAATTCATGCAGGAGAATTTTGTCTTTATTACTGTTCAGCAGTGTGACAATTATCCACAGTCCTGTCACTTTATTTGAAGTAAAACATTAGAGGGTGTCAGGATACATGACTGCAGGTTTCAGAAATAAACTCATGAATCACACAATAAACACAAGAGCCCTCTGTACCATATTTAACCTGCTTCTAACATTTTTCTAAGAGCTGAAATGAAAACATCTGGGCAAGAGAGCTGAATAAAAACCACATGTGAAACTCAGTAAGGAACACTCTGCCACTGAAGTCAGAGAAACAGGAACCTCAGATGAATGGGATTGGGACAGTGCTGCCTGTTTAACACTACTACACTGAACAACTACAATCCACTTACTTCCTCAACTCTTTTTTGTGTTTGTCTGCCAGCTGACAGACAACTGTCCAATGCTGGTTCTCCAGCCTTTGCCATCACAACTTTGCTTCCTCTTTTTGCTCTAGGTAGCCACTTTCTGTCTCAAGAACTCCACGTCAGCCATTCCCATTACACAGATGTACGTGGAACGCCAACACAACCTGTACACGGAATTGAGGTTTCGCTGGTAACTTCCTATCAAGGAAATGTGTACCTTGAATTGCTCCCTTAGGGTCCTGTCTTTGGCCACAGCACGAAAGGCCCAGGCTGTGGGGTGCAGCTGATGTGCAGCTGACAAGCACATATGCCTGAGATGCAGCCCAAAGCTCCATCTCTCCTGCCTCTACAGTTTCAAGGCCAGCTGCTTCACCTGACGCTTGCCAGCAAGCACCATGATTTTGTTTTAAGGTTTTTACGTCTGGACTGAGTTGTGTTGGACTAACAAAGCTATTTCTATCTGGGGCTAGCACTACTGTTGCAGAAAGCCTGGGAAAAAGGTAAGAAACTCCTTGGAAAGGCAATGCAATTCATAGGGAGGTAGGCAGAATGGTGGCCAAGCCACGGTGAGAAGAGAGTGAGAGTAAAGGATTTCCCTCAGTTACCTATACATTAATTTCAAATAATATAAGGCAGGCAGGGTGACAGTGTGGCACCCTCACCTCACTGACAGTTGCAGCTTCTACAGGTGGAAGGAACACTATTATTGTCTCAGGGTCAAGATTTGTTTGATTGGACTGAAGTGAAGAAAACTTACTCCCTGAACCATTTTAAACACTCCGAAGGCATAGCTAAAGTCTTTAACACCTTTTTCTGCCAGTTTTGCTGCACTCTGCAAAACTAATTTCTAAGTCTTACTATTTTCTTCTTCTGCACAGATATTAACATCACAATGCAAAATGACATGCTTTTCCATCAAGCAGAAAGGATTCCTTAGCCAAATGATGGCAACTGCAAAGGTTTAAGTACAGGTCAACTACATTATACTGCATAAATATATTCCCTGGTATATATGTAATTTAAAAAAAAAAATGCAGTAAAAGGTCAGGTAAAAGCCTCTTTTTTTTTTTTTCCCCCCTTTTTTAAAAGGGTGAAGTAAGAGTTGTTTAAGGTAACTGTTTCCGCTCCAGGTTTGTGGTTTGAATTGCCAAGTTTCCATTTTTTAAGTATGTCTGTCTGCTGTGCACAACTCCCACGCAAACAAAAAGTTTTAAAGTGATTGCTACAGCTACAGGACAAGACCAAATGCAGCAACAGACAAAGCACTGTTAACACTCAAAGCAAGTAAGTGCAATTTCCTTCTATTACAGTAATTCACTGTTACCTGAGAACATAAATAGGTTTTAAAAAAAGTATCAAGTCATAAAAATGTTATTTGTGTACCATAAACCAAAACTCTTACTAAATAAAACAGAAGCACATGCCTTAATGATCAAGTTAACATCCCTGGAGATTCCAAATATTTGAATCTCCTGAACTAAGTTCACCAGACCTGTAGGACAATTTCCTGCTCTTTGAATGCCTTAATATAGTTTCTTGTGAGTCACGAAAGCATTCAAAAAAAATCTTTCACTACACAGACACACAGACACGCAACCCAAAATCCAAATTCTATAGCCAATTCTGTTTGCTTAGTCTTTTAAAAGTACCTAATTTTATTGAGGATATCAATTCCAGATTGCTCCAAGAGGACATTTTTCACGAAAGTGCGTGGGATGGAAATCTTCTCAGTGCTAGCGTCAATCAGGTCTTCACGGATGCGAGCTTTCTTCATTACATTTGGGCAAAGGTTTTCTGCTGCATCCACCATAGACTCAAGGAGCGTCTGCAGCACAGTAAGCAAAAGCTAACATCAGGTATTGAGATTTTCATTAGCTGGAAGATCGCAGCATTATTCTGGTGCATAGCACTATGACGCCTTTAGACTGCTAATTTTTTATAATTTTTCTTCCTAAGATCCAATCCATCTTGCAATTCAGCTGCAATCTAAAAGGCATTTTACAAAATAAAGGAGGAGCAACATACTTGTTTTGAAAATGACCTACAACTGTACTTGTTTGCCTTTTCAAATATGAAACATTTACATCTCTGTGTTTAACTGTCAGAACAATAAATTAGCTTCCCTTGTGCACCCACCACTGCTGCCTCTGCATGCTGGAGAAGCAGTGGATGCTCTGCTGCAGCTGCCTTTGCTCTAAACTGTGCCCTGAATCAGCAATTTTCATCAATGCTCCAGACCTGCCAATTTGTAAGAGGCATCAGTATATGAAGAAAGGAGATTCATGAGAACCTGGCATGCTGTACAGGGCTGGGATATACTAGCCAAATATTAAGAAGTAGCTACAAGTATGATTTGCAGTGGGCATACAAACCTTTAATATATGGATCTCATTTACATACATGGAAGTCCACAGTGAACCTTAGGTGCAGTCAACAATTTCTATTCTTTTTTTAACAACTGATCAAAACCCTAAACCAGGACAGAAGAAAAGCATACACACTCCAGAAACAGGACCATGTAACCCTCCAACTCCCTCAACTTTCTTTTTATTAAAATAAGGTCTCCCCTGCTGATGGTGTATGTAGATACCGAGTAAGAAACAAAACCGCCATTACTGTGTGATAATTTTAATGATTCAAAGCAGCATCTTTCAGTCTGTGGCTCTTAATTGACTGATTTTTAAGTGTAGATACACAAGGACAACACAGCAGCATGAAGCAGCCACAACATCCAGGGAAGTCTGATCTTTATATCCTTTGATTTACAGGTATAAGGGACCACTGCCACTATAGCTAATATGGAGCTTGTTTCTGGGTTCCCAAGCTCTCTGCACTCTAAGGACTCCTCCCACACTCCCTCCTTCAATCCCCAAGCAGATTCTGGGGCCACGACACTAATGAAGAGAATTTCAAGCCCCTGCAGCCATATCCACATGGAAGACGAAAATCTTCAATGGTAGAGACAACTGAGCCAGGTAAACTACTAATGAGAATTTCCAACACACGCATTTTTTTTTCCCATGGCATTCATTCACTGGTGCAACTGTGTAGTCCACCTTGAAAAATCACACTCAGCCTCCCAAGAGTTACTGATGGATCACAATCATAAAAGCTATAAAGACTTGCTATGTTGAATTACAATTGCAGTCTAAGCATGGTCTTTCAAAATGGATCATGTGAAAAAATGCTGTGTGAAGGTGTCAGTGGGAAGTAGGAGGAAAGACTAAAGACCCTACCTGAAAGCTTCAAAATTTACTTTTACTCAAAATACTCAGAGAATGTGCAACTTAAATGGAGTTTGGATCACTTCTTTAAGTGCACAATTGAAGATAATTTCTTCAGTAGCAGACTTCATCTGTTGATTTCACATGACTATTATCATATCTACAGAAACCTTTCCCCAACCCCTACTTCCAACCCAAATCCTTTCAGTGACGGAAACTCACAGCTACCAATACTGACTGTGGAGGGGCAAACATTTCAGTCACAAGGCCACAAGTGCCAGTCAGCAGACGTACAGAAAGAAGAGAACAATGTCCTGCCCACAATTAATGCCTATTAACATTCACGAGAAAGACACAGTGAGTAAAAGGACTGGAGGATGATGATATCTAAAGAAAAAAATGGAACCGGTGATGAAGCCAACAAATCCTTTGCACTAGGACAGAATTTAGGACAAAGTTAAGTGCTCCTGTCCTTACAAAACAATCTTCTCTTGCCTAAGGACCATTCGTCTTGCCTACGATTCTCCCTCGAGCCTTTGCCAATCAAACAAAGCATCTCTGGGTTCTGTGTGTCCACAGTGACACCAGCAGGAGAACAGAAATGCGAGGAAGGGCCTTCCTATAATTTCTCCTTTGGTCAACTCAACTCACTCCAAGATGTTGCTTTTCCTTATTCTAACTTCTTTCTTCCCCCTCTTCCCTTCCTTGAGGTAAAAAAAAAAAAAAAAAAAAAAAAAAAAAAAATCTCTTATTTGCCTGAAGAGCATTCATTGATTTCACCCAATTTCCAAACATTTCTTTCTAGAATCAGGCTCTGGTTGCTATGGAAGCTAAAATTCAAAACTCCACTTACAACACACATGACGTTTTTCCCCCAACAATTACAAAAACAATTGTAATTATGTGAGCTCCCTTATCTTTACAAATAATAAACTGCATATGATGTTTTGAATTTATCTAAACAACTAAGGGAAAAAAAAAATCCTAATCCATGTTCAACATTTTCTCCTCCACACAAAGTACAACACCATAGAACTTAAAGAAGAACCTTTCAGCCTTGAGCATAAAATTAATAAAAATGAGTGTTACAATATACAAAGAGCATTATGACTTTATAGTTTCTTGTAAGGCACTTAAACTTTAACGCCACACAAATCAAAACTAAATGTAAAAGTTAGAATGGTTGAGCTAAAGTGCCTTTTGCTGTAAATGTGTAAAAGCATAAATGGAAGGCCCATTAACTCAATCTTACGCCAGGAACTATAAATAACATAAATAACATTCCAAATGCTGAAGAGGCTTTTTTTTTTCCTCCCTTCTATAAGACTCTCCAAAATTCACAGGACTTATTTAAGTGCATGACCCCTGCATGAACGGTTGACCTGACTATTCCTGTCCCAGTAATAGCCTAGAAGCTCCGCTGCGAAGAATCTTGTGAATAAATCACTTTCATGTCTGCAGAAATTAAAAAAGTGATAAAGAATCTTCACCTTATTTCATATAATGGGGAAAGGGAGAAAAATACTAAAAATTCAGCACCATTTTCCTCCTCATTAACTTTTTTAATTTCAAAAAAGTAATTAGTAATGTGGTATTATTATTGTTCTTCATTATATTCCCACTGACTGAAGCATTTTCATGTTGTTTCAACCCAAGTTCAACCTTCACTTTCAAATTCTTCGGTAAGTTTAAATATAGCAAAACACAGGCACAGTATCTTAGTCATAAACTTAAGTTGATCTGAACTGCCTCAGAACCATATTCTTAAATTCATCAGCTTCCATACAGATCCCAACAGTTGCCAAAGTTTCCCCACCTTGACTTCTTCCTGGACTAATAGGTTTGCACATACTGTATGGATGACTCTTCCTTGCTTATTATATAGTAAGATCTAACATAATTGAAGGTAGAAGTTTCTGAGCAACAGCTCACTGAACACACAGGTCAGAATATTTACAGATCAATGACATCTATTTGAAGAACTGAGGTTTGACAGGCAACTTGTGGAAAGATTTCCTGTAAAGCTGCCTGTACTAATTCTTGGGGTGTTCTCAATACATACAAGTTATCCAAACCAAACAGTTAAAGTGGAAATTCTGCACCAGGTTCAAAAGTGGTTACTGGGAAAAAAATTCTGCAATGGAGTCTACAGAAAAGCAGCTTTCACTCCAGTGGAATACCTTAACTAGTGAGTACTTTTCTCCAGGGCATGAGACTTTTCAGGGTGCTTGAGAGATGCCTTTATTAAGGGCCTAAGGAGCAATTGATAAGTCTTCCCCTTCTAGAAGATAAAATGAGATGATAATAAAGAGTATATGCTCCTTCTGCCTACTGCAAACTCTAAAGCATTTTTCTTCATTCCAACTGGGCAAGTACCCAGATAATAAAGCACAAAGTTATAAGAAACTAATAATGAAAAGATAGCTTATGTACAATTATATTGAGAAGTACAAAAAAGTGTGGCACATTTGTAGTTAGCAACAGATGTCAGATTTAGTTTTTTCTGCAAGTGAGAGATGGTAACACATCTATCCACAGACCTTAAGTTGCTCATCCACAACCCTTGTGACTTCTCCAGCCATGGATTCAAGTGTCTCTTGGATTGGATTGGAGAGTGAACCGTTCGCTCCTGCCCAAGAAGCTCCACCAAGGTGATACAGATTTGGCAAGAGCTGTAAGACAGAATGAATATCTTCGGAAAGTAGGCTCATCACTACTTGTCTTCAAATCTGGACGAACAGGCAGAAATCCCTCTGCCAAATCAAAGTCTTTATAAATTAGAGTTATTTTGTCACTTTAAATACTACCCACAGCTGATCATCTGAACATATACTCTTTTGTGACAGATTGTTATTTTAACTCCCCAAAAAGACAAAAGCAAGCACACACTGAACTGCTCTCAGTATTACCAGTATGCTGGGAAAGGCTTACTGTTTTGGAGTTCTTAGCATCCCGCATAAGCCGTTCTGCAGATTTGACATCTTCCTGTACAGCATCCACACCACAGTTTCTTAAAGAGTTGAGATGATCTTGCACTTTTACACAAATTCTGTCAATCATCTACTTGAAGAAAAGAAATAGAAAACATAAAACATCAGAAAGTTGGTCAAACAAACTGAATTCAGTCCAGATAGCAAATCAATAGTAGCATGATGAGATCTGTAGTGACAATATACCAATCTGGAAATGCATGATCAGAGCTTGGAGGTATATCAATGCTACTGAAAGAAAGCATTATATCTCAGAAAGACATACCTAAACATTGGAAAAATAAATAAAACTTTACCATTAAAAAAAGAAAAAAGCTTTGGCATATTTCCCTCACAGTTACCTCCAGGATAACGCAAATAATCAAAAAGTTATCCAGTTCAAGTGTTGTTCTGTTTTTTCAGGCAAGTTTAATGCTGAAGATGTTGTCGATAGATGCTTAGCTCTGAAGGTCCCTGAATTATTAAGAAGTTCCGACAGTAAAAGAAAGCTCTGTCACTATCCATTCAAACACCAACAGAGATTTCTCCTGTCTAAGCAAAATGCAATTGCATAGGCTTCTGAGATATTATTTCAAAATGTAAATATTCCTAGTTGCACGTGAACTCTAAGTACCAAAGGAGAAGTTTCCACCAGACCTTTCACAGTAGGATAAATTGAGCTTAATCTGTATCTGCAACACAATTCATTCAGTATGCTGCAAATACAGGGCAGGTGGTATATCTGTATCCTTACAAGACAAACCAATAAGAATGCCTGACATATAGTCAGTTTTGATTAAGATATACAGGGCAGGGAGATATAATAGCTAAAAGTCTTTATCAGCCCCCATAGCATTCATTAGAACAGGCTATTTGACATTTTGAAGCAACATCTGAGTGCATGTGTCATCATCATAGAAAGTCTAGAGCTCTAACATCTTATATCATTAGCAACGAGAACTGAAATAATTTCACAGCATGCTCCTTTTCTGCTCCACATGACTCTTCCTCTTCAAAGGGTTTTGGTTTTTTTTTTTTCTATAAGTACAAAAAGCTAATTAATTATTAGACAGTGGAAAGTCTCATCGGGACATCTGGACTCAAAAAAAATACACTCTGGGAATAATAATGCAATTCCACCATACTAACTAGAGAATCTTTTCCAGCTCTCTCTCAAAACTGTTTTTAAAATCCATCCCTATTGCACACAATTTAATACAGAAATGCGTAATTTTGCTCTACTTTCAAAATAACAATAAATTACATTTACTGAAACCTGATGTGTGTGTGATTGTTGGAGGAAAGCACAACTAAAACCACCAAGCTATAAAAAGATCTAAACTTAATTCATATGGAGATTATTAACTTGAGTAAAAAAGGTGGCATTGGAACAGATAAATTACTAAAATAAAGTGATGCTGCTCTTGCAGTTTTTAGTGCCAGTACATCTCCACGTACCATTTTCTCTGTCGAGAGGTTAGAGGATAATTTCAGGCTCTAGTAATAAAACTCTGTCCCATTAAATGTTAATAACACAGGTAGAAGAAGGCCACTTTGAATTAAGATTCACCAAAAAAATATGCGGAGAACAGAGAGAAATTTCATTGACTCAGCTGAAGAGCAAAACAGATATTCCTCTCCTGTTTGCTGGAGTCTCCCATTTGCATGGGAACACAACCGGTGCCAACAAACACGGAAGTAAATTTAAAACAAAGGCTGTGACAAGTTTTACTCTGCTTACACCACCTTGCTTCAGTGGTGTACTGGAGCAGAAAACAGCCCTGAGGCGTACTGGCAAGAAGTGCACTAGAACAGAGAGAATGGTAAGCTACCACAGAAAATGCTTGTAGTCCTCTCAAGAGAAAGGAAAACAAAACAGAACTACACGTGGCATTTAGGAAACCTGGCAGTGGTTGACAAAACACAAAAGCTTCCCAGCTTCAAGCAACGTTTTGGGCTGTGTTAGACAGGAAGTCTTTTCAGCTGTCCAGACTACAAAGAGCACAAAAGACTTCTACCTTCCTTTGCTCCCTTCCTGTAAATAAAGCTTCCCATGATATTCACTGTTCTGAAGGTGTAAGGTAGATGACAACTTACTCTCTAAGGCTATTTGCTCTGGTGGTACCTAAGGGCACGTTTACATGGTTGCTCAGTACTAGCCAGAGAGACTGGAACTGACTCAGACACCAGAATTGGCACAGCCTTATGATGATGCTTGTCACGCTGATGAGAGCCTGCTGAAAAGTCAGACTCCTGAGCACAGATGAACTATACCGTTCCTGGTTCCAACAGTAGTTCACTCAGAAATAGCTCGGGTCTTTCTCTACTATACATAGGACCTCCCTCTCACAAAAGCTTTTTTTCCTTCCCAAAATATTATCATTCATAACTATTATTTCTTGGGAAATGAAGTATCATCCAAGAGGCCCATCCTGCTTTAAGCTACTCTGACAGAACGAGAGGGAACTCTGTCCCCAAGCAGATTTTAGACACCAACAAGTACCAGTAAATAACAAGTTCTCACCTGCTGAGTGGTACTAGTGACAATGCCTTGCTGCAGCCGGTACGCTTGCTCCTGTAGGTACTTTCTGGTCTCATGATTACGAAGCAAGTAGTTTTCTATCTAAAAAACAAAGCCAGTTTAGGAAATTGATTCCACTCTCCACATTGTAATCTGCTTTCAATTTTGCTGCCATATCAGAAATAGGGAGTGACAGGAAAAACCACCTAAGTATTTGTTTGTTATCTGCAAACCTTATTCTGTGTGTCTCAATGCTTAATAATCACAGTGGACAACATTCATTCACTCACTGAACTCGTGAAACATCATTAAACACTGTGCTTTTGCCACTGTTTTCTGAATTAGTCTTCTATTTTGAACAATTTAGTAAGTTACGCTGACAAGGGAGTAGAACCAGGTTTGAGAAATATTTACAGGGACTCTGTCCATAAAGCGTTGCTGTAGAGACCATAAAGACAAAAGATAGTAGATTCATTTCTTTTAGATGCATTTGGCTCATTGCAAAGACACAGCAGATTTAAATAGCAGTACGGTCTAGAGAGAAGACAAAATATCTAAAAGTGCCTAACTGACACAGGAGCCTCAGTTCAAAAGCTACTTAAGGCTAAGCAGTACGTAAGTACTCTTCAAAGACAAGTGATTCCTACTCACAGCTGCTGGTCACAGCCTACCACAACTGTCATCAGCAGTAAAGACCTACCATCAGCCAGCTTAACGGCACATAGAATAACCCCCTAACCTGGCTCTATCAAATTTAGTCACATCAAAAAACCCTACTAGTAAACTGTTTAAGGTTCATCAAAGGTGATGGGTCTGGTCCGAAAGGAAGAGAGTGGAAAAGGCTGGGTGGAGTGGCCCGCAGGTTGTGAGGCAGAGGCTAATAGGGATGGTCACCTCTAAATTTGCATCAGCAGCAAGAGCTGGAACAGTCTGACCATGCCCCACAGTAACGCAGGGTTTATCCAGTTTGCCCACACCGTGAGTAAAGCGTGCTGCAGAGATACCGGAGCTCAGGAGGCTAGCTGCTATGTCCATCTGGCGCTGGACCAAGGCCAGGAGCACTCTCGTTGTACTCAAGCTGTGGTGTGCTGAAGCTTACGGACTCTCCCGAGATGTCAGTCAGTCAGTTCAGGTGTCCCTGCACTGGGCACGACAGCTCAGTCCATGCGGGCAGGCATTCCTATGTGCATGGAATTAGCTGCGCTCACAGCACCACTCCCAAGACTATGACCTTTTTTTGGAGAGAACTTCCTCGTGTTGTGTAAAGAAAGCCTGAACCACACGTGTTAAAACAAACTCAGGGCCAAACAGTTTTAACAACTTTGAAATGAAAAGAAAATGCTCTTTGTACATAATGCCTAATTAACACATAGAATTTAAATCCCCAGGGCCAGAAGCTTCGTGAGATTTTTTTCAGAGATGCATCTATCATTCTAGATATGAACCTATCCACAATTACATTAAACAAGATGCAAGAAATACGTCCATCCCCCATGACTCAGATTTTTTAAAGCAGAATTTAGATCATTTTCATGCATCAAAGAAAAAGGCGCTAACTACCAGCACTTTTCCCTGTGAGAATCACTTTACCAAAAATTTCTTTACTAATAAGGATCATAAGAGATTTGCTTTTTAATCACAGTTATCTGTAAGAACTATTTATAAGGTTTTTATGACCTTACCCTGGCTGAAGGAAAACTACTGATTAAAGAGATGTGAACTGTGTGCTTTCTGATTGAGCAGGAGGCTCATTTTGAGCTCACAGGATTTACTGTATTTAAGCTCAGCTGGGGGTTTTATAACTCATGCAAGTGGAACAGCTACAGATACTGTCAACACCTCTTCATCCAAAAGAACATGTTGGTACAGTTGTTTATTTAGGGCAATATAGTGTGTGAATTTTATATGTACAGTATAAAACGCAGGCAGTAAATGTTTTTATCCTCCTCCAAATTAAAGACCATCCTTTGTCTTCTAGAGTGCTGACTGCACTTTTTATGCCAAAATGAAAAACGCATACCAGTAATTCTACACACATGGAAATACACACAAGAACATATGTAACAAACATGCCAGTTGCTAACTCTCCCTTTCATAGTTATGCATACAGCAATACAAGGTCTAGCTTGCACTTACTTAGTTATGACTTTCTGATACTACACCACTGCATTCCATCAGCCTTCACTCCAACCACTCTTTGCAATAAACAGCATTACACGCTCTTGCAGAACTTGATTACCACATATATATCCATGCAAATCAAACAATCAATGAAACTAGCCTAGAGTTCTTACTCAGCCAAGCATGAAAACACAGCCACTTAAAATTATTACTTTATTTCTAGTGATTTTATTTCTGTATGGCAGTGGTATATGCTATACCTTTTGTAGTGCCTCTTCTGTTTTCTCGGGGTTTGTTTTCAGTGCTTGGGAAGCATCATTCATCGGTATAGGCATGAATCTCAAAGTATAATTCCTAAAGAAAAAGAAAAGATTTTTTTAAGAGTAAAAGTTAACCTAATTACTGTATCTCTTTATGAAGAATAAACTGGAAGGGAGAAATAAAATGCATCTAGCTTGTCCATGGAGGGTACTAAGAATGTATTTTTCACATTTGTAAGTGGACTAACTGGAGGCACGCATGCTCCTTTTTGCTGCTAATTCTTCTTTGCCACTAGACAGAGGTGGAGATCTTGAAAAGCAAAAAATACAGTTAAGTGGCCAAGGCCCAGTGTCTGTCAATTAAAGGCATAGCTGTCTTCTATACCTTTGCGCACAAGGTTGGATTACTTTTTCCTATATCAAACCAGAACAGGGAGTGTCAGTGCCTTCTGGCAATTCTAACAGATCTAAGTCTAAGTAGAAATATTCAGTAACAGATAGATAGCGACTAAGAGACCAAGTTTTTAAAATTTACTACGTAATAACGTCTTGTGTTTATAACAATTTGAAAACACTTGCTGAATTTTTAATAAAAGCTGACAAAACAAGCATAGCATCTCTATATTCCTTTATGCAAACAATTGCTTCCTGCATTTTATTTGTTTGCAAAATATTTCCGTAGCTTTGTCCATCTGCTGGGATATGAGAATAAAGATAGGGTTTTGGTCTTGAGTCAAAATTGTATTTAAACTCTGACAGCATAAATTGGCTAGCATGACATAGTTAAACCTAAAATGCCACATGCAGTGGTATGTCCACACACCTTCAGATTTGGATAAATGAAAACAAAAAGAGCAGGAAGTTCTTAAAACCTGGAAATGAAATTATTCTTCCTATTTTCAATTAGCCTTAATTTCCTGCAAACACCTCTTTGTCCTTCTTCGGGTGTCTGCAAACATCCCACTAACTGTCTGTTCCTATTCTATCCTGAGCTACATAAATATGGTTGGAACCCTCTATTTTTGAGCACTTTAAAGATGACAATTTCAACTGAGTCAACTCCATTGACTTCAATGGACCCATCCCTCACTAAATGCCCTAACTCCAACAGCAGACACCTTAACTACTGTGAAACTGCAAGGTTCTTCCAATTCTTCTCTCACCAGTTGCTTAGCCACATGAAACACCTCTCTCTGAAAGACAGCGGTCTTTTGAACTGCCAAACACACTGATTCCTCATTGATACCACCCAACATTTTACCTTAAATGATAATGGAAGACTTCTACGTTTCTTCCCCAACGTAAACATGGTGACATGTAGCTGTCAGTAGCAGGCAGTTACGCACGTGGAGTCAGCAAGGTCCCTGTCCTTCCACAGTGTCCAACTGCCTACTGCATCACAGCCAGAAAATTAACTTTTCTTTCTAGTTGTCTTGTCCTTCAAAAGAAGTACGCAAACTTTACAGACCCTGTTATGTGTCCTCACGTAATACTAAACAGCAAATAACTGGCTGTCCACCAGCATAGGGAAAATTTCAAAATGTCAAAGACACCAAGCTCAAAGACAGATAATAATTATAGAATTTGCCAATTGCCTGACTACTACCTGGCAGGTGGGGTATTTATTTAGTTAAAAGGAAACAAAGGTAGATTTCCAAGGATCTCTGCAGCTGTTTGACATTTAATACATGCCATTCATTGAAATCTGTAATTGCCAGCTCTCATGCTAGTAATTATATGCTAAATTCAATTTAGTCAAAGACTTAGTGCACCTTCTCTTGCACACACAGAGGAACGGGGCGGGGGGGAATGAAAGGCAAGGAGATTTCATGGACACGTAATCACAGAGGCAGAACTTTAGAAGACCACTACCCTGAGGAAGGCTCTGTACTTGGTTTCCTTCCAGACAGGCAGCATTGTATTAGAATGCTACTTTATTTTCACCTAAGAATTAACCAGCTCTTAGGGGTAAAAAAATCAAGAATTTAAAGCTCACTTTTCAACTTTGATCATCAGAGCAATATTTATCTTCACACTTCATTTTTCTCTGCTCCCTTTGAAGTCTAAAATATTCCTCCATTCTTCTTTTTATTAACACTCCACTTGTCTCTTGTAATGGAGTACATTTCTCTACCAACATAATAATCTAGTTATTTCATAACGCATTAATACTCTCAGCAAAATACTTATATTTAAAAGATGTTAAATTTCAGAGACATGCTCAGAGACTGGAAAGGATGTCTCAGAAAACCTCCTGTCTCTCCCTCTACATACAGCATGTGTGACAACGGTCCTACATTTCATCACACGTTATTTCCCTTGTAGTAACTTCTGCTCCATTCATGACATACACCCTCTGCTGCAGAGTGATGATTTTACTGCCTATGTCTTTTTTAAAAAGGGAGTAAGATCATCTGTTTTGCAGGCTTGGGCATGTGAATATCACATCACTGCTAAGGGAAAAATTCATAGCCCTCTAACAAATCCCAGCATTTCCCATCAGATTTTAGAACTTGAGCTATTTCTTCAGCCAATCTATACAGAAAAAACGTCTTTTAGAAATTAACATGGGGCAATATCGTACAGTTCTATGACAGAGTGGGCTCCAAGCTGCAAAGCACACAAGCGCATTATTATTTTCGTATTAAAATTACAGAGATTCAAGTCCCTGTTTAATGGCCAGGCTGAACAGAATGCCCACTGTTCTCAAACGCTCTCCTGAACTGACATTTGTACCAGACTCTATAGAAGATCCTCTCAGCATCTCACATCAGCTGGCTGGGACACCCCTGGGGCAACTCTGCCAACAGCCATGCTCCTGGAATTCCCTTGCAGGAACATTTTCACACAACTATAAACAGATGAAGAAAAGCTGGGAGGAAGGGAAAAAACAATCTTCAGATTATCCCAGCCTGTTTTAAAATCTGTTACAATCCCTCACAATTCTCCTCAGCCTCCTCATCATACTACAAAAGCCTAGCTTTCTTCTTTTTTGTGGTTTAGTATATGACTATTTTTCTTAAGAACAAAATCAAAACAACACACAACACCCATACATACCCCCAAGCATCTTCAGTATATTTCATTCCGTTTTGAACAACAGTTCCTTCCTACAGAATATTGACGGTTTCATGTATTTTTAGGAAACATATGGTGGAGGATGTTCTCAATATGTCTTCAAGATGGATTGTTTAAAGGCTAGTTGTTTTCAGCCAGTATTGACAGTCCCTCTCCTGCAAGTTTAAACCTTTGTTGCTTGTGGCTTAGTTTCTGATATTATCAATGGTTTTAACAATTTTAAAATGTTAGAGTAGACACAACCTCAGCTTCCAAGCTAAATAAATGAGATGTCACCTCAACAAAGTGCAGTGTCACAGAATTATCTGCAGCATTTCTTCTTTTTCTGCTTAGATGATTTGCTTTTGCTTTTGGATTTCCCCCTCCTTTCTATTTACTTATTCAAGCACTTCAGAACAGAAAAGAAGTTGATGCTAACCAGAAAATAAGCATACTTTCTTTTCTACCAGACTTTCTCATAAATGTACATCCTATTGCTCTCTAAAAGAGAAATGTCTGCAAGTTGACAAATAACCTTTGCAAATTATTATTCACTACTATCAGTGGAATCACTCCAAGATGATTTGCTTAATTATGCATCATTTATATAATTTTCCCCATCAGTGCAACTGAATTCATTTTGAAACCAAGTATATAAACTACAACAGTTTCATAAAACAAGTAACTTCATAAGGTCTAGCCTCATGACCCCTCCAAGGGTTAAGGTGCTCCCCTAAGTAGTTACACAGTTTTGCAAGACATCTTGTCTAGAAACTAGCAATTGTACATTACCTTCACCTTCTAAAGAGAGCCTTTGTTCCTGTCTGAGGGATTTAATGACATGAAACAACTGCAACTGCTGCTTAATTTAAATCTGTAATTCTTCCCTCTTAAGAAGAGTAATAATAACATATAAAGAAATGAGATGGAGATGGAGAGAGATGAAAGTCATTTAGCATCTATCACTGGTAATAGCTGCAACTGTGAATAAGCTCGGGCAAGCAAAATGACCCAGACCACAGCGATTACAATGAACAACTGCAGTTCCTGAGATCATCACTATTAGTTTCAACTTGCTGGGGTAAAGAAAAAAAAGTCAGACCACAAAGGCATGCTTCAGTAATTTTCTGTCATTATATACAGCTTCATTCACTGACTAGAATAGAATTTCTGCATGCTGTCAACACAAGAGAATAAAGAAAAGGGAAAATATTCCCAAATTCAGAATTTTAATGCTAACAGCAGAACTCAATGGCCTTAATGCTGATAGCAGAGTATGGATGAAAGAGGCACAGAGCCTTTTCCCATCCTTTTGAAGTAAGTGAAATCATAAATTTTCCTTTAGATTAAGCACCCCAATGCTTAAAATTGAGAACACTCAGCATCTTCAGATCATATTGACTGCAGTGAGAACTGCAGCTGCTCAGATCATTCAGGATGTAGGTCTTTGGCCCCTTCATCAGTCATTCAGTTGCTTGAGAACTTACTTTTCCAGTGCCACAGCTATATCCTGGAAGCCCTGCGCAGTGATGTTATTCTTGTCCCATATCACAGTTCTGAGGGGTGGAGGGGAAAGGAAAGAAAAAAAAGTTAAACGAGAACCACTGAATAAATCTATATTGAAATAACACAGCACTGTATGTTCAAAATTGTACAGTGGAAGGCAGCACTTTAAAAATCTGGTTTTAGTTATATGCTAAAACCTTGAAGTGACAGAAGTTAGGGACAAAGATACTACAAATTTTTCAGTTTCCCTTTCTTTAAAGGGGACTCTCTACTATATTTTCCATGATTAACATAAAACCCATAACTTTTCTAAAATACAAGTTAATAGAAAGATTTGGAGATAAAATTCCAGCTTTTTTCCAGGAATAGTCTAAAAAAAATAAAGTTCAAATGTCTGCTTTGCAAGCCCACACTGAAAAACAAGAAAACTGCAGTAAGTGATCAATCTCTGTTCTACATAGGCTATATGGCTACAGTTATAAAAAAAGGTGTTTAAAATTTCATACTGATTGGTGGTAAAAATTTGCAGGCTATTGTATATTCAATCCTGTACTAGCTCATCACACAGTTCCTATGATCCCACATGCAACATAACTAGGTGCCAATAGACACCTTTAGGTTAGGTGCATAAATTGTAGCTCTTTTGAATATACAATAGTGATAAGAGTGATCAAGCCTTCCCCCTCCTCCCCCAATTTAGACCACTCAAGCAAACTGCCCGGCAATTTGCGAACACATGTTCACAGATCTCATTAGTAGTCAGAAGAGACAGTCAAGCAGATAAATCTTGCTTGTGCAAGAGCACTAGTTGTAGCTGTTCTTAAGAAAAAGGCAAAAAAACAAACAAAGATTTCTGGCATTTAAAAAAAAAAAGAAAAAAGACAGATGGCAGGGTTTCACAGGTATTGACACCCTTGTGCTGTTGCAGAATTATCCCTTTGTTTTTTAGATAGAAAGATGGAGGTAAGGGAGAGAGATTCTACACTCACTCTGCAAAGACCAGATATGCTTAGGGTCAAATCTTGGATATTTTTCTCATTGGAATGTGTGTTTATATTTCTGCCTGGATGTGATTTTATAACATTTCAAGCAGAGCCAGTAACCATTGCATTATTCAGTCTGTAATCACACCACAGACTGTGGTGACATTATGTCAACTGTGACATTCGGTGTACTGTGAAACATTTCTGTTTGCCATCCTGAAATCCATCAAGGTTTTATTTCTTCAGGTACTGTGGTCATTTCATGTTAATACATTCAATAAACCTAAGCCACCTCTCCAGTGTTTTCTTGACATTTTCAATATTCAGTTTGGGCATAGGAATTCAAAGACCAGGATCCCTGCTTCTGAACAAAATAGCCAGGACTGTTCTGGAGAATTTCTTATCCTCCAGGGAACAAATGCTTCGAGACCAAGCACAAACTAGTCTCTTCACAGAGACAATACACTGAGGAAGGTTCATCTGCACAGTCTGACAAGAGGAGGAATGAGGATTAGCTTTCCTGATGACGGCGACACATTTAGAGGTCCCCATCCAGATTCATGCTGATTGAAGGTTTTACTGTTTGCTAATCACATGCTGGATAGAAAGAAAGTGATACTTTCAAGTCATCAGTGCCAGACATGTGCTAAAAAGCAGTGAAGTTGTCGGGTGGATGAAGTTGCAGAGAAGAGATGCCAAGGTCCATCAGCATCGTAGGCAGGGGAGAGGGGAAGGAGGGATGGTCCATGCTGCTACCCATTCTGAATTCCACATGCTCTTAGTTCTCCTACAGACTGCTACTCCAGAAGACAAAGAATAATTTCGTTTCCCACCCCAGTATTAGAATTTTCTCTGCGCGGAAGGTCTCCAGTAGAAAAGAGAGAGCAGAACAGAAGGGTGGCTAAGCACTGGAACAGGGTTCCCACAGACACTGTGGAATCCCTGTACTTGGAGATCTTCAAAACCTGACTTGACAAGGCCCTGAGCAACCTCATATAGCTTTAAAGTTGGCCCTGCTTTGAGAAGGACATTGGATTAGATGACATCCAGAGCTCTAGAACAAGGTAGTTTTTCTTCAAGGATTCTAGACTTTTAGAGCTCTCTTGTTCCAACAAGAGGTTTTTCTGTTTAAATTCAGAAAATGTAATTTTCTCCAGTTCCAGTTATGGAATGTTTTTGCAGAGACAATTTGCTTCTCTTGTTTGTTTTTGTTTTGTGGGTTTTTTTAAGAAAAAAGGATGAGAATTTTTCCAAATGGAAGCACTATAAAGTGGCTGTACCTAGAAGGGTTCTGAAGAGAAATAGCTTAAGAATAAGCCAACAATTTCAGTATTATTAAGCCATTCTATCTTTTACTGCAAATACATTTCCCTTACCTGAGCTTGGTGTTTATCTGCAGGGCTTTTGCCAGCATCTTTGCTCCCATATCTCCCATGGCATTTCCACTAATATCCACTTTCGTAAGAGAAGTATTGCTGCCCAAGGCATTAATAATGATGGTAACCTCTGTCTTCAGCTTGGAATCTGCGAGGGACAATGACTGCAGAGGCTGTGGAGCATAGAAAAGGCACTGATAACAGCAACTGATAGTGCACTCATTCCTCAAAGATCAACCAAAAGAAGTTACAAGATCCCCAAACTTTTGGAGACAGCAGTAAGCATCAAAGAGTTTTTTCTGTGTTTGCTGCAGATCCTACAACACATGATGAATTGGGAGTCAACAACTTAGAGCACAGTTGTCAAACATACACATGCACAGATTAAGCTGCAACACCCTGAAAAAAAGATTTTTAAGTGACAGTGCCTCTAATTTCCTGGGTCCTATTAAGTACAGAATACAGTGGGAACTTGAAGAGGCAAGATAGCCACAACCAGCTTCGCAAGACAACCTCGAGTGTCCAGTGGGTTTTGCTTAACCAGGATGCTTCCCTGTCAGTGAGAAATAAAAAATATCTAGCATTCCCCTCCTCTCCTTCAGACTGAGAGCTTTATCCAAGGACAAATTAGGAGCTGAGACATTTTTAAGACAACAAAAAATTCCTTTAAACTGTTTTATTATTGCTACTTCAACTTTAGGAGTGATTTTGCATATCTGTTCCTTCAACTAAGGGCATGGACATTTTGGAGGAAAGAGACAGAAAACTGTAGCAGTTCTGAAATTAAAAACAGTAAGAAGAGTATCTATTAAAATGAGTAAGTCAATGGATATTATTCACAGTGGTGTTCTGACACCTGTGATTGCAATATCTTTATGTAACTTTTATATATATATATATATATATACACACACACACACACACACACACTCTGTTAATCTGAAACTACTTTATTGGGCTCTGATAAATCACACTCTTAAGAAAACCTCTTTTAAAAATGCCTGTATTCCCTCCATTCTCAGTGTCCCAGCACTCAATGGCAGGAGCTCAAGAACTACAGTCTATCCACCACCACGCCTTGCAGAGGTATTACAGCTGCTAAAATTGTAATTTGTCTTTGCTGATGTATGAGAACTCCACAAAACATTTCCCTTGCTCAAGTGTGAGTTCATACAGAGGAACATATTGTCATTATACACCCACTTAGGCATGTATTGGAGGATAAATTTTAGGAGCCCAAAATCTCCAAATTGCCAGCATGGGAAAATCAACATCTCATAAGGATGAACCATGGCACACACATTAGATGCGTAAAGCTTAGATTAATATAAGTAAACCAACTTAACTGTGCACACCTTCCAGGGTCCAAGATGCTCGCATGGTACCTGCTATACAATGGGACTCCAGCCTCCAGACACCACTGGATTACAGTGATAACCAAAAAGCTTGCAACAATAAGAAATGCACTTATAAATGAGGAAATGCATAAAAATTTGGAGGCACAGCAGGTTTATAATTAAAAAGTCTAACAGTAACACAAGCCACATACTGGTTTTATTTTAAATGGAAGTTATTAAATTACTATGTTAATGCCCTTAATCTGTCTATGTTTCCCCATTTTATTACATAACGTACCCTAAAGAATATTAGCATCACATTAGAATGGCACTTAGAGCTCTTGGCACACACTCAAGAAGACCTCCTGCGACAGATTCACAGAAAAGCAGCACCACGCAGCACGTGGACAGAAATCGCCAATAAGCTTGAAAGTGAAGTTTTTTCTGCTCCTCATGTGTTGCTTTAAAAAGGGGCATTTGAGAAACTTAGCTGGAGGTGCTCCCTCCTGCATACCAATTTTTCTGAACCTCAAATATCCTCCCAGGAAAGGATTTCTCACCTCTCGCGTTCCAACGCTCTGACAAAACAGTATATGACTGAAAACACTTCTGCACTGTGTTCTGCATGGATTGACACCTATACATCATTACTACCACATACAGAACATGCATATAGCACAGTAAAGCACCTGCTGTATTAGCAGTGTCTTTGAAGTGTATGAACTGCTAGTTTTCTTGCACAGCTACCCTTACCATTTACTCAATGAGCAAGGAGCAAAAACCTCTGGACTCACTTGGTGCCCTGAATGCAAACTACAATCGGAATGTAACTCTGTAGGATTAAACGTACAGGCTGCTAAATATTCATCAAATTATCTGACCATTACATTAAAAAACACAACCAAATGACAACAAATAGAAAAACCCATGAAAACCAAATCCCCCATAAACAGGGGCAATACTCTACATAGCCTACAAACATTTACTACTTTTAACAACTTAATAGTTTTAGCTGGATAGTGAGAAAACCAAAGTCTGACAAACACCTCAGTGCCCCTGCTGCAGAAAACAGATACTTTGCCAATACAGTGAAGATGTCTTAACACAATCTTATTAAGGAAGAGGAATTATTAAAGTAAAGAACATAATTAGAAATTGTATGATTGTATTCAGTGATTTTCTCATACTGCTGGAAAACATTTAAGAATTAAATCAAGGTAAATTTGTCCTCCTACAAACAAAAATGCTGTAAAAACCCTCAAAAGGCCAATTCTGCAACAAACACTGAATTAGTAACTAAAGATACTCAGTGCTGTAGTAATTCTCTGCACCTATGCAGGACTGACTATCACTCTGAGTAATGGTACACTGCACCTGCAGTGTAACATCTATTTTTGCAAGAAAAGAAATGGCACAGTAAGCACACAGCTTCAGACACTTCCAGCAACGCTAATAAGAATACATTGTTCTAGCCTGCACAGTACAGCATCTACTTAAAAAGAGAAAAAACCAAACCAAAACAAAACCAAAAAGCAAATCTAAATATTACATTCTTGTCGATATAAAACACTTAGGAAATGTTACTGTTTAGGTTACTACTGCTTTTAAATTGTGTAGAATTACATTTGCATCTAGCTGTATTTTTACAGTCATAAAACCAAGCTATTGATTGTTTAAATCATTTTACTCGTGACTCATATTAACACAGCAACGGATGTTATTTAAAGCTTGTATAAATACATGAAGAAGTATTTGGCAGATGACTATTTCAGATTAAAGCCTCTTGCTTCAGCTTTTGATGCATATAATGCATGGTCCCCAAACTGTAGCAGCCTGCAGGCAATACTGATCAAGCAGTATGCTCTGGGCAACATCATACCCTGGTCTCTCCAATTCCACCCTTACTTTTTAATGTCCTGTGGCAGTAAATGCATAGTAACGGCAGAACAAGGACCACCCCCTTTAGGATTCAAACCCAAATGAAAATAACTAGAAACTTAAAATAATTTTCTAAGCATTGCACTATCTCAAGGTAGAGTGAGGACTATCCAGCTATCTGCAACACATGCTTTTCCCATGGTGCTACAGGGTCTACATCCTCAACTCTTTAGCTGCTAGGGAATGCTTCAGATTGATTTTAGCACCTGATGAAACAGAAACAAACAAGATTTCTTTGCTGAAGAGGATTAACAAGAGAAAAGAACATGGGGAGAGAAGAGACAGGTTAACACCAACAGGATCACATGCTGTATCCCAAAGGTTAATGCATGACACAAAGGAGAGACAGTTATTATAATAAGTACCTAAATAAAATAACTTTTTGCTGGATTATTTCATTGTAACACTGAAAACAGAGACTACAGAGCATGTTCTGTAGGTTAGCTCGGGACAGACACAGTGAGTAACAATTACAGGAGCACTTCTGACCACTGGATTATGGCAAAGGCAGAAAGTGGAACGACAGCTGACATTGTCTATGGGCTGAAAAGGAGTACAAGAAGTTAAAGCTGATGATGCAAGGGAGGGAGAGCTGTGAGAATGATACATCCAAAATTTAGCAGCTACATTTTTGCTGTCCTGGAAGCTTAAAGAACAGAAGCCAGGAAAGATAAACAGAAGGTTGTAACACTTAATAGAAACAATAAGGTGAAAGTTGGAATTTTTATCCTTGCGAACAGATAATATGAGCAGGATAGTCATATAAATAGAAAAAACAAAAACCAAAAAACCAACAGCATGTTTGAGAAGATGGTCTAGATACTGAAAAGATGCATAGAGTGTGTTGAAAAGGTGTTTTAGGATATGGCCTGAGTGGGACGAAATGTTCATCTGCAACGGAGGAAAGGGATGAAGGCAATTAAGAAAAACGTACTAAATTACATTTGCTTGTGATTAATCTAGTTTGACATAACAGTCTTCAGGATAGCTGTGAAAGATTAAGCATGAGATGCGGGACAGAGACAAATGTCCAAAGGGAAGAAGCAGGTGCTACCTGATGAAGTGACAGCACCCCTCAGTACGGTATCAACAGGAAAAGGAGAGAAGGCGAAAACAGCCCTGCACCATTCCTCTTAGAGACAGGGTAGAAGGAGGTGGTCACACACCACAAAATGAAAAGGCTAGTTTGGTACAAGAAGTAACACAGACATCGACCAGTACACTTCTTAGCACGATGCTCCATCTAACTTGTGCAAACAAGGACTTACTGCTTTCATTACAGGTGTTAACTCAATTAGAATCAGCTCTGGTATCCATATGCAGCACTTCACTGTGTCACACTGACATCCCATGTTTTAAAGAATAAGGTGAGGAGGTAGGCAAGAATCAAGAAAAAAAAACAGTACCACTAATCCCAATTAAGACAACACAGAGAGGAGAGTTTAACAAATCACTTCAAGTACAACTGAGCAGTAAGAAAAGACGAACACAGAATATGGGTCTAATGACCTTGTATGGAAGGAGACATCGGAAACCCTGGTAAAAACTGGTCCATTGAATTGCAGGGTGCAGACACAGATGGGAGGAGAAAATAAAAAAGCAGTTAGTGTGGAGACCATGAACTTGGAGGTGAGACAATAAAGACAATAGGAATAGCAGGTGTTTAGACAACTGAAGTCTACAGTCAGCGATTTCTGGAGAACGGGAAAAGCAGAGCTTGCTTGTTACTTGTATGGGGAATGAAGGAGAAAGAAAGGACTAGGAAGAGATGAATAAAGATTGACAAGCATGAGAGTAACAGAGCATCTTAAGATTCCCTTATAGCCAAAACCAGGATGCCAAATAAAGCAAGAACACAAATCCAACCACAAAAGTCTTTCAGGATCAGGAGAGAGGGTAGAAATGAAGAAAGTGGGCAAGGATCCCAGCAAGGCACTCTGAAAGGGTTTTATGAAATTGCTCCTGTGATGAATGTACTAGGAGAAGTAAAGAACAGCACTGTGAACAGTTTATTTGCATCTTTTGAAGGAGAAAGGAGTTCTAGGAGATCACTGCAGTGACTTTGCATTTTGTCAAGGAAAAAAAAAAGCTAATACTCAAGAACAGCTATCAGGAAATAGTGCGTTCTATTAACTAAAAAAATGAAAAATAGAAATTCTGTTATTGAAGGAGTATCACCACCCAGAGAACACTACCATTGTAATCTCCTAACAGGACACAAAAGTTTTGAAAACTTGTGCCTACAGGGCTTTATAATTTAGACCTAAATCAACTAGGTTAAGCACATCCAACTATTTAGAATGAAAATTTTTCAACAAGCACAGATCCTAAGACTATCCTAAGAAACGTTTACCTACATGCTACACATAATCCAAATTACTATTTGAAAAAATAAAACCCAAAATGTTGGATGTGTCTGTGCAGGATCGTGATTAAATCTTATGCAGCAAATTAACACAGTGAAGAAAATCATCAGAAATAGGCTGTGCGGGTACAAATACACATGATGATAATAAGCAGAAAGATACTCACTGAATCCTCGTCTTGAATCATCTGAACTAAATTATCAAGTACTGGAGTGAGATTTCTGAGGGAAGAAAAGTTAGGAAGATGATGAGATCAGCAGCTTCTCCTCATCCATTCTCTTGTTATTTAAAAGAAAGAAAAACCTTACTTGGATTTCATGTTGTTAAAGTTTTTGCCTAACGCCAAGTGTCTTATCGATCGGTTTTTACTAAGCCAGACTACAAGGGTTGAGAGGTCAGATTCTAGGCCTGTAAAGAATCAGATTAGATTAAGAATTAAAACACATTTTCACAAAAGACCCAGGCAGGGTCCAATTATTAACGCTATATTCATTCAGCTAACCGTATTGGTGTACAAATTTCCAAGAGCTCTAGAAAAATTTCCCATCTTGTATTACAAAATCTTTTTCTCTTTTTTGCCTCTGCTTTTCTATGAGAATAACTGCTTTCTCTAAAACCCTTTAAATCTCCATCTTAATCAGCCCTTTAAATCTCCATCCTAATCAGCCATTGAAGGCACCTCTCAGAAACACAGAAGAGAGATGTAGTCCCTTCTCCATAGCCCAACCACCCAAGGGTAGTTCCTCGCATTGTCAGGCAGAGTTTAAAGTTCCTTTGAGAATTTTGAGACCATGCTAGTTGCTATTTGGTCTTAGTAGAGCTGTGTACCAACAAGGTCTCAAAGCCTTCAAATGCAAAAGGCTAACATAACAGGCTATGAATAAAATGACCTGAAAACAAGCCAGACTTTATTCTACTCCTGAGTAAGAAAAATAACTTGCTGTAGTATTGTATTCCCAAACTAGCGGTGTATTTGAAGAGTCTACCAGTTAGATTACAATGATTTAGGATCCAGATCTGCGGGACAATTTAGATGTCAAATATCTTTACTTATAACAATCAATCCGTTTACATAATTGGGCTGAGTCAGTAGCTCTCAAAGCTTTCCGCTTGCCAATCCATGCCACCTTTCTTGGGCATTCAACTGTGCTGGGAATCTCCTTCTGAAATATTTCCACATCTGGCTGTCAGAGGGGCAAACACAGCAGGTGAATTCTTCCACCCCATACATCTACAATTTGCGTTTGCAAGATAAGAAGCCAGCTGGTATTCCCAGCTAGGATGCAGAAAGCCTCCAAAGCAGGAATACTCCAAGACTTTTCCAAAGACTCAAACAGGCCTTCTCTGACCTGAAGCTGGTTGACTGTTTGCTCCAAATTTCCCTCTCTCGCTTCTTCAGTATCACAACCTCAGCTTCATTCTGTATCTGTCTTTCCCTTTCTTCTTTCACTGCACTTTCATTTCTCATTTAGCTTCTCATTCTCTTATACTTAAACTGACTTTCCTCTAGATCTAATATGACGCTTGCTGCTGTCAATTTATTCTGCTGTGTTACATTTATCTCAAACATAAACTTCTGAGGGTACAGTTAGTCTATAAACATTTCTTATATACTTTATAGCATAAGAGTTCTTGGTCTGAGAGATTTCGATAGCCAATATGGCCAACAATCATAAAGCAAGAGTGATCATCCTTGATTACACAATGAGCTGAAAGAAAAAGCATTTCTCAGATTCTGGACTTGCATGACCCTCCATTCCTGTTCTGTGTACTTACCATTGTCTGAAATATCTAGGCTGGTGATATTGTGTATTTCTGCTATGCATCCTTCCAAGACTTGTGCACCTCCCGATCTTAACTAGAGACAAAACAGGATCCATTTTGCAAACTAGTTATGGCTTCAAGATCACACAGAAAACAGTGGTAGAAGCGTTGTGAATACAGAAGGCACTACCAGCGGCAAAAACAGCAACAGAAGTTACGCACATCAACATGACAGCCTATGCACGCATTCCTACTATTCTCATCCTTCTCTCTCGCTATTTGCGTATAAATGAGAAAAGGGACTCTTTCCTTTCTCTTAAAACTACTGCTCAGCAGTTAAATCAGGGAAAGATTTAAATGGTGCAGACACAATGAATCCTTTAGCGCTTGTGCCAGGCAGTGACCGCAGGACTTTGGTGCGGGTTCTCTACATGAAGAGGCCAGGACATTTCCAACATCTAGCGAGAACAAAAATAAACTTAGCCCAGCCTATAAGTGTGCAACACTGTCACCCTTGAATTCCACTACAGTCAAGGCTTATAGTTAGCATCTTCTTTCTTTCAGCTCTTAGCACAATGCTAGGGTGCCCAGATCAAAGATGAGTAGCAAATAAAAAAAAAAAAAAAAAAAAAAAAGAGTTGTTCCTCTGTCACTGAAAAGAAAATTTAAATAATCCAATTGTAAAATGGCCACAAAAGACCATAAACAAGAAAAGTCAGTAATTTACCTTATTCTTAATTTATAAATAGTCATAAAAGAGAAAAACAGCAACAATAACAAAAATGCCTGACTGGAAAATATCAATTATGATATTATTAATCTGAAATATTAAATTAATATAAAAGAAATGTCAGGATTTAATGAAAAAACAGTGAAATGGCCTAGGGGAAAACATCAACATTAAGAATCAAAGTTGTTAAAACTTACACACTTATTTACTAACGCTACTGAATTAAAAATGCAACTTTTTTTTTTTCCGAAGAACCAAAAGCATTTTCTTGTTTCTTGCAGCTAGGCAAACTATGTAAAGGGCATCTCACTTTATGAACATCCCCCAGAAAAAGACTTAAGCAAAAGAGGGGAAAAGTTCTACAAAAATTCTCTTTCTGCATTTTCCGTTTTCACTTTCCTTGCTTCAAAAAAACAGAAAGCTTTTTCAAACATGAAATAGCCTTCTCACCTCCTGTGCAGAAATGAATGAGTAATATTTTACTTAGTTGACTTACTTGGCTAAATATCCTGAATCAACCTGCTGATATTTCTGTGAATACTCTCTTTTATCCATGCTATAATTAAGGAACCACAAATGCCTTCAGAAGTATTTTTCAATAAAGACTTGATCTGGCACTTTCAAAAGTTTGAGATATGCGATTGGTTAACAAGCAGCTCAACAACTTGGCCTGGGCATTTAAAGAACAGTGGTGGTCAAAGGCAACGTCTAAATCATAAGTCACATCTGGAAGTGTAAGAGATACAGAATGTAAGGCACCTTTCCTCTTCTGCATAAAGCAAAGCCTACCTATCCTTCACCCTATCCCCTCAAGAAGTGGTCAGATTAAAGTCTGTATTTGGGCCAGAAGCCGTGCAATTTTAACTCAACTTTATTTTTGTAAGAGCATTTGTAGTATCCGCTTATGAATGCCAAAATTATTCAGTTTTGCTTTGTGCTGCTCTCTCAGCATGGCCAACCACAAGACAACCATTTTACACAGTGTCACATCTATTACCGCAGAATCTATGGAACTGTCAGATTATATGCAGTCTTGGATTGGTTGTTGGTACGGTAGAAGTTCTATACACTAAAATTTTACTCACAGTAGAATCCAAATGCTTATGATATATATACTTTGAGGGTTGGAGCGGACAATTTTTCAGAAGCAGCTTTCAATCTTGTACCGATAACTCTATATTGAAAATCTTCAATGCACAAACATTTCATGTGCACAAATGGTGATATCTATTTAATCCAAGGGTGATGAAAACGAGTTGACTTGTAGAATCAAAATTTATTGCAGCTGTATAAAAATTTTATATTTATATATAAGCAGAGATTAATTGAAGGACTATTTGTCAATGTGGACCATGATACTGAAAAAATAAAAAACCCAACCCTCTGCATCATCTCCTATATGACATACTTCTGAGACTACAAATACAAGCTCTTATTCAGAAAATGAAGAACAACCCTTCAACAATTAAAAACGCCAAGCGTGTTCAAAGCTATGAGGTACCAATATGGGAAGGGCAAACAAAGCTGCTTACTGATTTAACAATTAAGGTAAAGCATGGAGGGTACTTACACAGTGACCAAGCTAAGGGAAGCAGAAGGGAAAAGAGTGAAATACATCAGTGCTGAGCAGGTAGAAATAAAAATGTAATTTTCATAGTAAAAATAATAAAAAAACCAAACAAGCAATATAAAATGATTAAGCTTGGAGTCAATATACCAGAAAATTATGGGAGCAAATGAAAAATGGTGGGAGAGGGAAGGAACAGAGAGATTTATCCTTCCATAGTTGAGTACAGTTTGCCTGATGTAGGAAAGAGGAGGGCAAAGCATCAGCTTTCTAGCCTCCTACCAGCATGTGCTTGCAGGAACTGGGAGTAGTGCAGGTCACCGGCTCTGAGCTTCCCATGGCTCTGTTTCGGGGTGCAGATTACCCTGCCCAGCTCACAGAGGGTCAGGGAGAGGTGGAACACAACCCTGTGGTGCTGGGCCCACTGAGAGTACTCCCAGCTCCTGGCACATCGACTCCCCTCCTGGTGGAAGCATAACTTCTTCTTTCCAAAGCACATGAGAATGGATAAAGCTCAGTGAGGTGAAAAAAATGTTAAGGGAAGGACCTAAGGAAGTGCTGTCAGTTTGGAGGGACCAACTACGGGAATGCAACGCTGCTAGTTGGGCACGAGTCCTTCCTTCGTGTCATGAGAGTCAGCCATGACCACCTATGCTTTGGTGTGCAATAAAGCTAAAACGCCCCTCGAAGGGCTCCTCCATATCCCATCCCGGCGGTTATTTAATGAAAGGATAACGTTTTCACTCCTGTCAGTCCTCGTTGATTTACATGCTGATTTATACTCTCATTACTTATGTTTGTGTTTTATTGATCTATTCTTTTAAGGTTATGATTACAGGACTTCATTTTTGTTACTTTAATTACTCCTCCCTTTTCCTTTCTCCCTCTGAAAGAAAAATTATCATCCGTCTGATCTCTCTACTCAGAAGTCAGAAGCATGTGTACTTGACTTGAAAGCTTTTCTATCTCGAATTTACATGTAGTGCTCTTCAAAGTAATACCATTTTTTTTAAAGTGTAAAATATCAAAACGAACTATGAAATGCATTCACAGTGATTTGGTTTGTCCTTCATAAGGAAATCTGTGCACATTCCAAAAGCAATTGACCACGAACCTAAGGCAAGGATTACTACACCTCAACATGTTCATCAAACTGCATGTTTTCTACTCAAAAGGAAACCATTGCATTTGAAAGGCACTTCCAGAACAGTTAATATTCAGGTGATGGAGTTGGAAAGATCTGCCTAACAAGTCAGAGGCTTTCTTTGCAGCTTAAAAAAGAAAAGGTGGCCTAACAGCCAGAGAAGGGCTGAGCCTAAGCGGGTTCATGATGGTTTTGGCAAGAGCCCACATGGTCCTCTATGTAACTGCCTCGCTGTCTCCCCACGGTCGTGGCTGATCTTTTGTCATAAGCTGTAGCCACGCAGGTATCATCCTGCAAGAGTACGGACAGTCCTGAGAAACGAAGTGCACAGCAAAGCACAGAGAAGCAAGAGGAAACAAGATAAAGCAAATCAAGCTGCCACAATTGTTTTTATTTATTCTTGAGATATTTAAAGCCATTTGCACTGTGCCTCTTATGTTAATGGCATGCTTCAATCAACTTTGATCAAAGTTCCCTATTGGCCTGAATTGATTAATTATTAGGAAAGCAAAATTTCTCCCAAGGTTAAAAAGCAAACCTGCAGAAGAGGAAGCATCTCTCCGGTTTTGAAGGAAGACAATCAAACCACAGACATGCCTTCAGGGCATGCAGCTTCCTGCAACCCGTCCGAATTTGGGCACCTTGGAGAGTCCTGCTGCAGGGTCCTGTGTAATCACAGCCCCAGAGGGCAGAAGCTGCCAAGCAGCAAACAGCACACTGCTTCAGTATCTACAACAGCTACACTGCAAGGAGCGTTTTGCCAATCAGCTGCTTTCAACCTCTGTGCTGATTATTTAGGATGCTGTAACACACAGCAGCTGATTTTTACCATAACTGCTTCTCCGAGTTCTACCTTTCCCACAACTTTTGACTACAGAGGAAGAATACCTCACCCAGTGGATATCAGGGGAACTCTAATTCCACATCATTGCATCTTTTGAACACGTCCTGGTAAATATTCCTTACCTCACAGCTACTGAGATCTAAAGACACCTCCTTCAGATTGTGATTGCAAGCCAGGCCTAATAAAAGCGCTCTGAAAAAGATCAATTTTAGAACCATTTAAAAAAAAAAAAAAAAAAAAAAGAAAAGAAAAAAAAGGCAGCTTTACATCATCATTTAAGTGATCACAGGTTAATACACCTATAACACACAGAACCATTTCAAACCAAAACCACACCAGCTGAGCAGTTTTTTCTTAAATGACAGTGGCAGCATAAACCTGCCATGCTTAGAACATTCCAGCAGCTTCAAAAACCGCAGGGATGCAAGCCTAATAAAGAAACTGTAAAGCTAATGCTACACCAACATTCAATAACATTCAGAGATGACTTTTCTTCAACATTTGTTTTCAAAAAGCATCAAATGATTACAAAAGGAGCGTTCTGTTGTATGACTGCACTAACTCTCCGATTTTCAAAAAATTCAGGAAAAAATTAGATTTTTAATATACACAAGATACAGTGCAGCCAGCCATTTCAGCCAGGCACAGTGCTGGTAGCACTCAAATGCTGGATCATGTTCAAGTATCACACACTTCTCCACTTCTACAACCCAATAAATATTTTCAGATTTCAAAATTATATTCCCAGACAATGGTATCCTTTGTCTTTAGGCAGAATGGCAGACAAGTGTAGCAACAACTGATCATGATTTTCATAAATACACCTTTAAACCCTTACAGAAGTTTGTTTCGACATATAAGAGTTAGCGTTAATATCACAGATGTATTAGTATTGTCGAATCAGAAAGCACAACAGTATCTGTCTTAGAGAAGGAGCAAACACAATCTGTGTATACCTTCTAGTATCTTTAGAATAGATGCTGCTTTGAATTAGTAATTGAACAGACAAACAGAAGGACTGACTTCCCAAACTCCATTTCAGCCAAAAGCAAGCTAACAGAATCCAAACTACTGATGCATAAAGAAAGATAAAAACCAATCCATTTTGGTGAGTCATCTGCTTACACACTTGCTATGCAAGTAGTGTGTAAAAGCCATATTTAAAATGTACGCATCCCAGGAAAGTTTTTCATTTAAACCTATTTATATCTGCCCTCCCGGTATAAATGTTAATCAGACCTTTGTTGTTAACAAAGGCAAATATCTTGTGCTTATTTACTTCTTAAGCTATTAATATACAGACTTTGAAAAAACGTGAAAGCTCTGCAACAGTTTTTGCAAATTTTTAGATGGTCCTTGTGTATATTTCCTTCCCAAACATGCTTTTATTCAAAGTTAGTCTGGCTGATGATGACTTTGCAAAGAACTTCCTAAACATTTTGAGGTAACATAAAAAATACAGTGCAACCATTAAAAAATGCAGATTAAAAAGGAGACACAGTGCTGCTTCATATGTACTCTCTTCACAGGAAGAAAAAAGGGTTGGTGGTTTTTTTTTCCTAACCTCTTTCATATAAACTCATCCTAAGAAAATCTCATGATTTCTCAATTCTTTGTCATGAAAAATCACCAGCATTCAAAGGCACTGAATGCAGACATATTATAGCTATACTTAGCCACTATGTTTAAATCACACACATGGCAATACATGGAAAGGTCTTGTCAACTGTGCTAGATGGAGAATGCAAGAATTGGCCTTGTAATTAGCATTTGCATGAGAAGCATATCAGAAACTTGTCTTGTTATAGCACTGACAGATCAAAATACAACTTCTGGCAATGTCTGTAAATGAACAAAACCGCCAACATACACTTAAACAAGGAACAGAGAGTATAAACTGCTCCACTCAGTTTAAAAAAAAACAACAAACCAAAACAAAACAAAACACAGCAAACTGCGATGGAACGTTAACTGTATTAACTATGTACAAGAACTAAAAGGACCCTTTCCCCACCCACTATGTGGCATCCTTGCAGTACAGCTTTACTAGCAAACTTCTTCCCTGAAAGGATTGACTTATATTAACAGGTCCATCGCTGTCCAAGCAAGTTCATCTCCTTCGCTGACTGCACTTATTAACCAATATCTTTAAACTCACTGAGTCTGCATATGCGATTAAACACACCACAACTGTTGATCTAAAGGAAGTTGATGAGAAAGAAATCAAACAATTTATCAGGGGAATTTGGGACTCAGGGTATCAGGTATCTGCATTTTAATCTGTATTTTTTTCTGTAGGCAGGCTTGACCTTGAATCACACATCCAACTTGGTGACTCGGGTTCATGGACCCAAACCAGAAACTCCTCCTTTGTCACAGGACAGTTCCAAGGCCCATGTTGTCCAAAGCTTTTTGGCATGCATTGATGAAAGGTGGCAGAGAAGTAATATTATTGTACACCATGTCATTTATTTTTTTCCTTCTAGAAATCATACCTCACGTGCTACTGTAATCTTAGCAATGACAAACAAGTCTGAAAAAAAGGTGTTTCCATCTTCTTGTCTTTAACAAATCCTATGATCTTGATTGTTCTGTAGAAGTTTTGTAATTTCTTACAGTTAAGACCAAAAGGCTAAGCAGCTGCCCCAGGATATAGCACAACCTCAGTCCTTCTAACACCAGATTAACTTCCACAGGATGCTTTTGAAGTGTATTAGTCAAGCCATACAGGGTTTGAGAGAGAACAAGGTGTACTGCAGATCATAGTTCTCTGTACTGTTGTGAAATACACTCAGCTCAGACTGAAGAAAAAAACTCAGGTCAGAGAAAAAACACATCAAGGAAACTACCAAAAAGTATTAAGAGCTCTGTTCTACCTCCTAGGCAGAAGTGGACACTGCCATTAGAACAAAACAAAAGAAGCCCATGCCAAAATACCAGCCAGCTGAGAGCGACATGCACACTTCTTGAGACCATCCGTGTCCAGCTGGACTTTGGACAGATGCTCCTTTCTGGAGCTGTCTGTGCTGGCAAAACAGGTTTCTGCTCTCAGCTCATCCTACACTAACCATCACTGCCTCTCTACTTCCACCAACATGGAAGTCATGCGAGCTCAACCCAATTCAGTCAAATTGAGACAGATTAGCTTAAACGTTACCAGAGTAGGTTTTTACTAATACAAATCATTTTGGCTGAAAAGGACTAGGAAGATCTCATTTCCTGCACAGCTGGCAGATCAAGGGGTCACAAGTATTTGGGATAAATGAATACAGTAACATCTTCCATGAGCACAGACTATTGCAGAGCACTCATCTGCCAAAACTCCTCACACCCCAGGAGATACTCAACATGCCAAGGAGAAGCGCTAAATATGAACCTTAGTGTTTGGGGCTTCTCACCTTTCCTAATCTGTGTAGACATATTCAGTGTCTCACAGCATTCTTCTTCTCCTGTAGCACTAAGATTATCTTGTGTATTAGTCACATACATCCTCCGTTCTTCTTGCTTCATTAAACATAGCTCCCTGCTGCCCTCCACCACAGAATCAACAGCTCTAAATTAATCAGAATCACCCAACATGTTTCTCAATAATCACCTTCTGTTTGAAAACACATCAGTACCGTACCTTCCTAATCCTAGCAAAGTCTAAGCAAGCAAGACAGCAACCAAGGGCATCACACAGAACAGAGTGAAAGCTCAGAGCTAAAATGATAGGCTCCTGCAGCTGAATATTGATTTCAATCCAGTGCATTTTACTTAAGCATCAGATTGTACTGTCCTCTCCAGTGTCAAAATACATTGAAAAAAATATCCCAAAACAATGTACACTACTCTTTCCTGTGTGGCACTTGCTCCTTTTCTCTCCCTTAGCTTCCCCCAGATTGTATCAAAAGCTTTCCATCTGGTACTCACTAACTATAACTACTCTTTATATCCCACATCTCTGACTTTCGCCACCGACTCCCATTCATAAGCTACTCCCTTGCGGAGCTATTGCCCGCTTCGCTTCCCTGTTCTCCTTCAGGAGGCAGGCTCCCAACTACACAAGTATACATACATACACATATATATCTGTATCTGTGTCCAGATTAGGATTTTGGAGGTGGGTCCCCTGAAATGGTTAGTGAACACGTCTAGATGTATACTATGGATAGGGTTAGATATGTTTTAATGCATATTAACTAGCAAGCTGACACTCTGGAAAGAGCCCTTTAATTTAGCCCATTAAACACAAGGATTCTGCCATAATCACAGAATGACCTATCTAGATTAGACCTATCGAGACCTATCTTGACTTTAAAACACACCTTTAAATTTTACATGTGAAAAGTTCAACACAGTTCGAAACTGCACACTTCACAGTGCACCACAATTTCCCTCAGCCTGCATTAGGTTGTAGGAAGAGTTTCTCTCCAGTACCCAATCCACATCACCAGAACCTGTTAGCCACAGGATGGGTGACATACAGCAAAGAGGTGCATTACACTTAGCATTCCTAGAAGTTGCTGCCATTGCCTCTCCCCGCAAAAGAAGGGCATAGCTCTGTGCAATAGGTCTCTCCTCCCAAGCATTGCAACAGGTTCAGTTTCATAACGGCTGTTGCAATACCACAGCCTCAAAGGAATGGCACTCACAAAAGTACATAATCCCATTTTACTGTGAAGCAAACAGTTTTGTTCATAAGCCACAAAGAAATACATCACAAAAAAATGTTGATGGAAGGTAAACAGCTGTGACATTCCCACGGAACAAAATATGATTAATAGTCTCAACTGTGAGATGGAAATAACATTTCTTGAATATGTGGTCATTATAAAACACACTCTTGCAATATCAATAATGTACAATGGGGGGAAAAAAAAAAAAGGCAGAATCCTTTCCCCTTCATTTTTAATATGAGGCACTCACATAATAACAACGCAAACTAGGTTTCAGGCAACAGGAGAAAATGAAATTAAATTCTTACTTTAGAGGCTCAGGAGGGAGTTTAGTTCCCGAAAGATTAATCTGCATCAAAGCAAGTGAGCTGCTGAAAAACTGTTTGAAGGAGGGAGGGACTTCTTTTCCTTTTCTGTAAGTAAACAAATTCATTAAGAAGTAGCATCTAGACACTCCTCATTCCAATAAATAGTGAAGACAAGCCATCAGAACTGTAATGATCTTTTACATGTTTAATTTGCTCTACCTTCAACAGCTCTGTAATCAGTAGCTCTCAATTAGCTTAGAAATATAATGTCATCAAAATATTGATTCAACAAACAATCCTCAGCATTGCACTGCTGCAAAGACGACATTACTATCTAGCTTCTGTTTGGTGAACTACAAAGAATGATCATTTAGCTCTGGATAACAGTGAACATACTTATATCTTATGAGCAGAAGATCAAACAGGACATTACAAAAACCCTGAAATTGCCATTTCACCACTAGAAGGAATTACTCAATGATGGAGTGGCTTACCCCCAATTAGGTATCAACTCTGATACGGACCCAAGACACTGATTTGAAGAAAATGGAAGCTAATGTTAATATTTCCTACAATGCAAGTATTTTACAAAGTCAATGTTCAGTCTCAAAGACTTTCAAAGGGACTTCCTCCAAGAAAAGGACAAAAAAGGAAAAAAAAAGGCATTTGTAACCATGATGAAGTCATGAAAATACAAACTTTAAAAACCAAATTTAAAGAGGAGTCAAGTCAGTCAGACTTCAAAGCTTAATGTTATGCTTCTTAGAGACTAAGGATATATACTTTCCACTGCGTCAGTATCACAAAAAAGTATTAGACAAGGTAGCTTATTTTACAGCCATCTAGCAAAGAGCAGAAAGGGAAAGAAAATATTTTGCTTGGAAGAAAAAATACCTATTTCATAGAGCACTAAGTCCTCCAAGACTTTTATAAAGTCTTAGATCTCTTCTTGAAAAGAAAGGTGTAACACGAGAGCAAGAAATTATAAAACAAAATACTGCAGGAGTTGACAGTACTGACATTTAAACTGTACCTGTGGGAAAAGAGAGTCCTAGAGAGGCTAAGGACAGCTAGATGCTGAAGACATCCACGAAGGAGGGCTCCACACACCTGGTTTAAAACAAAGAAGATTGATTTTACTTTATATTAACCCAGAAAAGTACCTAGGGATAGGAGGTGGGGAATGTTTCCTTGGTATTTGAATTTCGACAAAAACCATCTTTACCATATCTAGTGCACACTCCGTGTTGGATAAATCCAGATGAACAAGGGCATTTGGCTGGGCCAAAAAATTGTACAGGCTCTATAATTAATGGAAGAAAAAAAAGAGCATTATCCATGTTAATTTTGATATCATGACACCAATTACTGGATCGCTACTTCTCATTGCATTTTAGGCTTTTATTATAAAATTGCACTGCAAGAGTTGTGTCTGAAACTTCTTTTCACCTAATCAGTACAACCTGGTTTACTTTTCAAGGCTATCATTTTTTAAAGTAACAGGGGAAAAATGGTGCTCGGACTACATTTACCAAACATTACTCTTCACGTACAACTCTTGAATTACCTTGCAAGTCACTTTCACAGCAAATGGTGATTAATTTATTTAGAAATACCTTGCAATGTCACTCAGATTGCTGTTACATTTCAGAAAGTCTAATTGGTTTGTAAGTTTAAGCCAGCCCCTTTAAGCATGAGGGAAGCAACTAGTTTGCTTCTGAAGCCCATGGTTATTTCTCAGTATCAGCAGTGCATTAAAGGCTTAAGGGAGAATACAGAACAGGTAACAAGATTTTAACATTGATGGCTTCAGTACTGCATAGGCTATGTCATGTAAATGTTAGCGTATGTAAAACTTCTTACTATAACACTGTTTTATTTTGGGCTTTTTTTAGTCTCAGAGAACAACACAGAAGACAAAAGTATGACCTAATTCACAGAAACGTGGAATGCTCAACTCCACATGAAATTCAGCTGAATAGAGCACGTTCAACATTTCTAAAATAGATCCATCCTCCTAAAAATTAGGTCATTTAGCCCCTATACCTACAGCGCAAGAAAGATCCCTGCTTTAAAAATCCCTGTGCTTTGCTAGGGTTTATTTTAATTGCTAAATAACAGGATTTCCTTACTCCTGTTGGAAAACTGTTCTACAGATTAAAAGATCTCAGTATTAGTAATCTTTTTCTTTGAACCTTCTCTCTCTCTGACAGGCTAAGAAAAGCCCAACTTTTTGTATTCATGTCCCTTAAAATATCGTAGGTAGACATCAAATTTCTTTAAGCATTGCCTATCAAAGTTGTACATTTTATTTTACTTTTTGTTTTTACATTATTTGCTATGTTATTCTCTCTTTAAGAGTAACTCACTGTGTGTATTTACATTTAACTATTTGTTTGCTACCTTTTAAATCCTCTTGTCCCACTGAAACTTTAATCTCTTATGTCTGCAAAGACTAGTTCTTTGAATATGCTGATAAATGTGAAACCAGTCAGATTTGTGAAAAACTCAGAGCGCCATGTCTGCACTTTAAATTATAAGATTGGGTGACTCTAGTGTTGCATATTTTAGATGCTCAATACCTAAAGAATTCAAAACCTGACACATGCACACAACTTCTGATGTGAGAGAGAAATACAGATGTAACAGTCAAAAATTGAACACATACAAATTGAGAACTAAGTGGATTTTGTTATGGAGAAAACAGAGCTGCACTTCTATGGCTATTGATAAACTGAACAAAGGAATTTAAAAAATAATTACATTCTTCGAAGAATCATAAGCTTCAACAGCATGTGTCAAGGAGGCACACAGATTCATTTATACAAACAAAAATATTGAAAACTAGAAATTAAGTTTTTCCAAGTCAAAAGAAATCATTTGTTTCCAGCCTTCCAATGAAAAATTTGTACTACACTTTATCCCTAAAAAGAAGATGATTTTTTTCAATTGTGTTTTGGTCACTTTCAAACAGAACTCAGGGAGCATGATAAGTCCACTGAAACAAGTGGCACACTTGCAGTTTTCTCATTTATCAGTAGAAGCCAAGGACTAAAAGCACAAACTAAAATTATGTGGATTTGTTTAGTCGTGTGGGGCAATTTAATTCTCTGACTATATTCTGAGGAGTAGCGATCAAAATGTTATTTTCTATCCTAGTACTAGAACTGTGCTGAAATAAATGCAAAGAAGGATCTAAACAAAATGGCTTTGCTTTTCTCTTAACAATTAATTAAAACATCCATTCATTAACTCCCAAATGAGAAGAAAGTGCTTACTGAGAGATCATCACCGCGGAGTGCGTTCCCTGAGAGGTCAAGATAGACGAGCGTGTTTGCGATCAGTGAGTTGGCACTCAGTGACTGGGAAAGGCTATTCACCCCTGCCAAAAAAAAAAATGACTCAACTTAGTCAACCCTAGACAAAACTGGCCCAGACCCTGCAAGTGCACAATTTCAGTCAACACAGACATACACAAATGTTTAATGACCTCCTGTTACCATCATTGTACTGCAGCAGAGGAATACAGATCACCAGGCAGATATGAGACCCTTCCCTGCCACAGAATGCCTGGTTTTGCCTGGACCACGCTCCACCAGCTGCCCTGATGGAGCCACAGCCTGTTAGAGGTCCCAGATTCAGCAAAGAAGTCTTTTTGCCAAGCCTACGGAGGCTTTAACAGTGCAATCCCATTTTGAAACAGATTTTTAAAACAGAGTTTACTCCATACTGTTGAGTTAGTGTCTTCCTGCAAACAATAATGATTAGATAAAAGTATCTGTGGAAGTAGATGAAAGTATCTGTGGAAGAGCAAGTACATTAACAATTATAATTGCCAGAACTTCAAAAGCAACTGATGAGACCTAGAAATTAAGAACATTTCAATTAATGTATTTGCCTGTAATTTCAGAAAAATAGTTAGTTAATTAAAATATCAAGAGATGCATAAAGACTCTCAGTTCCTGATCAGAACAAATACATATTTTTCACATTAAAATTAAAAAGCTCACATTGGGAACAAACCAGTCAGAGCTTTCTTCCTCCAAAATTCTTCAGCTTTTCCAAATATAAATTAGGACCTGGCTACTTCTGACTCCTTCAAATCTAACTTTCACCTGAGGGCTCTGTAGCTTATCACCAAGTTCTTAATTTATTGCAGATGGCTATTGCTGCCTTTCAAGCACTACATGTGTGTGTTTCTTACATACATAAGCATTACCGTGTCCTTTAGTAGGTGCAGTAGTTTTTTTGTAAGTGCCCAGCTAAAGCTATGAAGAAGGCAGATGTTTTGATTTACTACACAATATTGGGCAATTTCTCAAAGCTACTGGTCAGTGAAAATGGACTGGCATTCATTGGATGGAACATGTCCATTCTTCACTTAAAAACTATTACGAAACAGATTTACCAGTGAGGGCGTGGAGGAAGCAGCTAGCAAGCCACTGGAGACCAAAATACCCTATGTCAGTGCTTTGGTTTTCTAAGCTTCCAAATACTAAGAAAGTCTCCAGTGTTGGTGGTATGGCTCTTGGTTTCAGGAGGCTTTTGATGCTGAAAAGAATCGAAGCACAGTGACATGTTTTCCAAGTCTCAAAACTTTTCGGTCGGTGTAATTTTAATTTTATCTTAACATTGCATTGTTGAATCCACACCCTACCTACAAAGGTCAACTGCAAACGAATACTTTTTTGAAACTTTGAAATATCTAAAAGCTCTGTTTAACCACTAGAGCTTATAGCTGTGGATTCACTTTAGTGAGTCTTCTCAACAGCATTTATAAGCAACAACAAGAAGTAGAAATGAATGTAATGTACTGTCAACAATTGAGCATATACGATCAAGAACCAATTCTGGGAATTCAGGAGCAGTGTCTGAGTTTGAGGGAGAAGAACAACTATCAAACAATCCGTAATGTTGCTGCTTGTTTGATGTTTAAAAAGGGCCAACTGGTCAAACTGAGCCACATCGGTGAAGGCAAACAATGTGAATGAGGGATTTTTTAATTAGCCTTTGGCTTGGGCTTGGAAAAGCAAGCCCTAGCCTTGAATGAGTATACTAGAATTTTCCATTTAACCAGAATCTTCAAATCAATAAATTTCTGTTTGAACTTCACCCACCTCATGCTATACTCTAACAGTAATCTCACTTTCATTTGCAGACAATCTTTCATGCTCTTTTACCACTCTCAGGAGGCTCGGAGTGTTAATAGCTCTCAGGAACTTTGAGATACAATATTTGAAGAAAGATCAGCTGGGAAGTTACTACCTGAACTTTACTTCTCAATCTTAGAAACTTATCTTGAATAGAAAGCGCTTATTAAATAAGGTCAAAACCAGTGAGGGACTGTACAGAATTTCTGAAACTGAAAAGCTCAAAATAAAAAAAATAAAAAGAAGGAATGAGGGGGGGGGGGGGGGGGAGGAAATCCATGCACCTTGGAGTCTACTGAATCCAAGATCCAAGGTCTCCTTTACACTTTGCCCACATTACAAGTTCAAAAATAGCCTCCCAAGTTAAAACCAATTCAGTACTGTCTTCTTAAGTTAAAGGAAAACTGGCTAAGACAGACAGCTTTGCAGACAACTGAAGAGGTGAAGCTGAGTTTCTTCAGGTCCCATTTTAAGGCATCGCATGTACTTTTTTAAGGAATTCTGAGGAGCTGCCATGGGACAATATTCATGGTGACATGTTACTCTCTGGAGAACAGATAGTTATTGCAATGTAGTCTGGACTAGGATTCACATGAGGCCAGTATTAGACATGCTGGAAAATATTTTTAGCTTTTGCTTAAAGATTGTCTTAAAAAAGTGTGTTAAAAACCTTCTGAATTCTTTTCATAACCTCAGAATTCATTTTTACTGACAAGAGTTTTGTGGATGAACTTCTTCATCAAGTTGGCATTTATTCTTTACAAAGACAGAAGCATAGCTAGAGTGTTCTCTTAACGATCACAAGCGCTTGCTGAAATCATTCAGATCACAGGATGAATGAACATACCAGAACTGCAGGAATTTCTGTCAAATTCCTGAACATCTAATTTCAAGAGTACATGTGAGGTTAGTCAAGATTCTTTATCAATCACATCACCAAATATGGAGTTAGCACTGGAAAAAACCAACCCCAGAGTTTAATAAAGTCTTTTTAATGAAAATCATGATTGAATAAACTCATTTTAGGATTTACTATTTACTTAAGCATAACAAGAGCTACAGACACTCATAAAAAACAACAAAAACCACTTCTCCCCCCCACCATGTTCCCCCAGGTCAACCCTTAAAGCTTAGGAGAACACAGAATCTGCACTTCACAGAGCAATAATTAAAAGGACAAAAGAGCACAGCTCCTATCTGTTATCAACTAATGTCCTTCATAGACTGTAACTCGCTCATCTTTTCCAGGTCATCAACATCTGCAAAAAAGCTGCACTAATGTCAGTGCATTTTTTATACTTTTAACACTCATGTTCTATACAGGAGACCCTGGGTTTGTGCAGTGTGTTTAAGAGGTGTCACTGCATCTATTATTTGTAGAACAGTAATGCAAAATATCCTGAAAGTTTCTGGCTTGTGTTTCAGTAATGTTATTGCTTTTAAAATATACAAACACGTCTAATTACAATATCAAACTGGAAATTTGTAAATTATAAAACAAAGAAGTCTTTACTCAGAGCGAACCACTTAACAGCCATTGCCACAACACTTGGTTCCATAAAATAATTGTGTGCAAAACATTTAGAAAATTCCCTACACATTTTTGCTTCAGACACCTTTTTAAAGCATATATGAAACATATAATTTATGCCAATTCCAAATTCAATCTTTCTTTATAATACAGGTTCAAGGCCAAAACTTACAGAAGCAAGTAAGAGTTTTTCAAAGTGAGGAAGGGGACACAGAACCCCACCCACAGTCCAGCAACCTAGGACTGCAAAAAAGCAGCTGCGCTGTTGAGAATACACATGTAAGTTACTTTAGAATCTGGTAACAAAAAGTATTACTAGGATGGAAGCCTGAAACTTTAGAACAGAAATAGAGGCATACGTATAAAACATACCTTTAGGTGACAAGGAGGTTTTAGATAAATTTAAATGTTTCAGTCCCTTTGGAAGTTTGGCGAACTGGATGCTCAAAGATGACACGCCTGTTGAGGGAGCAAAGACAAAACAGATGTTTTCAGGTTAACTGAGTGATCTCAGGTTTTCCCAACAATCACACCAGGGCAAACTGCGCTGGTGGAACTACAGGAAGAACTGCACTCACTGTGGGGGTGGGCCCAAAATGACCCTGTCTTTTTAGGACCATAAATCTCTGAAATGACAGAAGTAGTCAAGATCCCTTCTTTGCTAACCACTGAACAGATAGGGAATTTTGCTGTTAACAATCAGCGAGCCACCTTAATTAGTTTAAAAACTATGTAATACACACATACTTTGAGGAGTCAAAGGAAGATATTAAACATGTCAAACAGTCAGCATTTTGGAAATCTGGAAGCTTTATGCTTCAGCCAAAAAAAACCCAAAACCAAAACAAAACCAACAAAACCAAACCCAAAATCCCCCCAAAAACACACCCATAAAAAAAATGAACCACAAAATAAAACCCAATAATGGTACTTCACATGAAACTTCAAACTATTTTTATTTTCTTTTAAAACGAAGGGCTGTCAAGGCAAGAGAGACACCCACGTTAGCTAACACTGCTCTTTTTTTCTGAGATAAACCCCAAGAGCCTGAAACCTCCACCAAGTCGTAATGGTCACTTAATTCCCTCACAGTAGCCTGCAGGTGACCAGCCAGGACACAGGCTTGGAAATGCTACAACTGCTTGCAATCACAAACAGTAAAAACCTATTAAGATGATGACAGAGACTGGACTACTTCAGTACAAATACAACAAAAGAAAGAAAAAAAAAGAAAAAAAAAAAAGGCACTTTTCATCAAAGCCCTTTCTCAGTGTATCAAAGTTCCACACTCCATAAATTTAATCCCCTCCATTTAAGCAAAATATAGAAATTTGATTAAGAGGGCACATCCTAAATAACAATGGAACCAATCCATAAAATATTTATTAGAGAAATAAATCAACACAGAAACTCCAGGCTTAACCTGAGGTGTGAAATACAGTCCTCTACAGCAACTCGCTCGGAGAGAAAAGGGCAAAGAGAAAGGGGGTAAAGCCTTTTACTTGATTCGTAACACAGTAAATGAAAAAGCTGATACCATTCTCCACATATGCAGACATGAAACAGTCTGCTAGTATGTCACATACATATGTTTACTCTGCTTTTATCATGTTTTACCTATCATTGATAATAAAAGAGCAGCTACAATCCAGATATTGGGGGGGGGGGGGGGTTAATGCTCTCTGTACAAAGCATGTTGTGTATCCTGGTGATAGGTACAATGTGCATGCAGCTCAAAACAACATACTGTATTTTATTTATACTGCCAAAATAGTAGACCCATGGTGCCTTGGCATTGTGTATTGTAAAGCACAATGGTAACTGAATGTCTTCACCAACTTTCAGCAAGAATGAATCAAGTCCTATTAATAGAATTTTCTTTCATAGCTCTACTATTAAAAAAAAAAAAAATCTTTTTAGCTCCTCTGAAGTAGAAGGCTCAATCTGTCTTGAGCTGGCCTCAGAGTTTATATTCTGTAGCTGACTGTCCACATTTGTTAGGCTGGTTTAGTCACAATACATATTTTCAAAATCAAGTTAGAGTTATGTTTGTGGAAGAGGAGAAAAAGGAGTACAATCAGAATCATTAAAGATATGACAAATGTAATTTTTGTTGTGAAGCATTTTGAGTAAGATGTGCAGCAAATAATTTTACCTCTCCATCTTTGTATTTAGCTAACAACCTCCAGACCAATTATCACGCTAGCCAAGCTGAACAATTTTAACATCTTACCAGCACCGGAGGTTAAGAATCCACCCAGTTATAAGATACAGGAATCGGGTGCAGAAAAGAAAAAGTGCTTCTGGTCACTCAGGCCCCTGAATGCTCTTTAAGCCACCCGTTTTTGCTAACCTCCTAACAGAAATGAGAGCTCTAATGGCAGACAGAATTAACTGCATCCAGGCACACAGTTCTGAATTTAAGTATTTCTAGGCTTCGGTATGTTTGTTTTGCATTACTTTTAACAATACATGAGATTAAATTCTGATCCTAGTACAGCCAAAAGCAAAACTCCCATTAAAATCTAGCCATGCTAAAGCAAAGCCAAGATTGATAATAAACTCTCCAGGTGTTAGTCTCACAAACATTGACAGTACCACAAAGGGAAGCCAATCACAAATTAAGAGACTGGTCTCAGTGTAAATCACTTCATATAAACACTACTTTGTATTTGAACTGAAGCCAGGTCCTATGCCTTAGTTAAACTAAACACACTTCCCATGTTATTGGAATAGACAGTTGCATTAATGTAATAATATAATGTCTTTACTTATTGAGTACCAATAATATATAATAGCTTAGGGTGGTTTTTTGCTCAAACAAGGCACAGCAATATGTTCTTCCCCATAATTCACACAACTGTGTTATTTCCCTTATAATTGCAAAATAATCTGATTGAACTTCCAGTTCCTGCAGCTGATTTTTCAAGAGATATTTTCCGAAATCCATATGTTTACATGGATCGCCTTTATGCCAGCTTTTACTTGTGAAATGCATACTGCCCCTTAAGTTTAATAAAGTCAAATCTACCTTGCACTCAGTGAATATCAGATCACAGGACATGTAAATCTTCCTTAAACTGAAAAAATGCAGTATTTGCACATTGCAATTATAGTCAATTTCTCCTTAAGTACTCATATAACTTATCTAATTCTCTAATGAAAAGGTCAAATCTTAATTGCATATGTGATAGGAGAGACTGAGATAATGAAAAAAAAGTACTAATTTCTCCAAGTTGTAGTTTCTGCATTTCATTTGTATCTTGCACGTGGATACTGCAGAATAATCTGAATCTATAGGTTGTTGCAAAGAAAGTATGCACACCAATATGTTTAAAAGAAAAAATAAATTCCCTGCACTGTAGAATATCTACCAAATGTTTGGTCATTTGTTTTGCTTTCAAGATAAAAATGAGTTCCTTTTAAAAAAAACTTTCATATAACACAATCTAAATACACTTCTTCAAAAGCAGAAGCAACAATGTAGCAGCCTCTTTTCCAGCTTACAACAGAAATTTTTGTACAATGCAGTTAGGCCTATGGCACATTGTAATAATAATGTTCTTCAGCAAAACATTGGCTTTCACATATGGATTCTTAAGGAGGGCAATCGGTAATGAGCAGGCAAGAGTTAATCAGAAGAGTTAAAGCCATTCATGTGAACAATTTTAAATAAAAACCTACTCTGAATAGGTTAAAAACAAAAATATCTTCATAATTGTTTCTAGTCAAAAAGAAAAGATACACAAAAGAGGAAAGGAAAAAACCCTTCCCATCTTTTTTTCCCTCACTGAACCAGCAAGAAAGGAGACACACCTACAAAACTGTGTTAACAACATTCCGAGTCAGTCAGGCTGTAATCAAAATGAACAGTTTTTCCATTTTGAATCATGACAGCAAAGAGACTGAAAAATTTCCCCAAAACAAACCAAACAAAACAAGAAAAGGTTCACTGTATAAAATTCTTATTTTTCTTCTGGCCCAACAGGAGCACAAGATAGTCTGATCCCAGAACACTGTGTGCCTGGAATGCGTTAAGTGAAGCAAATGGAAATCTCACACGGGCAGCGCTTAAGGGTCAACTCCAGACTGAAAGAATGTAACCTTATTTTAAAAATAAATGCCTCTTGGGTGAAAAGAGAGTAGACAAGGGAGGGGAATGACTTGATACGTACTGAAATTGTGCCTAAGGTGCCTAGTCTGAGAAAAGCTGAGCTGTTCAGCTTGATTTTATATCTTGTGGAGTCAACAGCACTTTGCTCCATAAGGATGCCAGTTATGCCAGTATTACTGAACATCGCCAAGTACTGGCAACACAACAGACTAGCACAAAGCTAAAAAAAGGAATAGTTTCAATACTGAAAATATGGAATTATGGCTGAAATAAAAACATAAAACCATCAGGAAAATATAATCCAAGCAACAAAGTTGCCTCATGCTTCATCTTTCAACTGATTACATTGCCTTTAAAAATGCACACCACTTTCTTTACTCTCTAGTCCTAAATAGTCACTACGTTCCACCTTCCTTTAAAGGAAACCTCTACAAAAATGTAATGAAATCTAACGAAATCTATGGTTGGTTGAAGACATTTAAATATTTTTCAACAAGCTAATGGATATGTATAAATCAAAAGAGAATAGCAATTCTCAGTCATTTGTGAACAACAGATATTCACAATAGCATTACGCACAGAACAATAACCTATTATTCAGGCAAAGCTGAACAAAGCAGCAGTAATCCTCCTATTACATTTGTAGAAAGAGAAGAATATAAATGTTACAGTACCTCTGTCTTCAAGCGGATTGCTAGCAAGGTTGATCGTATGGAGTCCTGAGTTGGGATTATGGGCTAGGGCACTGGCTAGTTTCTGTGCAAAATCTCTGCAAGAAAAGAAAAGAGAGGGAGAAAAAATCCTGTTATCTCCTCTATCAACAGCATATTCAGAAGCTTAGAAGCGTCAAGGGATTACTAGCCAGAAGTGGCCTACCCTACTGCAAAGCAGTAACTGATTCTTCACAGTTCTAAACAATGCTTATCTGGCTAATTTGCTTTCAAAGCGGGTTATTTTATTATTTATTTATTCTGTGACCTAAGAGACTGAAGGGCACTCAATCAAAGCTCAAACTGCTTTTGATAAAGATCTGAAGATATAAAATAGGAGTTACACAGAATGACTGAAAACTCGAGCACATCTTCCATCTCCTACATCAACCTGCGTACCACTACCTCCTTCACTCACAAGCCAACCCCTCACTTGCAGCAACTCTCTACCAACAGTCACTCAAACAGACGGGTTTTGCAGCATATTCAGATGGTCAACAAACCAGAAGTATTTCTGACCTTGTAAAACAGCAGGTGTAGCTCTCGCAAAGAACAGCAGCACACTGATGAACTGGTCTTTGCTTGCTTCTTTTTACAGTGAGAAGCATCAAAGTACATAACTGGCTGACCACAGTCCTACCAACATGTCCCAAAAGAGACAACGGTGTATCAGTTCTATAACGCTCACCACAGCCAGGCCAGGTAGCACAGATAGCTTCGAGCTAGTTTTAACCAACTACAGTAGGTAGGTGTAGTAGCGTGCCCTACCTCTGTTCCAAATCCACTTGAGAGGCAAGGCAACACTGCCCCATCTGAGAGCATTTCCCTGCAGCTGGACCTACCACCACCCACAGCACTAAGTTCAAAGCTACCTTGGGTTTTCCTACGTGACCACAGTGTCAGACTCTGGTGGAGACATGTTCCTTGCATTAAGTCAGAAGGCTGTTGGCTGTTATCAGCTCTAAGACAAACCTGTCCTTGTACCTACTGGGAAGCTTTCATGTATTAAGGGACTAGCCCTAAAACTGAGACTATAATTTCAATGTTCTTACTTCATCTAAGTTAGATACTGAGGTAGAAATCAAAAATATGCCTTGAGCTTCCTTCTCTCTCTGCCTTGAAGTACATTATCTTACCTCCTGCAGGCCCGTGGTGGAGAACTACCAGCTACGCTGCTAGAAGAGCGGTAATGAACACTGCCCTCTTTCCTCAGGACAGATCCTGCCTACCACAAAACTAGTAGATCAGTCTGTGTGCTGAGAACTGCAGTGGAGGTAGCATCCTCTTCCAGTATCTGGAAAAGAGTGGAGACTGGACAGCAATAGCCTCAACAGCTTTTGGTTATCTGCTGTTGCAAGGTGTACTTGAGCAGAGAGATGTGCCAGGGAAGTTTAGTTTCCCTTTGAAACCCCATGTCCTTAAACAGAATCCTGGGGCTAGAACAGGTTCCAGCACTGCAAATGCATGATAATCAGCTGCCTTTAGGAAGAGCGTATTCTTTTCCCAAAATAAAAGCAGCATGTGAATACAAACACTCAACAAAAAGAAAATCTGGGCTTGAATCTCTGCCACCTGACAGGCCTCAGGGTATCCTGCTTTGCTACCAGCTGCTGCTGCAGAAGACTACATACCTTCTCTAAGTCCTCAGTTACATTTGCCAACACTCTGTGGATACCCTTCAGCATTTCAAATGGCACTAGATGCCTCTGCTTAGGCAAATGAATCAAGCTCCTTATGTCCAGCCAAGAAAAAAAATGAGATTTTGAGTTAAAAAAAACAAACAAACACCCCTTTCTTCATGGGGAGTTTCCTCCTCTTCCTTTATCCCTAACAGATTCTTGTCATTACAGTATTCTGCCTACACCTCCAGGCTTGTTTCTGCTCCAGCTTTTGCCACTGATATAGGCAGAATTACCAGAACTTTTTGGACAAGTTGGGGGCGTGAATTACTTAGCAATGACACAGTAAATCAACGGCCACTAGAAAGCATTGGATTACCTATATAGGGCGCATGGGACTTCAAGGCTCGTTTTGCAAAAACTAATACAACTTCTCCACTCCCCGTGCAGCCTCTACCATAAACGGAGGCACCTGGGCAACATCCCTTACCCTCCTTTGTCCGCTCTTTGTTTCAAGTCCTAAAATTTATTACTTTTTTTGGCTGCACACTTCATAAACAGAGCATGCAATGTAAGCCTGACACTTTCTATAAAGCATCAAACCCGCTCTGTATGCATTGCACAGCCATGCTTGCCTGAACTGAGGACATTCAGGCTTGGAGGTAAAGCCCAAAAAAGACTCAGTTTAACTATGCATATAGGAGATTAAGTATATTTCACCAAGGGTAATAACACCGCATATCCGGAAATCTCAGACAAACAAAACAATTCCTCAAGATCTGTCTAGACAACATCCCTGTAACAGAAAAAAAAGAGGACATGCGTGGGAGGAACTAACACTGTTAGGTCTCAGGACATTCAGAGCCCATCCAGCAGGGGAAGATGAAATGCAACGTCACTGTTAAAGGCCCTTTGGGTACCAGCAGCCGGCACCTCTGATATTCCCCCTCTGTCGTAGCTAGCCACTCCCTTTGGAGCAGGGCTGCAGAGGATGGTGTGGAAGGCAGTAGGGACATTCTGGCTGCCCACTTTCAGAGAGTACATAAGCACAACAAATAGATCATTTTCACCAGCTCCTGCAAACAGGCCTTTGCAGACTGAAGGATCTGTCTTGCAGTTTCATGGAAATTAATATTCTGGTTATCACATATTGTCCCATCCCTCTAAAACACCTCAGGGATGTAACTCTCTTTCCAAGCTCATTTGTTCAGGTCATTCTGAACGATTCTCCTTTCCCTGAAATCTGGCTATCACCTACCTCAGTTAACACACTTACCAAAACGTTAGCGTTTGCTATATGCATTAAAGCCATCCAACGCAATCTAGACTGCACCCTTTACATCTGCTAAAGAAATAGCAATGGGGATAAAATTTTCAAGAGCATCTAAACTGGCACAGATCTTATCACACAGGGGGTTTCACTTGGCACCCTGTTTTCCCCAACAGCAAGTCCTCACTTTCCTAGTCCTGGGTCCTTACAACTGCTACTGTACAATAGTCTGCTGCCTCATCAGCGGGGAGGATGACAAGCATTTATGGGGCCGTGGCCCAAACCAAATCACAAAAATGAGTGGCTGGAGGTAGAAAAGAATTGAATCATCTTAAACTGACTCTGCTGCAAGAAGAAATATGCTCTTGCGGCTGCTCAGGTTACTTCTCAATGCATTGCTCTTGGTAGCTCTTTCTTAACCCTGGTTTGCCATTCTGTCACTGCTCATTAAAAATGACTGGTCTGTAAGCTATGTGAAGGAGGATACCCCGTAACAACAGGACTTCCTCCAAGCAAGCAGATATGATAAATGGCAAAACTGACAAATGCATCCTTGACAAAAACAGACAGACAATGCTGATCAGAGCAGATACACATCAAGGCAAAATGCCAAACACTGTGCATGTAGATGGAAACACGAAAACCAAAGTCACAGGTTGATTATCTGTCAAGTCCTGTTAAAACTGAAACCAGTTAATCCAACTGTGGTAAGTTAAGGTAGGCAATGTGCAGAAGTAGTCGATGTATCTCTTAATATTAATGATTATCACTGGATTTCATGGCACATACTGCAAGAAAAACAAGATTAAAAATCAGGTGCTTATGTTTGAATGACAGTTACTAAGGGCAGTGCGCTAGTGATCAGAAAGCTTGGATGTAATTCCAAACTCCACCTCAAGTTTCCTGTGTCATTTAGGCAATTTTCTTAAAGGTATTTCAAAGCAAAACCCATTTTAAAAAGGTGAAAAAGACCCAAACAATGGAAAAGGAGACAATGTAAAGCACACCAAATATCTTCCCTGTGCTTGCTTCCCTTCTTTATTTGTAATTCAGTACAGTGGTTTTCTTCTCCAACCTTTGCACTGCTTTTTTTATTAACATAAAAATTCATTAGTGCTAGAGTTTATCTTGTCTATGTCGTCTTGGATGCTACTCTAACACTAAAAGAAGCTACAAATACTTCCAGCTGGGCAAATTTGTAACTTGAACTTTGCTTCTATTTCCTGTGAAGGGAAAAAAAGTGAATATCTAGTAACTACAACTTACTGTATTTAAAACATATGCAAGGATTAAATTGCATGGCTTACCTCTATGTACCTTTCTTTCAAGGCTATGGCAAGGCATTAAACTTAATTACCTACTTTCTTGCTTCTTTAAAAAGTTGCTAATGTAGAAGTCCTGTTATATTTGAGCAGACTGCAATCCACAGTAAGATAAAAACAGCTCTCTTGGGAATGAAACAATAATCTGTTATGCAAGATGGAATAATATGCTTTTTTAACAAACTTCAAACACTGTTTTTTAAATGATAAAAAGGTGTTTGTACTTCTATTGGCAACCATATTTGGAGAGGAACAGTGTGAGCTGATTTAGGGTTTATGCTCTTACCAAGCCATTTTGCTCCACTTAACCCAACTCTCCAGGCCGAATCTTAAAAAACACCAGTTTAAAGGGATTTCCTGGACATAAGGAACCTCAGGAAAAACTGACAAAAGCTTGTGACTACAGGCTCTTCAGAACAAGGCAGACATTGAGCACAAGCTTTTTTAATGCTTATTCTGGCTAACACACATCCCATCCCTTTTACTGGGAGTAAGCAGTAACTAATGGGACATTTCAAAGGAATTACTTACGTTCTAAGCCCGGCATTCTCTAGTACCAGTTCTTCCAATCGATTGGACCTGCTCACCACCCGCAGTATCTGCTCACAGACATCAGTGGACTGCCACAGAAAAGACAGAACAGAGTTAAACACAAACATAGAACAGACGGTTATTGAGTTATAAGTTGTACATCGTAATGGGATCCAGGCCACAATCATCTTGTCATACATAAATAGTAAAAATACCAGAAATACCCAGGTGGCAACAGAGGACTTCTGGAAAAGACTCAGTGAAGCAAGAGGCAGAGTAAAAGCAAAGTCATTTATAAATCAGGCCACCTAATTATAGGGGACAGAATTTTTACAATGATAGTAAAAAACCTAAACCCCATGATTCAGAAAAAACGCTCACTTATTTTTAAACAACTCTTGTTCATATGCACTCTAATTCTTCAGAAGAAAGTGGCAACTAGCGTCAAAGGGAATAAAGCCTGACCAGGACTGACAAACACAAAGAAAGATGTTATAAGGCAGACAAAAGAAAACAAAAACCAAACCAAACCAACCAACCAACACCACCACCCCCCCCAAAAAAAAACCTCAAGAGCAAAAGCACTCTAGCTACAGGTCCTCCAAAGACTGCTAAGGACTAGTGCTTAAGGGCCAGTGTATTTCAGTATGAATTCTTCCAACCTACATAGAAGTAAATCCCATCTCATGATCTCACTGTTGTTGCATTCTAGAATCTACACAACATTTGCAAGTGCCATGAACGAAACATAACAAAAGAGTTTGTTTGCTGTGCTCATTCAAATAGAGAGATAAAACCTTAATGATTCAAAAGCCATACAGTAAACTCTGTACCTCATCACCTTTATTATAATCTTTTATTTCGTTTCTGGATTTGCCTTTTATTTCCACAGCACACACTAACCAACGTTCATGTGATGTCCAAAGCTGAATTTCAGTTGTGATCATGAAGTGCTGAAACTATTCTGTTATCTGCCCTTAAAAGCAACGTGACATTCATACCTGGGATATCGGTGTCTCTAATGAGAGTCTGACATTTTCTAGGTTTTTTTGTTTGTTTGTTCATTTGTTTTACTTTTAAACTAATTCAATTTCCTAATAAAAAAAAACCTGCTCTACCACACACATAAAATCTTATTAATCCTTTACACAGTAAAGGTGACAATTTTTTCTGAAGACTGTCAACTCAGCCATCTTCCCAATTCTATCTTTGCCCTCCATTTTTTAATAATTCAGAATATTATCACAATGCTTCTACAGCAGCATGACTGCAAATGGAAAGTTTCATACATGTACTATAAAGACACTATGGATACTGTCTATCAAGCACAATGTCAGAGCTGGACTCATGAAGCTCAATGCATTCAATGGCCTCCGGATATGTCTGACCTCATACTGACCCTCAGCAGCGTTCCTATGGCACGGATTTACTGTCCAACAATTTACATCTTCCATTTTGACTGAAAATGGAATGTGTGAAAGATAAAGTTTGGGGTGGTTTTTTTTAAGGAATTGATGCATTTTCAAGATTGACAAAGTTTATTTGTTTTCCACAGAAAAGTTGCTAAGAATGAAAAAAAGCTTACATGCAAAAATATCTCAGATAAGATAATATGGCCAGTTCTTGTTCTAAGCAAACTACACTGGCCAGTCTTCTAACTAAGCAAACTATCTCATTTCATTGAAGCAGAAACTGATTAATTGCATTGTACCTTTTAACAACACTGATTTTAACAGCAAACTACAACAGGATTAAAAACACCCCCAGTTTCATTCCATGCATAAGTTCAAGTAAGATGTCCCAGCAAGAAAGAAAAGTTTTTTGCCTACTCTTCTGTCAAGAATGACATAAGGTAGTTTCTACAGAATTTTCATGGAAAATTGTAGCTTAGGAATGCAATGAGAGCATTTTCAGATCAATAAAACTGCATCAATTTAAACAAGATGAGACTCAACCTTCACTGTTAAGGACAAAACCTTCTTGATGCAAGCGTGAAAGCAATTTATCAAACCACTAACTCTACCTCTGACTATAAACTTCCAAGTTTAGAAGTAGTATATTTTGATATATTTAAAATGTCACCTAATTACTGATTTTCTTGGCCCTTTCTTCAGTAGTCCAACTTGTTTAGATTTGCCCCCTTTTTGCTGTTCAGAAAGAAAATCAATGTCACACATCGCTACATACTTATTATTACACAGGGTTAGCTTGAGACAAGTGGGAGAAAAAAAAAAATCAGCAAATTGCAATGAAAATTATGAGGAAAACCTGCCTTATATGCGAGGAAAAAATCAGAATCCTGGTAGTTTCTTTCCACCTCCAAAAAGCAACTGAGATCTCTGGCTGCTTAAAGTTAGTTTCCTATTTAGTCACCCAATATTGTTTGGGGGAGCTAGCAACACCTAATGAAATAGTGTTATGCACTACTGTTATTGCCCAACAAAGTTTTCAAACTTTATTCACCTGAAATTTTGACAAGGCCTGACTTTCAGTATTGTTTCTATGGCATGAATTAACTATCCTGATATGATTTTCCTGATAGGATTAAAGGAAAAAAATTTTTCAATACATTGCCCAGTTGTACTTGCCTGAAAAAGTTCACCTTGAAAAATGTAATAGCATCCTCTAAAACACAGCACAGCCTGGTAGGAGCAGGTATACTGTTTCAATTTATTACTTACTAATTTCAGATCCTTGGAGGACAGCTTTGTAAACCACTGATTATACTCCAGAGCAGCAACTATAGGTATTAAGTCTCTAGAAAAAGAAAAACACTTTTACACACATTTCATATAATTGTTTTCTTTGGTCATTTGAAACAATCTCTTAAATGTTCTGCCATATTTAATTCCCCATGCTTTTGCAATGCTAATTGCCTATGATCCCCGTTACAGAAAGCTCTGCATTCTAAAAGACGAGCATCACCAGTAGCTGTGTGTCTTTCTCATATTTTAATACAAATTTTTGACTGGCCAACTGACATCCATTCTCGCATGAATTTTTAAATCAGGAATTTGTCTGGGCTGTCATTCCTACTTTTAGCATTACTTTTTCTTCAGCCTGTGACATATTTAAGCTTCTTAATCACCTCTAATTATAATTTAGCATGACGCTAAAAAGCTTTTTGGCGGTCTGATTATTTAATATAATTCCATGACTGAATGCTTCTAGAGAACACCTCCTTGTCTCATCTCTATAGTTAAATTCCCCCAGGAAGCAGGAGACCTGCAAAAGGATAATGCGACTTTTAGCACAAACCCTCCTTAACTGTAAAAGGGATTTCACAAATGAAATTCTAAATTGTTCCCGTTTTCTTCATTCCAAGCCTCTTAATGTGATCTGCTCTCCCTCTGTTAAGTTTCTCCAGTAACAGATGTTGATAAATGTCATGTACGTACACTACCCCCCAGCAGAATCATTCATCAAGCACCAGCACACCATTTAGCAGTGCAGCACTTGGATCATTTTGATGCAACATATTAAATACATATATACGCCTACACTGGGACTTAAGAGCTACTTGGAAAGCCCTTGTCTATATAATGAAACGAAGAGCTGTAATATACATGAACTTATCAGACCAGCAAAATAATGCCATCCAAGCCTCCGTTTTTGCAGGGAGAAATTTAAATGTACTGGCTTTTATAAGCTAGTCCCACCCCCCCCAGCTCTTCATTCAGGACATATGCAGGTAGGCACAGATCTGCACTAAACACGCAGCAGCCTTCTCCCATCTTCTTTTCCTTCTTCCTCCCCTTCGGTTTTCCTCTACGAACATTCAGACACTTCAGGGTGGTTGTTAAAACACGTAGGAAAGCCAGGAGACAAGGCAACATCATATGGACAAGCCTTCAGCAGGCTATATTGGGAACTGCAGTTGCTAGATTTGGAAGTACAAGCCCATCACTAAGGTAACAGTATGAAGGTGTGGCATTTTGCAGCAAAAGACTGTAGCCCACCAACTGTGAAGCTCATGCAAATAGACCATTTTCACACTCCTGCAGAGGAACTACTGTGTGGTGCCCTTCAAGGATTAAGCTTGTTTTCCATTTGTTCACAGCACACATCAAGTCTTGTGTGAAGTCATTTCCACTGGCACAGGAGAGTCTTACCAGCTTCATGAAGTGTATAGATTTATTTCCATCCACCACGTTGTTTTTGGTCCTACACACACATACTTTATCTCCATATAAAGCAGTAACTGATTAGTGAAATGTTGGGGGGGGCGGGGGGGGGGCGACACAGACACCAACCCAAAGGTATTTTGCCCTTAGGCTGGGCAGGTGGGAACCTTGCTATGGAGTAAGGAATGTCCACATAGAGTTCTGTTCCTCCTTTGCCTTCCCCTGGAGCAATTGGTAAGAAGGTAATGAATTAGCAGCTTTGATGTCCCTCTTGCCAGTGCCTTTGCCTTGGAAGTGGAATGAACGTAAGAGTTATTTTTCAGGTGTAATTTTGGTTTATCCACCCAGTGGTAACCAGCCAGCCACAGCTGGTGGTGAATGCTGCAGGGCAAACGTTGCACAGGCTGACGGTACCACCGTCGCACTGGTGGAGCAGAGCTGTAGACCACCACCCCCAAAAGAGGCAGAAGGCACCACCAGCAGATGTATTTCAGCCAGCAGCAGCAGCACCCGTTCCTCCAAAGGAACGGAGGGACAACAGTCAGGGATCACTGACTGCAAGTGTTTACACTACCAGGGAGCTGGTAAGCTGGCTTGGAGGGCTGGCAAGAGCTCAGTACCTTCTGGGCAGGAGACTTGCTGTGGGCAGAATTTGCCTGAGGCCGTCCCCTTCTCCCCTCTCCTCCCCAGGCCGCGGAGGGAAATGGCTGAAGGACACGTGGTGCTCAGAGTTAGTGGGAAAACCATTTCAAGAAGTTAAAGAAACATTGCTGCAGCAGGACAGGAATATTTTAAAACAGATCTACCCATCCGATTTGCAAATTCTCATCTTTAAATAGTTTAGTCTTCCGCAGTACTCAAGGCCTGTTTGTTCAAACCCTAGAGAAGCACAGATACTGGCACTCTTCAGTAAGACCAGCTGCTAACCCCCCCACACGCCACCCTACCGCTTCCTCCCCCCATGCCTGAAGACAGTGGAACCTCTGCGTGTTCTGCGGTAGCCTTACTGTCTAGAAACGTCGCTTTATCAGATTCTACCACCTGATTTTAAGGAGAAAATATGTAGTTCAGTCCTTTTTTCATTTTGTTCAAATTGTTGAAGGTGCTTCTGGATCAATGAGGGTCCTTTAGAAATTTACCTCTACTCCTCTTGCTTTGAGCTCACCTAACCTCATTGCACTTGTTACTGAGTTTTCAAAATTATATACTGCTTTATTCCCTTTATTCTATTAAATTCTCGATGTGGTACTAACAACGATCTGAATTCTTTTGCAATACTCTACGAACGAATGCTAACAACCATTTCCAAAAGCTGGGCCTTCTCGTAACTTTCCCTCTTTGAGTTATATTGAGTTGCTTAAATTTATTAGTTTGTTCACTAAACTACCATCCAGAATAAAGTAAGATTCACAAAACGTAAACCTGTCCCATCTTAAAATGAAAACAGATTCTATTCTCCTGGAATGCAGAAAATCTCTCCAAGCTTTAACAACATTCAAGCTTCACTAACGCCTTCATGTTTTTTCAACTTCTCTGTACCCCAGTGTATTTAATATGGCAAGAAATCTAAACAGTGCAAAGAAAAAAAAAAATTTAACCAATCACACTTTTCTGACAATTTTTTGAATGTCCAAATATGCTAAAATATATGCTACACAGATGAAAATTATGCTACTGAGTTAAATAAGCCCTGTTCACTTTGAGTCTTTTTTTTGCTGTTGTTGTTAAACAATTATATGGTTCGCAGCACAGTGTAACTTCAGATAAAACCTCAGAAGTCATGTTCCCATGCGGCAAGCCATGCTATGCACTCTAAGTGTCAGACACTCTGGGAACTTAAATTCATCTATAATTCATGCCACCTCGTGTTGACCTCTAACAGAAATGCTTTACTAGGAAAAACACAAATTGTTTATTTTTGCAATGCATAGCCCCTGTATCTGGAGAACTGGTGTACCCATCCTACCTCACTTCAGAGCTACTGCACAACATGAAGTTTCAGCAATCCCCAAAATTAGGTGGGCAAGATGTACAACAGTCTCTCAAACTCCAAATCATGATGGCATATTGTTAATTTATAGCATTCTCACTGTGCTAAGTATATCACAAAACACTCACATACATTCTTGAATTGACTGGGATCTCAGATCCTAATTTGTATTTTTAATGAATAAAGTAAGGTTTTGTCTTCCTAAAAAATTTAGTTTTCTTGAAATTTCAATCCAAAACCTTTTTCTCAGTTCAGTCAACATGTAGAAACTCTCATCACAAGAGGGATTGCAAGGCGTGTAAATGGCTCCAAATTTTTTTGAAGCTTTGGACTTACAGAATCATGAGACATTTAATAAAGTCTTTTATTAACAACACATTTCCTCAGTGACGTCAATTTTGTATGGTATGCTTCAATGAAAAGCTTCTGTGAAGCAACAAACCCATTATTCCATTTTCCGAAAGCTAAGATACTCTAAATACTTACACTTCTTCTATCTGCTATTTCCTAATAAGCAATATTTTTCACTCCCAATAAATTGTTCAAACATTTAATTTCTATTGAAGCTGCATATCTGTAAGTCACTTTCTCAGGAATACCCCATGGTCTTCACAGTACTTCCAACTTGCAATATCTTTAAAGCATTCTTATGTTCTTGTCCCACATTTGCTTGTGCTGAATAGTATTCCTTTCCTTATCAACCAAACCAACTTTCCTAACCAACCAAACAGTCTTTGGCTACATCCGTCATGCACTAGTTGCAGCCCTGTAGTCTTGTTCAAGTTATTTCTGAATTAGCTAACACAGGTACAGCTTAGTAACTTTGCCATGGGATTCAGTGCAGACTGTGAAAACCCGTCACAGAAGCTAAGTAAGTATATCAGTGGGGTTTTTTTGCAAGTTTACATACCTGATAGCTTAAAGCTGCAAAGAATGCTGTGGCAAAATACTCTTATTTATCTACCTCCAAGTTCAGCCTTCCTGTTACAATATTTTAACATTGTACCCCTGACAGATTCTTAATTCTTCCACTGCGCTTTCCCAAAGAAACAAATGCTTTCTCTATCTTATTTACAGTTTCTTAAAGTTGTCATTTTCCTTGTATAATGATGGATTTTAGTTAAGACTTCCTCTCATTTCCTCCTACTTAAGTATCTTCAGATTCAACTTTCTTAGAATCCAATTTTCTCAGCCAGCTAAATTCAGTAAACCAAATACAACACTTAGCTAAGTTTCAGCATCTCATAGTAAAATTACCCTCAATTAGTTCCTTTCTGGAAGTACACAGTTTTGATAGCATCTATTGTAAGTGGAGAAACTACTGGCTGGAATTCAGTTGAACAATTTAAACCTTCTACTGACTTGCTGACAAAAATAATTTCCTTTACTGTGTACACCATGAGAAAAAAAGATTCTGCATAAATACAGACTGCATAATTTCCTTTTTTTACTTTGCCCACCAGATGTAGTTGCATGTTTTCTCTGCTGAATTTGAGCTCTTATATCCACCATCACAGGAAAAGCTTCTATCTGTTAACTTTTTGGAGTGCTTCCAATAGCAAAATATATTTATCTTCTCAGACTCCTCAATGAAATGTGCTCTCCATGGGGCTTTCGTGCAAAACCAGCAGCTTTGTGCTGAAAACTAAAAATGCTAGAGATGGTCATTTCAGAGGTCTACACATTCAAGTAACAGCTATGGGACCATCCCACTTTAGCACAGGCAGGCGAACCGTATTGCAAGGGGGAACAAGGAAAGTTTGCAAAATATTAGCATGATTACTGCATATTGTTTACCTGTGGTCAAGGTGGCTGAAGTCTTGCAAATTCAACTCTCTGGTATCTTGTGTCAGATAAATTGTATCGACATCCTGTTAAAAATACATAACCAAATACATCTTTACAGAACTGTTGGTTTTTTCCAAGTATTATGATTTACCTGCTCTTTCATCATTTGTACAGTTAGCTGAAAAGAGCTCCAGAACACGACATGTACTTACCCACTGTACTTCTTCTCTATAGGGAAATCCAAGCCAATCGCAAACACAGGCATACATCTGCGAAAAGCCTCCTAAAAACAACCCAAGAGAGTATTTAACATAATAGTAAAACAAGCAAACAAACAAACAAGCATCTAAAAGGATACTTTAATACTTAAAGATCCAGTCTTTCAAAACTCACTCTCTTTTTCTCTCAGAAGGCTGTCCATTGTGCTGCTGAAAGAAACTCAGACTATCCTATCTTTGCCTGGCAGGTTGCAAGAAAGCTTAAAATAGTTCCTTCACCTACCAATCAGAAGTCTGCTCCGTACTAATTACACCTTAGAACTAATTACACCTTTACAAGCTTCTGCCAGAAATAGAATTAAACTTCCTAACACTGCAATTCCAGCCTTTTTATATTTGAGCCTTTGAATTTATTCTCACCACAAGGTCCAAGTTCTGCCACTGTCTGACTGTCCCACAGGGCCTGGAGATTAGCCAGTCTTTCTGAAGGCTCCATAGTTACTTTTTTCAGAATCCTCCTAGATGCAAAAGGGGAAGGGAAAAAAGAAAAAATCATTCATGACTTTGAAAGTACTTTTAAATTCATAAATCTTCTTTATTTCAAGTACAATTTTAAATGAGTGTATAGAAGAATTACCATCTTTAATACAACCGACTTTTCTGCCTAAAAGTCACACACATCATGATGCCTCCCAGCAGGAGTAACATTTATTTGTCTCTTCTTTAATGATTAACCCTGTGACTACTGGAGCAACTGAGTCCTCTTCTGTGCCAGGATGACCCAAGCTAAGCAGGCTTGTGGCCCTCAACTAATACAAGAATGACCAAAATAGGGGAGACATGGCATTACTGGTTACGCTGAAACCACTGCTATTTATACAGTGCTTTTATGCAGTAAAAGCATTATGGTGCAAAGAGCCACAGAGCATGCTGAGTAGCTGCCTGTGGCCTCTAGGCTGCACTCTGGGTACCCAGCTTCATTCTTTGCAATCTGGTTGTGTTCCTCCTCCCCTAAACAAAAACACAATCCCTTCCCACCTTTTCAGAAATGAAACGATCTGTTTTTCTGAATGACAGGACTGCCTCATAAACTGCAGAATTCCATAAAACAGAGGGGAAGAATTAATAAGAGATATTAATGGGAGAAACCTCTTTCCCCCTTTTTGCTTGTTCTGGTCTTATATGATCGGCATAACTCCAGTGCCTTCATTTTGGAAAGTAATGCCATCTGAGAGGAGAGTAAGAAATTTGGTTTCTTTTCCAGGAACCAAGTTCTCCATACAGCTACACCAAATGCTCCAGCAATGTTCTCAAGAAAGCCCAAAGAAAACATGTATAGGTCTCAAGGCCTTCACAGACACTCAAACATGCACAGCCTGCAGCCCTCTTTACTCTTTTTGCCTACATTTCTCACATCGTTACTGAGGTTTTATGGCAAACCTGTTCACAAATATTCACTTGTATGTGTGCTTTTTGAAGGAAAAGCTTGATCTCCATTAAGGCAGTTAATAATACTGCCACAGAAGGAAACTGGAAGTAAAAAAAGAAACTGCCAGCCAGAGTTTATGAACTTGATTTCCTACTCCACCTACAGGAAAGGTGAATAATAAAGACAGGCACCCAAAATAAAACATGTAAATTTAGCCTGACCATTTATATCTAATGTCTGTTTCAAAAGCTCACTTAGAAAGATCAGTGTATCCCAGAAAATTCTTTTGCACAGTCCACTTTCTCTAATATCGCTGAAAAGCAGGAGCTGAAGAAAGTAATAGTAGAGCTGCATGATCTGGTAGAGAGTGATGAAGATGAGGCAAGGACAGAGAGAAGAAATAAAATTAAATGAAGAAAAACTACTGAGAACTGCTGCAAGATGATAAAATTCAGAGGCACAGATACAAGAAAAAAAGACAACCAAAGGCAAGAACAAAAAAAAAAAAAAGCAGCAGAGCAAAAAAAGGTAGATAAGGAGATGTGTGATCCAAGGAGCCAGTTACACCATGGAAAGTATATGACAAGACTGCCCAGGGCTCAGTTTTGAAGAGCAAGGCTCCCAATCATGTGCATCATTTCACAAACACTGAAAGCAAACAGAACTTTTCCCTTCTCTCCCAACTCAGATTTTACTTCTAGAAAAAAAAAACCCACTGAGTATCATAGCTGGTTTAGGGGAAAGGAGTAAATTACAACAAAAAAGCCAGAGCCTAACCTATACCTAAGGTTGGAAAGGCAATAAGTTAAAATGAAAACTTAAGACTCCAAATGCCTGCATCACCCATTCAAAACAAAGGCTCTTTTGACCCTACAGAGCATGGATAGCCTACCGATGCTCTGCACAGCCTCCTGGCTCTGTCATATACCTGCATAAAAGCTTACTGCTTGCCTCAAGGTTTTCTCATACCCTCGGTGCACTTCTGAGGTCAGGGTGGGGAGACCCATGGACAAAAAGTGGTGGCTTGTCACCCTTTCCACACAATCTGTTGCCACTAGAGGTGTCCTAAAAAACACTTACACTGGTGAGAGGCCAGGGAATATCTTCCTGAGGCAGGTCCCAATGTGCGCCAGCACCTCGTTCACATCCTCTGAGGATGCCATCTTCATGGAGATGCTGCATTTCTCAGTTTCCATAATCAACTGCAAATAAGAGGAACTGGGTATCATATAATTCATGTCCATTTAAAAAGGAGAGCATTTTGAATGCCAGCTGAATGCTTTGCATGCTGGTAGGAATCTGTTATTCTTTAAGACATGATATGACAACACTCCAGGTAAAGTTTCAGAAGTTGTTCTTGAATGTACAAGACCCCTGTACTCAAACTTTGCTTTTCCTAACAGTGCCCTGCTTCCCACGGGAATAAAAGTTTCAAAGGATCTTGACCTCAGCTGACATTCTGAAACCCAAGAACTTTTCACAGCATTGTCCTCTTTTGAAACACATCCCAGAACACCAGGAGAAACAAGCGCAGCCTGACAGGAAACTATTGAATGAGCAGGGCCTGCTTCCTACAGCAAAAAGTAAAAGTTTTTAATGGCTGTGATCCCCTGGAAAAGCTCTAATGCTTTGATCTATGCCGTTTAAGAAAATGTTACGGTAATGTATTGTCTTGGCTCAGATGAAGCAGTAACTCAGCTAACATTACTGTCCTGCTGTCTAGGGGATACGTGCTTCAGCGAGGGGGAAACATAAAGCCTTTTGCAACCCATCTCTGTTATATATTGAGTGTTCATAACCAAATCAGATTACTGTATGACTGAGACATCAGGTCTGCTGCTGCTTTCAGCTGCATCACAGGAAGCAATGTAATGTTTCTGTATTCTCCAATGTGAATATTCAGCACAGCCCAAGTCATAAACCCTTTTAGATGAGGAGCCGTGCAGACACAGTAAGAAGCTAACATTAGGAATAAATAAGAAGTGTAGATAGACAGTACGAGAGGGGACACTGCAGTATGCTACAGAAGATTGGGGTTTTTTATTGAAACTGGTTACCAGAGCTCTTCTGGTTCCCAGTCCATGTCTAGGGTCATCACCAGGATAACCCTTGAAGAGGTGGTATTATCCCAAAAGCACAACAAAAATCTTCACACCTTTTCCCACCAACTCAACTCCTTTCTGGACCTGTTGCTCTCACTCCCTGAAGATGAATGAGTGGGCAAGTTACTACTGTTTTTCATAGTCACCAATATTAGCACATTTCCCTACATTACTCAGTCCATTTGTTCACTTATCTTACAGTGGGAAGCTCTTCATGGCTTTCTGTGAGATGCCTAGTAGAAGACTACATCCTTCAGGTATCACAGATATAACATGCCGTTGGTAGGAAAACTGCAACAGTACAATTTGCCCTGCAAGCAATAATCTAGGATTCTGCCTGCCTTCAGCTTTAAGCCTCACACATTCAAAACACAAATGAATGTAAACACGCAAAACCTTAAAAAATATTTCAGGAAAACAGTATGCTAAGTGAGACTGCTGGAAATCCCTTGTAAACCCTGCTACGGCAGTGATTGTCTATGCCCCTAGGAATAATTAGCATTAGCTACAATGGCATTTTAGTACCTTAAATAAATAAAGCCACAAAAACATACACAGTATTTAGTAAATGTCTTCCCATTAAAGAGATAAACATCTGGACTTTTTTTTTCTCCTCCTTCAAGGAAAAGCATCAAAAGCCAGGTTAAAAAGATGACATATTAAACACAATGAGAGCTTTTCAGAGTCCAAATAAAGTGTCAGATGCTCCTATTTTTAAAAAGCTCTTTCAAAGCCAAACACGCATAAAACACATTGAAGACTTTGATACAATTGAACTGTCAAATCTTGTCAACATTTTCATCTTATGAACGAAAAACGTATTAAAGGCATTCTTCTTTTCAGCACCTTCTCTTTGACATTCATTTTTTTGGACACATAACTTGCTGTCAAATATATTTTGTGTTGTATATAGTAATGGTATCAAAAATAGTTGGAAGCAAACCATTTCTGCCTGCAACGTAAGCAGTAGCTTTTGACTTCACCATAAAGGTATACACCACAGAAGCCATTCAAGCTTGCATGGTGATGATTATATACTAGCCACCATTGCTTTATCATCTCTGAGAAAAACATTCACTTAAGAGACAAATAAAAACTTGTACCATATTGAACTGGGCGGGGGGGGGGGGGTATTTATTGTCATCCCACCTGCACAACACATTCCTAAAATTGACTCTCTAAATTCTTATCATTATCGTTAAGACTTTAAAGCATCATGAATGTAGGAGTGCAAACATAGAGCGTACTCACCGGATGGGGACACCTGCATGTTGGAGCATTACCTCCTTGACTGGAACAGATTTAGCAATGAGTAAACAAGTATCTTTTATCTAGAATACACTCACCTGACCCGGTTTACTGGAAGTTACTCCTTGGATTTCCAAGTAGCTGAAAGTTAGTTCTAGCTGTAGTTAAAAAAGAAAATGCCACGTTAATGCAAACATCATCTTATTCTAAAGAGCACTTATACTTTTCAATGAGGTTAAGAAAACCTTGAACCAGGCTAATGTTATTTTGCATCAATTTCTGTAACTCACACTAAGTATTTGTTAATATCTTATCTGATTGCATTTTACACTAAAAGAGCAGTTACCTCTGCTTGTTACAGATTCAGATGGTTATTAGACGTTACAGGAATACCACATTGGAGCTTTTATTGGAAACTATAAGGACATAAGCTTATAACAAAATTTATGACAAAATTTTATAGTAAAAAGCATTGCTTATACAACACCCTACTGATGTGTACCCTTGTGACTGAATAATCATTAATTACAATACTCACAACATCACATATTACTCCTTCATTAGTTACACTGATCATAGATGTGAAAAATTTTACTGCACAGAAGCTGAAGGGACATGCACACACAATTTTTTTTGTATACGTATGTAAATAAAAATAGAATAGATAGATAGATACAGATATGGATATATAAATACTCAAGACTGCTTTAGCATGTCTAAAAGTATGAGAGGAAATAATGCATTAGCTTTGCCTGAGTGGGTTATCTGGACAACAGTCAGGGTAGGCAGGGCAGAAGGGGGAACATCCTGAATCCAAATGGAAGCTTAGAAGAAGGCAGGAAAGTCCCCTTCTCCAAGGACAAATCTAGGGCTACAGGGAACATGCTAAGATCTGAATTCACAACTACGTAGACAAACATCTTGACAGCTGAGATAAGCAGAAAGAAACAAACCTCTTGGACTGAATCATAACTACAGGGCAAGACATTAGCATGGTCATTTCCTTTTATTTATCATTAAAACCATTGTAACTGAGCAGTCTGTCTGAATTGCACAAAGTTTCCTGTACTTTATCTTATCCTAGGTTCACAGTCAGGGTGCTCCCAGGCTAACTGGCAAACACCATATTATTCCATTTCCGTATTATTGGCAATCCTTTTCCCTTCAGTTGCCCTCATGATTTGACAGCATCGAAGACAGACGCACCCCTCAGCCATCTCTGTGCAAAGTTCACCTTCCACCAAAGACCTAACTTTGTGACCAAACTTAACTCTCAAGTTTTTGAGAAGTCTTCACGTGACTTATTTCACTTATTTTGCTGCAGGGGCAGCATCCACAGCAAACAGGCAGTTTCAGACAGGGGTGCCGTTTTGGCTGTTTACAAAGCGAGGGTACGCAGGGAACCAAGGCAGGAGAGGCAGAAACAGCGCAAGCGTCTTCCCAGTACTCACACCGACACCTTGCATTTTTGCAAGGGTAAGACATTCACTTTTCGTCAGTCCTCTTCAGTGCCTTATTTCTAAGATAAAGCTGGCAATCTTTTGTGATGACAGGACAGGGCCCCATACAGTTCATTCAGGCCAGAAAGAAAGAAAGGGGAAAAAAAAAAAAAAAGGGGGGGGGGGGAAATCCATAGCAGCTCTTGTTGGCTACTGGAGTAAGCTAGACTACACATATAGAAGCGAAAGGCTCTTTCTCCAGTGCTAGTCAAATTAAACAAATATATGAGACTATCTAACATTTGTTTACCCAAATCACAATGAAATTTTAGGGAAAAGTTTCTATGATTGAAATCCATCCTATTTAGCAAATTGTTTACCTACCAGATTGAAGGTTCTGCTTTTGCTAATGTACTGGGTATGTGCAAACATATATATGTGTACACACGATCAAAAACACTTTTCTACTCCTGAGAAAAGTTTACACAGATTGAGACTCAAGAATTCAATCTGTGAAAATCCTCTTGACTAGAATTAACAAATACCAGGAAGTATGGCAACATCTTTCATTCATTTTTGTAATTAAAAACATGGATTTACAGTCCTTGCTTTGCAGGAAAAATATAGAACACATTCTAAACATTATCTATCTCAAACTATGAAATAATTTTTACAAGGTTTTAAAAAGCATAATCTCATTTATTACCTAAAATTATATTTTTTTTAAAATCCTCTTAAAAGGCTATGACTGCCTCTCATTTGGGGACCCTTCAGTTACCACGACAGCTAATTTCACAGTTCCCATTTTTTTCAATCAAAACTTAATGAAAGCTGGCACTAGAAATATATTCACAAACCTGAATTACACTCCCACAAATACTTCATACACTTATCTGTGGCCTTGATGACACATCCAAAATTTACTAATGTTGCAACTACATTTTATATAGACTGTAGCAAGAATTAGTAGGTTTTAAGTATGGCACTTCTTTCCTATCAATCCATCTAGATTAGTGGAAATGAACTGGTTGTGTTATCAATTAATATGTATAATATGATTGTAATAACCAGGGAACTGCTAAACTCCTGTATACAGCCCCCATCAGTTAATATTTAAAATAGGGAAACAATAACTAGACATGATTTATGGTTTAGGAACTAACTAACAAGGGGATCGAGTGCACCCTCAGTAAGTTTGCAGATGACACCAAGTTGGGTGGGAGTGTTGATCTGCTTGAGGGTAGGAAGGTTCTACAGAGGGATCTGGACAGGCTGGATCGATGGGCCGAGGCCAATTGTATGAGGTTCAACAAGGCTCAGTGCTGTCGGGTCCTGCACTTGGGTCACAACAACCCCATGCAGCGCGACAGGCTTGGGGAAGGGGGGCTGGAAAGCTGCCCGGCAGAAAAGGACCTGGGGGTGCTGGTAGACAGCCGGCTGAATATGAGCCACAGGTGTGCCCAGGTGGCCAAGAAGGCCAACGGCATCCTGGCCTGTATCAGAAATAGTGTGGCCAGCAGGAGCAGGGAGGTGATCGTCCCCTGTATTTGGCACTGGTGAGGCTGCACCTCGAGTCCTGTGTTCAGTTTTGGGCCCCTCACTCCAAGACAGACATTGAGGTGCTGGAGCATGTCCAGAGAAGGGCAACCAAGCTGGTGAAGGGTCTAGAGCACAAGTCTTATGAGGAGCGGCTGAGGGAACTGAGGTTGTTTAGTCTGGAGAAAAGGAGGCTGAAGGGAGACCTGATCGCTCTCTACAACTACCTGAAAGGAGGTTGTAGTGAGGTGGGTGCTGGTCTCTTCTGTCAGGTGGCTGGAGACAGGACGAGGAAATGGCCTCACGTTGCAGCAGGGGACGTTTAGATTGGATATTAGGAAAAATTTCTTTACTGAAAGGATTGTGAGGCATTGGAACAGGCTGCCGAGGGAAGTGGTGGAGTCACCATCCCTGGAGCTGCTCAAAACCCATGCAGACGTGGCATTTCAGGACATGGTTTAGCGGGCATGGTGGTGTTGGGTTGATGGTTGGACTTGATGATCTTAAAGGTCTTTTCCAATCTAAACGATTCTATGATTCTATTAGACAATGGGGCTTCATGTTTATGTCAGAAAAGGTAATGGATTGTGGTCTGATCAACAAAACTTGAAGAAGTAGGTAAAAGGTAATTCCTACAGGGGGAGATCGTGACCACCAACTCACTGACCACCTACTCAAATGATACCACCTACTCAAAAGATGACAATGAAGGAAGAAGACAAAGTCTGCGTGCTAATTTACATGAGAGGTGAAGAAGAACGAACCAATCATTACGGGAAATAATAATGAATGTGTATTACTTAAGTATATAGATGTGGGAATTTTTGAGACAAAGGTGTGCTGTCTTGAGACAGGCACCCCTTCATGCACATCAGTGAAATTAATTTGAAAATACCTCGACTCTGTGTGTTATTGGCCTGCACACCAGGTAAACGAACCCCGTTTGGGGGACAACAATTGCACCCGAGTATGAAGTTATGAGGTGGCAATTGTAATGTTCTTGCTCTAAAGGTATTTGTGTGAGTTGGTATTACAGTTAATCAACCTTTATTCCTTTTAACTTTGATTGTTGTTTAGTAGATATATCTCAACAGCATTGTTTAAGGAAAAGTGAAGCTTGGCATCAGATGTAGTAAAAACAGTCACTCAGAACTGGCCATCTCTCAGCATACTCAATTGTGTGAGAGGTCCCTGGAGGAATAAAGTGTCTTTGCTGCATGTTCTCAGCTGTCTTGCTAGCAGTTACTGCATGCCAGTTATATGGAAGTTCTTAGGCTCAGAAAGCTTCTGAGCAGCTTTTGAAAATATTACAGACTTTAGAAAATTCAGTGACTTTCACTAATCCTGCTAGAAAAGAAATGCATTTTCAACCATCCTAATAGTTGTTCAGATATAAAAGTTTACATTTGACAAAAACCATGAGCAGACACCATTTTTTCTGATCACTTTTCTTCCATTTATCACTAAAGTAACAATTTTGTTGTATTCTAGATTTCCATGAAAACAGAAACAAGTTTTTTGATTAAGTAAATCCATTTAATAAAAAGAGTTTTGAGAAGTATCTGTAATGCTAAACTAGAAGTAGAGCTATTCCTTACTACACCGAGCCCTAGCCTTCAAGAGCTTTTTAATGAATTACAATGGCTTTGCTATTATCTAACAAGATCACCATCACCACCTGTCCATCATACTGCCACTGCACTGATGTCTGAGGTGTTCATCAATTCTTTCTATGTTTCCATGCAACCAGTCATCAAACCCTGTCTTAAAACAGGCTGCAAACTGCAGTGATCCAAAAGCCAACAGACAACCAACCAAAGATATCTGTGCTGCAGGGACAGGTGACCAACTGAGGGAAATAAATTTCAGCAGAAATTCAAACTAGTCATCCTACCTGTCAGTCAGCTTCTTCAAATTATAGGTAAGGCACAGTCATATTTACGAGTGACCATAACTGAAAACCTGGTATCAGTTGTTCCATTTATTGATCCTGTTCTAGAAAGCATATACACACACCCACACACACTTACACACCCACACAGACACACATATGTATGTGCAAAACACAACAGAATAGGACTTATGCCAAATTCCCATTCATTGATTCCAAGCTGGACAAGAGATTTCTTCCACATCAGTCATTTTCGTTCATGTGGAAATTATCTTTCTCTGCTACAACAATCATTACGAGTTGTCACAGGATTAGAAAAAATAATTCACTGGCATTAACAAGGCAGGTTGGCAAGATGCTTTTCAAAATGAACCACAGAAATCATCAGAAAACAGCAGAATTTAATAAAACTCAACAAAATTTCTGTCTCCAAATCAAATGCATTTCTATTTGACACTACAAACACTAAAGGGAATAATGCCATCAGCTTGTTTGGACATAAACTGTCCCACTACAAAGGTTATCAGGCTCATCTCACAGTTCTTCAGGTCAGTGTTTCCAACATAATTCTTCATCAACCTGCATTTCTAGAAATTAAAAATCCTCTGAAACAGTATATATAAATTGACAAATCCATTTAAGACAGACACTAATGGAAGCACCATTCTAATTCAACACCATGCAACACACCATTCCTCAATTTTTTTATAAACAGATGCACATGTATAACTAAAATATGCTAAGTTCCTGCAACTTACATTTGTATCTAAAAAACCAGAGTATTTATAGAAGCACAGTGGCTTTACCTTGGTGGGAATCCGAGATGTTAAAAGAAATGCCCGACATGATGCCAACACCTGTTATAAAAAGAAGAACAGAATTTGTAAGAAATATTTAATTTATCAGGAATGTTATTAAAGATTCTTTTCCAGGAAAATCCTGAAACCAGAGGGAAAAAGCCTCTAGTAGTGAGTGTTGATTCCCTTTGCTGTCATACACCGAAGGAAGCAAAACTGGGCTCAGATCCAGTAGAGCATAGTGAAGAGACTGCTGCAATCTGATCAGCTATAAGCTAGTTAGTACAGCATCGAGCTGCAAGAAATTTATTTAATCAATCTCTCAAGAACATCTAATAGCAATCTTAGTGACATTTTAAAAAGAAGTAAGAATAAGAAGTCCTACCAGGAACATATGATGGACTCAAATATAACAAAAATATCCAAAATAAACATGATATTATTAGTAATGCAAGAGACCATAAGCAAACATTTGCTTTAGACACACTCAGTGTATTTATAGAGTAACAATGCAGAGACTTCTCATTGACACCACCTGCATTTCTTCTCCAGCAAGGACAATGGAAAAACGTGGTTAGATTAGTGAGACCAGTGACTCTGGGGAGAAAACACAACAAAACAAATATTTTGGAAGTTATTGCCAATCAAAATATAATGATCTATAAAAGTACCACTCCAATCTCCAGTAGCACATCCCACTCACAGATTTTACGCTTTGCAAAAGGAACGACTCATTTTGCAAAACTAGAGTATTGCTTTTTTATTTATCTGCCTACAGAATTAGCTACTGTTGGCTCCATCTTTTTCCAGACAAAAACCTGAAATGAACTTAATTCAAACATCTGGATCCAAATCCCACAGCACGTGCAGAGCTCTTCACACAGCTGGGACCTCCTGAACCCAGTTCTGCTTGGTAAGCATCCATCTCTAGGTGAGCAGGTTTGACACAAAACATGTTCCTTGCTTGGAGAGCAAGAACCAGCCTGAGAAGGCAACCCAGCACCCAGCTCCAAATGCCATTCAAATGCTTCAGAGACTGAGTTTCAGCTTCGGCATCTCAGCTGAAACACATCTTGCTAAAACCTAAGAGCATGAATGTTGCTATATGCTAGTGTTGGATTTTAGCAGACTGTTTCAGGGTTGATGTGATTAGACCTAGTGCTCTGGTTATCACTGATGTAGATGGACCCAAACCCTTGTGGAATAGTAACCACTGCCTCCTGTAAGGCTCACCCCTTCACTGAAGGCCTGTTACGCTGGCTGGCATATCCAGGCCGTCAGACTTGGCATATCCAGCCTCGTCCCCTTGCGCTCATGCATGGGGGAGAAAGTCTCTCCTGCTCTCCTCCCAGCCGTGCCTATCGCAAGTACGCCTTCTGCAGTACGGCATGCAGAGAAAGGGGAAGGGCGAGTCAGAGGGGTTTTACCACAACCGCACTTACCCCAGCCAGACAGCATCTCTCTCTCACAGTAATAAAACCTTGATTCTTTTCCCTTCCCCACCCACCTCCTCAGGGCAGCCGCCCACAGCAGGTGCACCTCACTCTCCTGGGAGCCTCTGGGGAGAATCACACCCTCAGTCACAGCCCTGCGTGCTCACAAGAAAAGCTTCCCTATCAGTAAGGGTGCCCCTCTTGCCCATCATCGCACCCACAAACAAGCCGCCCAGCTCTGAAGAGGGGTAGGCGATCAGGCACCCTCCCTGCACCAGCACCACCAGCAAAATGCCTCCAGACCAGTAGGCAGAGCAGCTGCAACAGCTTCTCCTGATCCGCTTCTGCTCGCCACATCTCAGGTGCAGAAGTGAGATAGTCAGGGGAACGGACAGCTTTTGAAGAGCTGCTTTCTGTATTTACCTTCTAGGTAGCGGCCTACAACATTAGAGGGATCAGTGTTCATGTGTATGCCACCACAGTGGGACAGCTGGTTACAGGAAAATCACGTCACAGTCCTGTTATAAAACATTTGCCTGCATATATGGGTGCAAGCTACTTCATGAGCATTGACAAGGTCCCTTTAACGTGATTACAGTACACATGAGCCGTCCAAATAACAAAGTTAAATGCAAACCAGGTAACCAGAAGGCTGTAACACAAGTATGTTGGAAAAGGATGTTCCAACAGAGCACGTGTCAGTGTATATTCTCATGGCAGATGTACCAATGCTCCCCAAATGATCTTGCTAAAACCAACAAAGCTGAAGTACCCACTTACCTTAAGAAGATGTAGTCACATACAAAGGAGAGGACTACTGTAAGATGATAGTCCCCATTCAGCCGGTAAAGAAACGACTCCTGAGCAAATACAATGGTACAAAAAAGCCTGAGCCCTCTAATCCAGTAACACTGAGGTTTCTACAGTTTTCACAGTTGAGACTGTCACAAACAAGTAAGGGTTTGATTTTTAAATAAAGCCAATTGAAGCCAAGGTCAACTATTATTGCAAAATTAAAGACATCTGCATTTTAACATCACCGTTTTTTTTCACATTTAGCAACACAGTAGTCTCTACTCCAAATCAACTTGAGACTTGTTGGATAAGCTGCGAAACATGAACAGTTTTCAGTGACCTCTTTCTCCTCAATAAGGCTTCAGTGCATAAATAAATAATGGCTATTAAGATACTGGCTCTCCCATGTCAATAGGATTCTGCACGGTTGTTAGTACTTGCAAGGGCAACAGAACATATATTATAGACTACTTAAACCAACGTATCACTCTATTTCTTCCCTTGTGAAATACCATGCTGGCGCCAAAGGCAGTGGCATCCGGAGGTGTTTTCACACTGACAGTTCAAGGCCCCTTTTAAGCACAGAGCTATTTTTGTGAAGGAAGTCCTAGGTCTCTCTGCATTCCTCTGACATGAATAACGAGTATGTGCTTAATTGCACAATTGTCTAGGGCTTTCAGAAGTATCCAGGAGTACTGCGTTTTACGAATAGGCAAATTCTAGATCTCCTGGAGTTTTTAATTTCTTCATACAAAGAAACCAAAAAGCAGAAGTAGCCACCAGTTACTCTCTAGCAGTTCTCAAACATTTTACGGAAAATATTCTGCCACTGTTACACTTATTTTGTACCCAGGGAACCCTGAGTACAGGAGGAGTGTCATGATGAAAATCACTTTGAAAACCAGAGACTCGGAGGAGCAGATCCCTATTCCAGGGACAACTCCAAACAAAGTGCTCCCTCCCTTCACAACCCATCAGGAATGTCAGCTGGGCACACTGTATAACCTACCTTATCTTCTGATAAGAGAATGATCACTTGTTCAGCTGAAGGAGACACAGGCCCATTCCTCCATAACCATTTTGTTTGGCCACAAGTAGTATTCAATCATCAATAAAGTTAAAAGATCCCATCAAAAGATAAACACATGCAGGGTAGAGAGAGAGACTCAGGAGTGGATTCATGCTTTAACACACTTGTAAGCCAAAAGGTTTGCAAGTGACGGATGAGAAGGCAGCAAGCACATCCAGGCGAATTATATACAGGGTACATAACCTGGCTGCTGCTCCATGGAAGGGACAATAAAAGAGAATTATATTTAGTCTACAGTAGCTTTTGTCTGTCTTCCTACTCTGCCTTTTTTCAAGCACAAAATAGGATTATCATTTGAATGTTAAATGACTCATACTCACACACAGATACCCAAGTTGATGATTTCTTAACATTTTTATCACTCCAAATTCCTTAACGCTCCCTACGCTGCTCACAATGTACATAAAACAAGTCAAAATTTGGAAATTAATTTGGAAACGTTCACCAAAAACATACCCTGCAAATTACTTCTCCGGAGACTCATGGCCTACAAGGTCATCTTCTATTTACCAGAATAATTTGTTTCAGCAAGTAAAATTAATTTGAACACAGATCCTCAGCAAGTATATCAATGAAACATAAGCATACAGATGCATTTCTTGATTTATTATCAAATCCCAGCCTTATTACCCATTTTAGCACTGTAAGTTAAATTAACAGGGCTGCACTGGGTTAACCCAGCCACCCTACCTGGCAGTCAGTCTTGGGAAGATCATTAGAGCAACATAGCTCTGTGCTAATTGCATCTATTTTGCCAGACAGACCACAGCAACTCAAAGCAGTTTTCAAATTCACAAGCAAATGAAATCTTTTTTAAAAAAATCACTACTACCCTTTTTAAAATGCCCAGGAATAAAGAGTTCTGGAAAACACAGTGAGTGTACACAGCTTCGTGATTAAATATAAAACAAAATGAAACCACCTCAGCACTTCATGGGCCCCGGGAAGTCGCATGAAGCTCGTTCCACTCACTAGCACAGATGTTTTGAAACTTCCCTCTACTGAAATCTCAAAAAAAAAAAAGATGGATTAGCCAAATGTTTTTCTCTTGCTGGAAACCGACTGACACAGATATTAAAAAACAAACAAACATAAACTTAGTATATTTTTGATCAACTGTTGCAGTTTTACATCTTAAAATACACTCTCTGATCCTTTTCTTCCACTGTAGTTTCTTTTCCCCCCAGCAACTGCCATTTTGTCAGCCTCAAAACTGCTTCTGTCTCTTCCATTATAATTTACTTGAGGAAAGAAACATTTGTGATGTATTTTCTTATTTAGATATCCCTCATTTTGAGAATTCCTTGAAGTCCAGAAGACAGCTGCTTTTGTTTATATACCTCTTAGTTGCAACATCCCCATTTTTATTATTATTCATTACCATTATTATCCCAAATATCATCATTATTTTTTAAGTTTCCACACTTATTAGTTGCTTTATGGTTTCTATCATGTTTCCCATTACTACTACCAATCCAATATCTAATGTACACATAATAACATGAGGTAAAGCAGCAGCACTAATACAGTTTTTGTTTTGTTAACGTATGGATGAATCAATACATGTTAGAGCATCCGGTCTCTCGCCGTCCCTATAGGATCGACCATTCATTTCCCGGGTTGCAAATGCATCCCGGGATGTTGTAAATGCTCCATCCTGAAGCAACTGGAGTTCGATTAGATAAAAGGCGCCTTTCAGCACCATGTTAGAGAGCGAGCTGGTTTCAAGCAAGGCAGTCTCTGCTAAAAGCATTGAGCCTCCCTACACAAAGCAGCTAGCTGACATCCTGGAGGTCTTTCTGGAAGCCTAATTAGCTCAGGCACAACACGAATGTGTATGCTGCTTCTGAAATGGTGGTGTCACTTGGCATATGGTGGGTTTCTCTGCAGAGCAGCAACACCAGCAAAGCAGCCCAGTTCGGCCCCAACCTAAGGGCTCACAGCCCCACCACCTTCACCCACAGCCCTCTCAGTTGTCTGAGGCTGAATTTGACTTTGATCATTTGGTCTCTGCTACTTTTAAAGTGTCACCTATGATAAAAACAATGACAAACCTCATTCATTCCTGTTCCAAATGCCTACTTTTTTATCCACCAACACTAAAGTGGTCTTTTGTAGCTAGGGAAGATCCTTGGGGACAGGATTAGTGCAATTCAGTTCTTGGCATTCACACACAAAACCCAGAATTTCTCCCTCCCTGAGCTGACCTTAGCCGAGTTGAACACATTCCCAGGCTTGCCTAAGTCACCAGTGCCTATGTGACCAGCCAAAGACCTACGCAAAACACACCCCAGAGCAGACCCTCCAGCAGTAAGGGAAGCTGTTATTTGCATCAGTACAATTCTCTCCTGCTCAAGACGGGGGCAAGCTCTGCAGCACAACTAAAGACCTCGGCCATCCCCACGAAGGACTGCTCTGCTGCGTGTTCCTCTGCGATCGTTCCTGAAGTCAACCACAGCTTCTTCAACAAGGTCCCCTTTCTGGAACCACGGACGGAGAGCCTGCCTGCCTGCCCTCTGCCCTGCCACCAGCACACTGTGCGGAGCACAGGTTTTCACTGGTCCTTACTGCTGCTGTGCTGCATTAAAATCCTCAAGCTTCATCTGTTATGGGCCACCAATCTCCATATTTTCTGGATGGCAAAGGATGATATATATGGGGAACAGTTTTTAGTTGAAATGGGTTTTTACAAAAAAGTAGGGTCAGATATCAGAACTGCTGGCAATAAATCTTCTGTGTTTAAAGAGAGAAGAGGCACCTTTCAAATTCATTTAGTGAACAAGACAGGGGACACCACAAGATGGCATAACGGAGTGCTTCATTCAAGTTTCCCTTTCAGTCCAAGTTAGGGACAACTCTTTCAACAGAAATGCTTATTTAGCTGTTGGAGAGCTGTTCCAATATGCAGAGCAGTTTCTACTTCAGAGGCAACAATGAACAAGTCCTGCCTGGAAGATACTTAAGAAAAAAGTATCCTCATTTTTAAATTGACAAAAAAACGAGGCATGGACATGCCAAGAGGTTTGCCTAAAACAAAAGGGCAAAATGAAGTGGCAAAGCTTGGAAGAGAAGCTTGGAGTAAATGGTTCCTAATTCTGGAGTATGAGAGGAAATAACATAGCTTGGAGGTTTATCAGCAAATTAATACAAAATCTCTTGCCTAAACCAAATTTGCTCAGTAGCTCCTCCAACAACTGTAACAAGACTACCACTATCACCTTCAGGCAGTGTCCTAGCCCTGTGAACTGTTTGTAAAGGACGCATGAATCAAATTTGGCTTCTTTAACACCTGGAGCACAAATAAATACAAACACTTGCTATAACCCTGTCTGCAATACGCAAATGACTCAGCTATCCCAATAAAGGTGGGATTTCAGAAGATACTGACAGGGGTTCAGCTTTGGCTGGACACCACCAATGGCAGCAACAGGAGCCATGGGCACCCCAACTGCCAGCCCCTGTCACTTGAGGTAGCTTGTGATGTGGTCACCAGTGGTGCGGACCGGGACTCCCCTGATTCAGAGACTCTGCAGTCCGGAATTTTGTATCGTATCCTATCGTTTCCATTAACCGCAAGGCTGCCTGTGGAGGGGCGGCCATCTGTTGCATATGCGTGCAGGGCTCCGTTGTTCTTTCAACCAGTCAGACATGGAACTGATTTTCATGGCCTCATGAGAGATGTCCAACACAGAGCAGTTACGCCGAGGTGACCCCCTGCAGACTGCAAAACCTCCTTGCCGTGTTCTTCTCACCGCCACACAATTCCCAAGAACAAAAAACCACCGAGCTGTAAAGCACTAAATACCAGAAGACCTAACTACTACCCTATTATTTAAGCCTGCTCTGATTCATGAAAATAGGCAACACAGAGCAGCAGCATTTCACGGATACAAAGTCCTCTCCATGGCACTGGACCCAGTCTGGGCTGACCCCAGCTGGGGCAGAGGAGGGGAGCAGGCTCAAGAACATACATTCATTTGTAACTCATCAATGAGGCATACAACCCCAAAGGGGTTTTTCCTTCTCTGTATCTACGTTACACCTAAATAGGTCACTAGCACATTGGTGCTAATACACCTTTATTCCAGTTTTTTTCCACACTTTTGCTCTCCTCTGCATACAGCCATTACACAGATTCACTGCCTCCATTCAGGTTACGAAGTGCCACAGCAGGATACATTCCCCACATACCAGCCTTTTACGATGTTCTAGCCCCCAATACTTGGTTAAATAACAGGTTGAAAACATGCTGTTTACTTGCAATTCAAAAGGCCCTGGGCTCCAGCATTTTCTGTGCAACAATTTTTTATGTTCTTGCATTACTTCTCTCCATCATAAAAGAAGCGTACAGGCACCCTTTAGAAAAACCCTGCCACTACCTATCCCTGGTGTTAATAGTAAGAAACATCCATACGCCTTCCCTCTTCCTACACAGACCCCCCTTCTGGGTTTACGGACAGCAGGTAAGAGACTGGAAGCATTTTGGTGTGCTGCGTATGATGCTGTTTCTATGCAGAAGCAGCTGGAAATAGATTTTGCTATTGCAGGGCTTTTATTCTTCCCTTTAATTTTATCACTTAGAAATGCCAGATTAAAAGTTTTGCAGATTAAACGTTTTGCAGGTGACAAGGTTGCTCTCTTTGTAAGTATGTCACATGCAAACATAATACAGAATTTTAAAGACCAGGAAACAAAACAAAAACTTCAGGGACAGAGGAAATGCGATTTGATCCATAATGCAAGCGTTTTGTAAGCAACTCTTCTAACAACCATTCATATTTGCTTTTAGTTAGCAACAATTAAATGAAGATTCAGTTAGTAAAGTGCAATGCACTTAGCTCCACTTAATATTAAAATAAAATAAATAAGCACCGTAAAACAAATTTTCCTCAATACGCAGTGCCAAAAACCACAGTCTCAACAACATTGACCTTGGACAGCCCCAAGAGCTAAGGGCCAGAGAAATATGTCAGCCTAATAAATCTGTAGAATTAACTCTTTTTTGTCCTCTCCTTGGCATATACAAATTGAAACACAGAACCAAATCAATGGGTGGAAAGTTATGAAAACGTCCAAGCCAAGGCAGGTCTTTCCCACAGAAACCATTGTTACAGGTACAAAACCCTCTTCCCCATTAGGTCCAGAGGGGATTACTCAAGATCTGTTCCTCTACATCACTTCAGGAGCCTCACTGCAGACCTCAGGTGCACTCTGATTTCCTTTTCTTCCTTTTGCTTCCCCACAGAACCCTTTTTCCATCTCTATCACCTGTAAAATACAAAGTACCCACTGGAACTAACACAACTTTACAGCCACTCCATCCTTAATCACCTGAGGTATGCTGCAAGTCTTCATCTTTTTATACTTTGATATCTTAAGACCATCAATCTTTCAAAAAAGGAACGGTGCTTAAGTGCTGGAACTAGCCACCTGGCCATTTAAAATCTTCAAAAGCCACCACTATACTCCCAGCCCCCAAACTCAGATATTTTTTTAATACTGTTTTACGTTTTATAGGGTGGTCTCTTTTACAGTTATTTTATTTCTAGTGTATCACACTGCCCCTCTGCGAAAGAAATCTTTTCTTTCAGAGCTTTAAAACACCTCCCAGAAATGGGAAGAAGAGAACAAATTATTCCCCTGTTCCTGCACAAGAAGGCAGGGCTGGAAGGGACCTCCCTTTCACTGCCCATTGCCATCCCCCCATGCAACTCCTTTCCCACAGCTCCCAATACTTTATTATTTAAGCACTGGGAGGTGAAGATGGCTGAGGCATCCTCTGTTGGCTTACGAAGTGCCGACCACCCATCCACCAGCTTAGCTGATGAGTAGCTAGCATCTGGGGAAAACACACAAAAGCTTCTCTGTCAGGCACTTTATACTCTTACAGCCAGGGGAGCTAAATAACCGAGGTGTGACCAACATCCCCACTCCCATCATGCAGGTGCATGATGTTGGATGGATTTCTTTCTTAACGGAATTCTGCACCAGATGACAAATCCCAGCTCGAAGTCCTTTCCCCTGCTCCCACTCTGTATCTAGCAGGCAGGAAACCCAGAGGCCAGGCCAGCTTTGGGCAGTGACACAGCTGACTGCGTCTGGCTTACCCTTAGACAGAAATTCAGGACTTGCCACATTCCAGGAAAGCAATTTTGCCTCCGACATCCTGCAAAAAAATATTTGCAGTTTCACCCCACCCCCAACACGCACGCCCTGTTGTCTGCCTGAGAAGTACAAGCTGCATGCACTGGGCAAAAACCTCTAAGTAACTGTTGATGGAGGATCATTATTCTTTGTGCTGATTTTTAGAAGTCATATAACGTCAATTATCTACTGCTGTTCATTATTAAAAATGAATATGCTCCTGTCCAATATAAAAGCTGGTTTAATACTTTCTGGTTTTGTGAAGATTCTTATTTAAATGTATCACACTAATATTGCCTGTGTTTTACTTGTACAGCTTCTTATATAGTATATTAACCTGACAAAATGCATGTAATAATGAAATATCCCTATTTATCTGAGAAGATCATCAATTTCTAACAGCCAAATGGAAATTAAACTTCCAAAAAATGGCAGAAACCATGCTAAAAAAAGGAAATTACAATCCACTGAATGCAAAACCAACAAATAATTCTGCTCTTCAAACTTAGGAGTTAAGTGTAACAACTGTAACACTTGCTACCCAACACTCAGTAAAGAGTCAGCTCCTAGCTATACAGAAGACTCCAGTGCTTTGTAAACTACCGTTGCGTCTGAAAAATTGGAAAAAATTCAGCTTGCTTCCCCAAAAAGCCTTCACGACACTCTGATGCAAAGGTCTTCTAAGTCAAACTGTTTCTCAGAACAATTTTGTGGCTGAAATTCGGGTTTGTAAGCACTGAGCCACATGCTTGATGCTGCTTAATCATTGTTCATTTCAGAACACAAGAGTCTCAGAGAAGAAGAAAGCTTTTTAAAAGGTTACATCGCTACTGTGAACTTGAACAACTTGCTCAGCTTGTCAGTGCAACCTACAAAAATGTAAAGCTAACTAGATCCTTCCGGGCTTCATCATTTTATCTAGAATTATGATTTACAAGCTCCTCAATTTGCAGGCTCTCTTAATTTTTGCTGTGGAGGTACAGTCTGCCAAAAAGGAAAGTAAACCTGAGAACAGCCTTCACTCTATTTAGATGGTAGGTTTGCAGGCAACACTCTGCCCCGCTCTCTAGCCAGCCAAGCCTTTGGTTCCTCTTAGCCAAGCCTTTCCCCCACCCATTCTGTAACTGCTTAAGCTCTTCTGCTGACCAAGCCAACCTGCTCTCCAGAGCTTTTTGGCTGGGGTACGTGAAGCACAGGGGGCTCATGGAGCAGTGTGAGGAGCAGCAGTGCTGGCCAGGCTGAGCAGCCGGAGCAGCCCCTGGGAGCTGGCAGCACAATCCCCCAGCGTCGGGAACTGATAGACCTGCTTTCTCACAAGCCAGGCTGCAATCTCAAGTGGTCACTCTTGCACACACCCTAAAAATCACCCTGCAGGCAGAACACAGATTCAAAAGCTGTAATCGAGACATCAAAGGAATTGCCAACAGAGGAAAAGCTGGTATACGGCCCCAAACAAGAAGAGAAGGCGAGCACCCACCTGGCTCAGCGGCAGAGTTTGCACTGTGGTAAGACCAGCTCCCCCCACAGCCTAAGCCCCACCAGCACTGAACCACCAGATGGGCCCAGCACAGCCGAAGGCAGCCTCTTCTGCAGGCAAATGCATGATCGCAACAAACCTAGGTCAGCTTAGCAGCAATGCAGCCCAGGTACCAACAGCAGCAGCAGCAGCACAGGAACATGGTCCTCTAGGTGACCTAACTGCCTAACAACTTCCCCATCCCGCACGCAGGTCTTTCAGGCTAGAATGAGCTCCACACTACTGTAAGTTATCCTGGTTTTATGGAAATTTAAGGCTTCCTTGAATAAGACAAGTCAGAAGGTATCCTGACTGCAGCGTGGAAGCAGTTTATAGCACGCCTTTTCTAGGCTTCCATTTTTCCAAGCACCACCATGCTCTTGCCATCAAGACAGCTCCATTAGTGATGAAAACAGAGAGAAAAATTAATACAGACAAAACTTTAAGAAGCCAGGATGCCTTTAAGCACAGGATCCCCAGGTCTATTACCTCTACCTGTTCAGTAGCATGGCTAAAAACCCACTCATTCTCCTACCAGTGGAGATGTACTGCTTTTAATAAAACTGGGAAGCCTTCAGCTGAAATTCAGTACATCATAGACAGAATTTTTCATGCTGTACCTTTTCAATGCTTTACCTTTTGGACTCTGACACAGGGTGTTTACACACACAGTTTGTGTCTTTATTATGTTCTTAAGGCAGGCAGTTCCTAAAAAGAAACAAAACCCCAAAGGCCTTCAGCCTACTACAGTGAGACCCTTAAACACAACTTTAAACCTAAAAATGTTAATCATCACCGCTTCAAAGCCAATGTGAGACAAAGCCCATACTAAAATCGTCTTGAACCATCTCACAGAAGTATTGCTGTTATTTCCTTTTTTTTAAAAAAAAAGTTGTGGTTTCTTTTATTCTTCATGTTGGCAAATGGAATTTTTTTTACTGCAAAACCAAAACCAAATGTTGGTAACTATATTTCACAATAATGTACAAGTGCTTATCCTTCAAAAAACTATTACAAATGTTCAGTTTCCAGGGTAGACTCCATGCAGTTGCTACTGTTGCCTTTCCTTGTCACCTATTAACTTCAGGTGGGATTTTAATAGTTATTTTAGGTAGTGCAAGATCTCACAAGTGAAGTTTTAGTTTGGTTAAATGACAGTCCATCTAAGTTTAGTTTGTAAAAGCAAGGCTTGCAAGTGCAATTTTAAGTTTATGCCAGTTATAAACTATGATATTAATATACACACACCAGTTTAGCTAAATTTGCTTCTACTGTGACTGTCATCGCTAGCCTAATTAAGTTCACAATAACATTGATTAACTATTGCTGGAGTTACATCATCCATCAACTACTTAAACTCACCTGGATTCAGTCAATTTTGCTGGTCTTCTCACACAAGCCAGAAAGGAAAATATCATTCAATTGTGCTGCCTAAATGGCTGATCAATGTATGTAATCAGGACTTTTCAACTCATTTATCATCTCTTCTCAAGATTTTTCACTGCTGAAAGTTCTAAATATGTTTTCTTTTCCTTTTGTTGAGCATTGATACTTATATCAACACAGAAATTTTGTACAAGTAAAATTAGAACTTTAAAAAAAATCACTGTAAAGTTTCTGAGTTACACAGATAAGCTCCCAAACACACCATAAATGAATGATCACAGTCTTGTTAGCAGGTTTGCAGCAAATTGCACCCGACAGAACATCAGATACATTGAAGATTTGAACTCTGCCCACACACACTCACATTATTGGACTATTAACTTCATTATTCAGATGAGCATGTTAATGATGTCAGTAAAGCAAGCCATCAAAACTCAAAACCTCCCACCACAACTGCAACACTGAAACAACCCCCCCCCAGCCTTGTTTTATCTTCCATTTCTTCTATAACAGGCTCCTGCGATCACTCAATTTGTCCACATCACCATTTTTTATTTTCTTGCAGAGTGTATACAAATGTCTCCTCTTTCCCTTTCCTAAATCCCAGCATTTCTCACACAGCAAGCGCACCAAGAGATGAAGACAAGGAAAAGAAAGCATCCACATCAATGTGTCTGTGGTGAAGTTTTGACTTTTCAAATTCAGTTGCATTGCAGAGTTCCCACCAATTTTGAAAGGGCCACTACTTCCCCTTGGTCATAAACTAGATGAGAAATTAAGAGATATTCTGTCCTCAGGTATAGATTTCTCCTAAAGTAGTGGTCAAGGGAGATGGAAACAACAGGACACTCTATTGATAGCTACTCCAGGCTGAGTAAAGAAGCTCCAGGAGACATTACTTTGCTCAAGCTAGAACAACAAGGTCTCTCACTACTCTGTGCATTTAAAAGAAAAAACAAAAACTGGCTTTTCACCTCAGTCTCATAAAGTATGGTTTTAATAAGGCCACTCCCACCCTAAAAGCTATGACCATAAACAGACATGTGCTTAAGGCCCTAATTTAAAAATGCAGATGACAAAAGCAAGTAGGTATAACCCCTTCAAGAAAAGACGCCAAATACCAGGGTTTTAAATTAATATTAATATATCCTTACGCCCACTCTGCATGACAAAGACCACAGTGCTTCATCCAACAATATTGGCACGGGGCCTGTAACTTCGGCTCCTCAGCCCGACACCTCAGAGCAGCTTCAGAAGCTGAGTGTGTGTTGTGGTTGCTAATAAAAAGTCTGAAGAATTTTGCTTTAGAATATGCAACAGGGGTGCAGGGCGGGGGGAGGCGGTTTCACTTTTCCTGGAGCCACATGAAAATCCGTAAGAGCTTTCAAAGTACATCATTGACCCACTTGTAGCAAAAATAAATTAATTCTATGAAGCTTCTGAATCCCAGTAAATTAGCTAGGGAAGCACAACTTCCTCCTCTTCCTCAAGGTTCACAATTTATGCTCTGATCCTGGTTGTAATGATCATGTCACTATAAACACATGCTGAATGAATCACAGCTGTCTGGAAACACTGGTACTGAATAGTGCTTCCTCCAAAGTGGTTAAAGGCTGTAGACCACAGGCTTCCAGAAGCCCTGCACAGGGCCAGTACTGCAACAGCCTGGTGGGGCCACCACAAATGAACAAGTTTAGCAACCCTGAAAAAATGAGGTCACCAAACGGAGATGCGATGTAAGACACAACCAGACAGGGCCAAGCCTTGGCTTTCATAATCTGGGTATCATTCCTGGGGAGGGGAACATGAAATGGATACTTCCCTGCAGTCAAACTGGAAAGAGATTTTAATGCAAAGCAAAAACACTACAGAAGTGACAAACATCAAGGTAATTCAGTTTTGAGGGCTAACACATGAATTTTTCCTCTTCACTCAATTTCCAGCCTTTGCCACATTTTTGCTTCTGGAAGGATGCATTACCAGTCCAAAGACTACAACATCCCACACAAACCTGCATCGGTAAGGACACTGATTTTTATTTATACTGTCTGAAGTTCCTACTTGCTGGCAACATGCATATACTCAAGAACTTGGAAGAAGAAAAATTGGGCTGAGGCTGACCAACCCCTTCAATTGTGGCTCTGGAAGATTTGTTCTATGTAGAAACAAGAAAGATTGCACTTACACATAGCAAGTTGAATGCTTCTGGAAAGCCTGGGCTGCTCTACTGCCCACAAATGATAGCTGCTCTGCTTGTGCTCAGTAAGCCAACATGCTTGAGACATGCTGTGCTTCCTGACATGCAACTCATGCAAGCCATGTTTGACTCCACCTGTGGAGTTCATGTCTACCTAAAGTAGATGTGTCCATGACCTCCAGGTGGCCAGCATCCTCTTCACAGCCATGGTTTGATCTGGACCACCACAGGCCTGGAAATCCAGGAGAAATGCACCATGCACCATACCTTCAACATTTCACCCAGTTTTGGTTTTTTCCCCCCAAGCAGAAACGGATAACATGACCAGAGAAACCCAAATATATATGGGTTGCAGACACCAAGGATAGGGGTTCACAAAAGGGTTAATCTGTGCCAAGTCAAGCTGTCCTGATTTAAAAGCTGTGAACACTTGACACTTACTAGGGACTGAGCTCTCTCCCAAAGGCAAGTTAACCCTGGGCTAAATTTGTCACCTTTCATATGCCTACATTTCAATCCCAGTGCACTCAATTCTTACTTTATCAAATGCACAGCCTGCCCTTTTGTCTGCAGCTGCTTCAGTGCTATTTGCACCAGGTTTCTGCCTGGAGGTTTGCCCCTCTGCTCCTGTGCCCATCGCTTGAGAAGCTTATAATTGGCAGATCTGGGACACCAAATAATTCTTACAGAAAAGCCAGGAAGCTTCTGAAACCAACAAACAAGACAAAAGAACATCTCAGCCAGGGATATATGTGTGTGTAAGGAATGAAAAACAGCAATGACATGAAGCTATGAAAATGTTTCTTTCCAGGTCACTTTCACCATGGAACATGTTTCCCTAAATCCACTCTGTTTATGTTATAAACATACCCCTTTTCAGCAGCAAATGTATAGAGGGCTGCAGAACCACACTTCCTTTAAACAAGACAGTGCTGTTCTATTCCAGTTTATTAGCTCAAAATACCATCTCTTGCACAATGCATATACTCCCGTGATTTATATGCTTAACTTAGTACACTGCTTTTGTAATGGAGAATTCAAGCATTACTTTCTGTTTCATTGTAATAAACAAATGCAGAGAGACTACAAATACAAGGTAAACAACAGTTTCAAGGAAACAACAAAACCATACTGTTTTCTTTTGTGTTTAATTTGCTAATTACTAGAGAAGAGAGAAATCTTTTTGAACTACAAACAAATGAGGCTTTCTGAAAACTATGAAGGAAAGGGTAAGACCTAAAAGCTAAGGTCTTTTTTAAAAGACAAACATTTTAAAATAAAAAAGACAGTTAATGCTATCTCACCAGTCCATAGACCTGGTACATTTCTGGTATAGTGTCAAAAATCCATTTTCTTATCAAAATACAGTCAGCAAATCTATATAACACACACACAAAAAAAAGTCTGGAATTGAAAAGTCATCTCTGTCTTACCCTAGTTATATTAAGTAAAGAAAACAGGGGCGGGGGCGGCAATAGCTACACACAATTTCTTTAGTATCCCAAAAAGACACCAAGCTTTACAACAGTCACACAAATACATGGTGCCTTTTTTTCTAACCACATAGTCATGCAGAAATATTTGAAGGTGATCCACCAGCACTAGAGGCAGGATCCACCCCTTCTTTCTTCCTTGTTTATGCATATGAACTGCTCTCTTCCAAGATCCGACTACATCCACTAAACCATTGATAAGCAGCAGGAAATCTAAATCACTCAACCCAAGATAAAAATCTCCTAATTAAAAAAAGGGAATTAAATGCATACCCTCTAATAATACGTAAAACTGTTTACAGGGCGAGGAGCACTCCCTCAGCCGTGGCACTCCATGTTCTAGGTCACACGAAGCCAGAAAGAAAGTGAGGGAAATCAATTACAAGCGCAAAGCCTCCACGCACGTGCCAAAACACAGTCTTAGGATGCAGCGCCGTACTGCAGCTAATCCAGCGTAACCACAAGGCTATCCCCAAGAGGCTGAACTCACTCTCCCCCCCGATTCCATCGTGCTGTACGGCACTTGCGATGCCACACAGCTGCTCAGGTCGCTCATCCAGGCAGGGAGCTAACACACGCACGCACGCTGAATCAGTTCTCCAGCACCCGATGCAGGTGGGCACGGCCACACCGCCGACCCGGCCAGGGGAGCGGTAACCTCTGCCAAAGGGGCAGGTGGCAAAAGGAAATGCAAACTTCCTAAAATCGGCACAGCTGGCTCAGCCAGAGCTTGCCGGCCATCTCATATAGGAAGGAGGGCCTTCCCTCAAAGCTGGACAAGTTCCATGATTTTGATTGTCACCCTTTCGCTTTTCATCAGCAGGAGAAACTCTCCAAGAGAGAAGAGAATCCAAGCCTAACTTTTCTTTAAAAAGGACCAGACATAAGATGGTTATTATGATTCTAGGAAAGAGGGGAAGAGGGAAGGCAATGTAATTAAGCATCTAAACAAGCCAGTGATGCACCACAGCTGGATGACTTTGAGTCATTCTGTGATTTAGGTATACAGACAGCCCTGGCAGCCCTCTGCTCTGGTAATTACCACCTGGCAGTTCACTCCCAAGCATCCTACCAGACACAGACACCTCATTTGGAGATGCCTCTGCTGATAAACCTGGCACAGCTGCTCCACATTCAAAGGGCAGCAGCACAGGCATGGTGGAGGTCCCTGAAGGAGAAACAGACACTGGAAGCTGCTAGGGCAGATCACTGGGGCACCAAGTAGCACCGTAACAAGCCCACGCACAAGGGTTCATTTGTTTAACCACTAAACAATCAGTGCCATTTGGGCTGATTAACCTTAAATAAATTTAACAAAAGAGAGTCACCTCTTCCTACAATGTATGAAAGGTAAAAATGCTACATGCATTTGCACTCAATGTATCAGAAGCACCAGACCAAAATCCACCTCTCCTGACGTTGTGCGAGCACGCAGCATCCATTCTTTAATAGCTAGCAGCCTCTCCTCCTCACTTACCAGGGGCCTGTTCAGAGTATCCGTAGCCTGAGCTCTGAATTTCAGTTCAAGAGTTAACTTGCACGTAGAATCAAATGCTGTCAGTCCTTGCCCACTCTTGGGGAAAAAGGAAGCAACTCAGACATGTTGCATAACTGCTCTTCAGCACAGTCAAAGAGCTTGAACAGTAATTGGAAGACTAGTATCACTGCTTCAAATAGGTGCAAAAATACACAGTGAAAAGCCCATTAAGAGGGTAAATGAGGAGACAGACATTCAACTCAACTCCTCTCACTGTCAGGGCTTCTACACAGTTCAGAATTTAGTGGGGGATCCAAAGAAAATGTCCTCCCACATGTGTTGATGCTAATTCACAGAATTAAAAAGCAAACTCAAGCAGACTGAAGCAAAGAAATGAATTGACTGTAAAATCAGCTCCCAGTTTGGGCAAATTAAGCTGGTAGCATGCTTCGTTCAATGCCCTAACATACATAAAGCATGTCATTTTGGTCAAGTTGGCTGTAATTCTGGCACTCCTGCTATCCACAGATACACAAGTGGTTTCCAAAGAGCCCTTTCAGCTTCCATTTAGCTATCACATAAGCCAAGATAAGTACATTCATACTTAAGGCAGTAAGTAGAAGTAACCTTCTAAAAGGTTCATGCTGTTTTTTAAAAAAATAAACTGTAATCAGAACAAAAACCTATGCTTGACTGTGCTCACACAAAGTTTGTTTTGCTTACAAATTAAAAAGCAGAGGTCACCTACACAGTAACCTCCACAGCACCATGGAAGAAGACATTTTGTCTACTTAAAGGCTTTTTTCCCTTTATCTAATACAAAGAGAAGTATAGATTAGCTATTCAGCTGGTTAAATAGAAAGGGAAAAACAGGAAAACGTAAGACCTCATAGTCCTCTTACTTCTAAAGCAATCAGCAATTAAATAGAAGAAACCAAAATAAAGATATTTTTCAGGTTTTGGTTTTTTGGGGGGTTGTGGGTTTTTTTCCTGATAGAGATACATGCATACAGGTATACAGTGGAGGGAGAAAATACACAAAGAGGGTACAGGGACATTTTTCCACAGGACTTCTTTGATACTAAAGGAGCAGAAAACATTATCAAGATTTTCTTACAATATTCTTCACAATGCTGCAGGTAGCAATCCATTTGTCGTGTATACTTAGCAACCCCTTGCAGATCACTAAAATAAAATCGCAGCTAAGGTTCTTTCGGTGGAAGGTAACATGCTTGGCTGCATAAAATCTTAAACAGTATGCAAGAGTATCTTAGGTTAGTCACAGCATTTAACACTGCTGCAGCTATATTTATGTTTGCTTTCCAATGAGAGCAACATGACAACATACAGTACCTGTCCCAGAACTGTACACAGTAATAAAGTTTCATTTTATAAAAGAATTTTCCCTTTCAAGGTCCCAAATAAACGAAAGACACCCCAACAAACCAACTGAGTCTTGTCTTCAGAAAAATACTCTAATAAATTACAACCTAAACCTAGACATTTTAATACACAACATTCTCCAGGGTCTCTTTTTTATACATTCACAAAGCACCGCTTACAATTTTAATAAAATAGCAAAGGTGGCTACAGCCTCACTGTTTGGAGTCCGCACATCTGAGTTGCACTCCAGCCCTTGCCAGCACACCCCTCGGAGCTCCCAAATTATCGCTGGCTCCTTCTCAGCCCCAGCCGCAGCCCCTGGTTCTCGCAGCTGCCCAGCCCCTCTCCCAGGACCCTGTACCCGAATCTTCTCCCTCCTGGAAGGCTGTGGCCGTACTACATCGAGTGGCTAAGCGGCCTTCTCCAACCTATACTGAATCTTATCAGTAGAAAAAAAGAACGAGAGGAATATGGGCAAACATACACTGCAAACTTTGCTTACCTAAGTGACTATCAAACTCCTGTGCCAGAGACCCAGGAGAAACCCAATCTCCTTCATACTCTCTCAACAGCTTTTCCGAAACAAGGGCCCGAACTCTGTCAGAAAGGATTTTTTTAACTGTTCATAACCCTTTGGCTCACTGATCCATACTACTGCCAGACAAAACAGGTTTTGTAACCCCGCTGGAGCACAGAGCAGACTTAACGGCTAAAAGCTCAGGAACTGTCTATTAACGATCCTTGAGAGGCCTCCAGAAAGTATTTTATTTCAGGCTATTGTTTTGCTACCTGCTTTTCCAACAGCCTGTCCTTATTACAGCACTTTCACAGGGTAACACCTCAATAGGTAACTGAATGGCACAATACAAGGTAAGCAAACCTCCCAGCCGAATGAATAGGGCATTTTCTTAATTACAGAGCGGCTGCCCATCAAGACGTGCATTAAAAGACCCAACTCCAGAGCGTGCAATCATCAGAGAGCAGCCTCGTGTAAATACACCAGAAACACACAAATACCCTACCCACTATTGCCCTGAACAAACTATAGACACATAATATGAACGGTAATATACCTGATGAAGAGCAAAGATAGAAAACTGCACAGTCTTCATAGCTGGTTAATGAGATAAGCCATAGCCCAAGGCAACAGCCTCTACTAAACAGAGTAAGACCACATTACCAGCTTATTTTAATAATGTAGATTTTTTCCTAAGAGAGAGAAATAACAACATACTAGCTGTGTTATCTAGGATGCTAAGCGTACATGAAATACATGAAATGAACAAGACAGGTAATTATATTACTACTCATTCTAACTCAAAGGAGTTAGAAATTCAGTAGTGAACATCCACCCAGGTAAATGAAATAGTTAAGGAAGAACTTCAGGAATTAATCCTACTCTGCTCTCTAGGCAGCTGTCAGACTGCAATGATGAGCAATTTATCTTCCATCTGCAACACTGTCAGCAGACAAGGGGAGTCACTGGGGAAGTCAGCTGCAGTCCACACCCTTCACAATATCAAATCCATGCCTCTGAGGAAGCAGACACCAGGGAACTTAGTCATTTGCCCAGCTGGCCCATGAACTGTGAAATAGTTGCACCCCAGAGGCCAGGTAACTTCCATCCTTTTGCTTGTTTGATGCCTGCTGTCCTGAGCAAAGAAGAGCTGCCCCCCCCAGGGAGAAGTTACAAAGACATGCCAGCTATCAGCCACACTCTTCCACCCCTGACTTTGATTCAAATGTGTGAATCCCCACACCTTTGCATCTAGATGCTACCAAAATCAGAGAAACCCCCACACGCGGTAGCTTGGGAAGCTGAAATGCCCTACGCACCTTTGGTCTTGAGGGTAGCAGAGAGGCAGTCGCACACGTGCAGCCAGAACACCCATCCCAGAGCGTAAGACTCCCTCCAACATAGGAAGAAACAACTTCAGACCTGCAGGCCGGCAAGGCAGCTCGAATCAATGACTGCCACTGCCAACTTCGCACAGGCTAATTGATGGCACAGATGCTGAGGTAGTCTGATGGAGAGGCTGGACACCCCACAAGACCATACAACGGAGCACTGTTGACCCAGCCGAGGAGTCAAGTGGAAGCAACAGTGGTCTGCGTGTTTTGCAAATCCTAGTACGTGCGCAGCGGGAGACCATGCTGAATCAGGCCAGGCCTCACCAGCTCATTGCACAATCCCATGTCTCATCTCTAATGAAATCACAACTATCAACAGTCTTATCTGTCTGTAACCAGCATCAATCTGTGAGAGCTCACAGTTCTTTGTCACCCATGACTCCAGAGGAGGTCAAACACACCAGCAGAATAAATCTTATGAACCACTTGGTCATCTTTTATGAGTAATCCACGACAGCAAACCAGAGTCCATCCCCACAAATAACTAACGGTGCATGAACTCCAGGTGCTGTCCGCAGAATCACTCTATCCAATTTACCTTTAGAAGCACTAACAACATGCTTTTCAGCCATGACTCACTGCCCAAAACATAAAAGAAACTGCTTTGTACCCTCAGGAACAACAAAACACTTCTAGTTGGTGGCCATGAGTCATGGCTATTTGAAGTTTTGTCTGAAACGAGGCATCTGCTAAAACTGAAAACAGGAATTGGCTTGTTTCAAAGTTGTTTGCCTTCGGTCATGTAAGTATTAACTTCCAATTTTCAACAGCAACAATTACATTTGCTAAGCAAGGATATTAAACAAAGTGCCTCTCTGAACTATAAAATGTTATCGTCAGAATGTTTTGGCTCTTCGCTCTTTGCCACTGTGCATTACGGAATGCAAAACTTATCTCAAAAACTTGATAACTTTTAGGAAAACTCATTTTTCAATAGGGCAGCAAGAAAATCTCCTTCCTACAAAGACAGCGCCAGTATTCCAGGCAGCACCATCTCTCCATCTGGATGTGCTTCCAACGGTCGGTCCTATATTAAATACACATTTCAATTTTTTCATGCATTCATTTTTGCCAAACTGTCATGATTTCTCTCTCAGTTCTGTGGGAAAACTTTTAAACAGCAAATGAGATTTGCAATACCAAAGAGGATCAGGGGTGTCACTAAAAAGAACAAGCAAAAAAACCAAACAAAAAACCCAAAGCAGTAATTTACTGCTGGACATGGTTTTTGCCCTTGTTTAGGCTCTTCTTCCAGTATTAGAATTATTGCTGCTCATTGTTGTTGCACCTTAGGGGGAAAAAAAAGGAAAAAAAAAGGACAATGCTTGCTTTAATAAAGACGTTACACTGAAAATTCATTAATGATTGTGGGTGTTTCCACTTAAAGTAATTCCCACTTGATTCCTATAGTCATTTCTCTCTCCACAAATCTAGCATGTCATAAAGGTGGAACCATTAACAAACACATACTGACTGCTAAGAACTTGCCCATGATTTTACACAGCCCTTTTTGCTTCTAAACCTGACTCCAACAGAGCTCTTCCCCACTCCGGGAAACCCATTTTAACAATGGAAATGTCACACTTACGCAGTGTGGGACCTTGCTGACTTCTGAGTTTACAGATACCATTATGGATACCAGCATTTCCCTTCCTTGCTCTGCTCTGAAAAGGCAGCTTCAGTTACTGACACAGCATACAGGTGGAGGAGCTGAACTCCCTTCACTATGGCCCTAAGCAGCAAGCAGGAATGAGAAGAAAGTCGACAGAAAACAGTAAGACTGCAGAGAAGTAACTTCACCACATACTGTAAGAGGGAAGACAGGAAAAAGGGAAGAGCACAGATTATCCTGAGCAACATTACAAAAGAGCCACCTACCAAACGAAATGCAAACATTAACTGAAGTTTACTCTGTATCTCATGCAGCATGGCTGGGATTGTAAGCCAAAATCATCTTTCAAATAGAGACATGTCACCAGCTGTTTTACAGTGCTCAGACTCTGCTCACAAAGCAGTTCTAGCTGCATGTAGCCAAATACCAACATTTCCCATTTCTAGACTTACATGCTGCCACTTTCCACTTATCTTCAGTCAGCGAGCACCACTGGCCATCCTCCAGCAATCCCGCAGCCACCAGGAACCTGGCTCACGGAGGCTTTTTTTTTTTTTTTAATTGTTGACATATTTCATTTAAAAGGAAAAACATTTAGTTCCAGCAATGTTGAAAAAAATTGCACATGTGGAAAAGTAACAGCTGCAGGTATGAAGCTGAACAAAACCAGCCTGCAATGCACTGCAAAACAACTCCCCATCTCATGCTCAACAAGCAGGGCAAACACAACCGACTCTGTGAAAACAACAGATTATTTCTGTGAATGATCCACCTGAAATAGCTTAACCAGATTCAGTAACTGTTTAGCCAGACATGTAGTCAGCCTTCTGCAATTCCTTTCACAGAGACAATTACTCATGACCATGTATCCACGTGTGCACACTCATGCCCACACACAGTTACTCGCGAACATGGTACCTCCAGAGCAGGGCACAGGACCTCCTATTTGTAGCCTCCACACAAGCCACAGTGCACGCTACATGCTCCCTCTCTGGCTCCCGTCAATGACTTCAACGTAACCTGTTTCGCTTTCCAAGATGCCAGTTCAAGCGTATACCATACCAGGGTACATGAGCTTCCTAAACTTCTGGGGAGAGGCGGGGAATCAGTGTACAAAGGTCTCGTATAACTGCAACAGCCTGTTCTGTCTCAGAGCACTTGGAGAACAAAGCAGCAACGCACTTCAAGTATACTCCAAATGCCCCTCTCCAGCATATACGCCTTTTTGTCATTTTGATTTGGATTAAAATGTACTTTTATGTCTTCTGAATATAGTACTTCGAATTATAACAAGCAGGATCAAAAGGATACCCTGTAAAATGCCCTTTATGCTATCTAATAAGTATGAAATAGCAAAATGTAATAATATTCGTACTTTCATAACCAGGTAAAAACAAGCACTGAGCTCCTATTGCACAACAAACATGAAGTTAGCTCTTGTACAAAGCTTCACTGTTCATCATTCATATTCTACTCTCGTCTTCCTAGCCTGGGAGTTTGTCATAGAAAAACTCAAAAAAATCACTGTGGATCTTCCCACTTACTCAAAGCAAGGAAACCTCTGGCAACTGCATGAGCCCTAGCACAGCTCTTGCTTTCTAGAAAATAAGGTACACTTAGGAAGCTGAATAAAGCCTTCCCAGATGCTTTCATGTGAGACACAGCTTTTTCCACAGAACACCACCTCTCTCAGCAAGAAAGGCTGCCCAAGAAGCTGACTGCTTCTTTCTGTACTACACACACAGGGTCTGACAAGGAGCTGCTGATGCTATATGAAAGCATACGCATGCTGAACTCTTCTCACACGTGCCTGCAACCCAGCAGATTTACCTGGAAGCTGCTGCTGTCTGTCAGCAGCGCCAAGGTGATTTTTAAAAAAAGAAAACTTGACACCTGGCTCCACAAGATGGTAGTTTGGATAACGCCATCACAAAAAGTAGGACCTACTGTAAATATGCTAACAACGCTAGCCAATTCATAATGAACAGTGCAGCGTGGTACAGAACATCTTAGCCGTTCAGACTCTGAAGCTGTAGTTTGGGCATACCATCACAAAAAGCAGCACCTACTATAAATGTTAACAACTCTAACTATTTTGTAATGAAAACAGCACTATTTTGCAGGGGATCTTAGCCATCCTCAGTGTGGAATGCTGTCCAGGTGTGCCAGTGTTCAGAAGGAGGTGACATCTAGTAGCATTCACCTAACTTGAGTTCTGCCAGAACAGCCTAGACAGTTATTTTCTCCCGTGGATCACGCTTGCCGAGGAGTTAACGCTGGCAGGTTGGAAAGGGATAGCAGTGAACAGCTGAGGGAGAAAGAGAGGGAAGGCTGAGCCGTAGAACTTCTTGGCTGGGGTTTGTGGACAGAACTGCATCCTGGACTATGACCTCCTGCAGAACATGGGTGGCATCTGCTCTGGAGCACTTCAGACTAGACACAAGTACGTGGGCTTGTGTCTCCACAGAAAAATTCTTACAGCAGGAACACACTGTGAATAGATGTGGTATTTCATTCTGCAATACTTGTGCAGACATGTTTTTAATGAAGGTATCCATCATCCTGAAAAAAGAATATGGAAATACCAACATCTGAGAGCAAAGTAAGGTGGGAGAACAACCCAATACACACAACTATAATGAAAAAGTATTAACTCTACAGCTAGGTTATAGGTCTTAGAGAAAGAAAATATAAATCATATCTTGCTTTTATACTCATATACTACTAAAAGCACTTGTTTAACTACAGTTCAGATAAGCACGTTTCCCCAATAAATCTAAGGCAGAAAATGTGACACCCAAGGCACAGAACATCATGGCCTCTCCTCTATATCCTCTTTTTGTACTCTCCCCTTTCCATTTAATATCATCTCTGTACTTTGAGTAACTAGAAAAAAACCACAAATGTGCTGTCCCTCATCTCTAAGAGTACTTTTATAAAAATAAAATTATTCTATCAAGCTCTTCAGTGTACTAGGCACACAGAATTAAAACACACCCAGAATCAATCACAACTTTTTTAAATGTGCATTTTAAGCTTGTCTAGATCAGAACACACCACCAACAGCTATCTCTGCAGCGTATACTTCAAATTACAAAGAGAGAAAGATCATCTTTATATGTCACGGTGCACAGATTTGCCACTTGTGATATTCACTGGGGTGAAGAGCAAGGGGGTTTCTGGTGCCCAGGCACCACCCTTTCAACTTGACATGCTTGGTCACATATCAGCCTCTTCAGGTGCTTTGAGTATGAAAAGCTGGAAAGACCCTAGATACATATCCTCACTTTTTCTAACCACTCTAAATTTAGCATCTTAGTGAAGTCGCTATTCCCTTCTTCCCCCTTCCCCAAGATAAAGGCAGCACTGAAAAGGAACACACAAAAATCAACCAATCTGGCCCATGAAACATGAGCTACATTCACAAGACAAAAATAGAAAGCTTTCATCTTTCATTATCAGACACTCTACCGCACAGCACAGGAAGCTAAAGCTTGAGGCTATGGTAGGTTTCAAATACTCGAAATACGAGCAAGGCTTTCCTTTTCTGCTCTGTGAAAGGCTAAAAGAAGTTGGCTTGGCAATGACAAAAAACATTAGAGTCAAACAAGCCTCTCCAACAGCAATCTAAACAGAAGGGTCTAGGGGCAGGCAGTTGTTTAAGCAATAGCATCATCCCCACTGCATAAATTCTCCTGTTCAGAAGGACAGCCCTTGCCTCCTCACTTCTGCTGATTCTAAAACTCTACATTTTAAAATCTTAAATTCTAAAATTGTAAAGTTTAAGATTCAGTCCTAGCCCCCAGAGGAACTCGGGAGGAAAAAGGAAAACACCATTACTACAGAGTTGATGCTTCCTGAGCTTCAAAAATCTACTTGCTTGAAGCCTTCCAGCCTCCCTCTGTAAACAGCAGCCTGAATCTGATGGGGTTTGTATCTGTTCTGTAGGGTTTGGGGAGGGCAGATGGAAGGCAAGGTGGGACTGGAGGAAAGGAGAAACGCGCTGTACTGCTTCTCTGTCAGGGTGTGTCAAGTTCTTCCCAAAGTCTCCTCAGCCTCCATCTTTACAGTCTCAACAACAGATTACATGGCCATCTGCTGAGCTTCAATTTTTTTAAATGTTTTTATTTTAAGAGAAGTCGTCAGTGAAAGAACCACCACGTAGAGTCGCAACCCATCCTCAAATACACTTTCTCTGTGGTGGCTTTATCTTCTTAACTGTTCTTGCCCGCTCTGTAGTTCCTCAGTGAAACCAGAGATAAGCTGGGTTCACTCACCTCACTAGATGGGGAAATGCTGTTTATGAATCTGAATGAACTTATTAACACGCCATAAGCCATTTAAACTTACCAAAGTGAATCAGTCTGGCTCTTTCCATCATTCATTCACATCTAACCCACTCCTAGCTTTACTACACACATTCAGAGAGCATCTTTTGGGGTCTATCATCTGTTGGGAAATACCACATTTCATTACCCAGCCATGTGTTTCTGCCTCTTTCGTCCTTGCAAAAGCCTGAGAGGTAGCAGAGAAATTGCTTCTTTTTTTATTGACAGAGTTCAGCACAACAGCAGCACAAGCACAACCCTCCTCCTGGGCAAAAGGACGACGTGCCTGGAAGGGTTGCCTGTTGGATGGTACATCACTGAATGATGGGGCAAGTACTGGGAAGAGGAATTACTGCTGCTCCCATTCAGCGTGAATGAGCACAGAGAGCAGTGTAGAGGAGGAGCGGGAGAAATGCTCCATTGGGGTGAAAAAAGAAATCAAGACACAGTTTTAGGCTTTTCCATGGCATCACTATCCTTACTTTTAAACAACGAAATGAGAATTTCACTTAGGCATCCCACAACACTTGTGCAGAGCATCCGACATCAACATGCCCTCCAGGCGACTTTCAACAGTCTCGAAATGGAATTAACTTTCTTATTTTACAGCCTGGGAAATTCAAGATGCCTATGAGGCAGAGAGCATGAAAACAGCAGCAAAACTCAAAGAGCTTAATCCACTCGAAACTAGAAAAACCTCAATAATTGCCATCTGTGGATTCGTAAAGAACTGGCAAATGAAATTGCAGGGCTAGGTACAAGGACTTCAGTAAAACTATTAAGTATAGGGTGGTATATGATCTGAAAACATTCAATAAATACAGTAACTAGATATTTTTTTTTAAAAGGCAGAGGAAGTGCCAAACAAAACCAAGTCATCTAGGCAACTACTGCTCATAAAAATCACCTCCGTAGAAACATATGGCATTGGAACACATTGTAAAGGGAGGCATAATTAAAGAAAGAGGCTAAAGGAAAACAGAATAAAACACAACATCAGTTTGCCAGCACTGAAAAGAAAAATCTCATGAGACTAACATGACATTCTTTCTCAATGTGGTATCTCATTTTCTAGATGAAGGAAGTATGTTAGCTCTAACACAGCTGAGTACCCTACAGCATGCACCAGTGTTGCTTAGGTCACTGGAGCTGGGAGTTAAGAACTTTAAGGTGGGTAGGAAACTCGCTACAAGGGACAAAACAAGGGTTATACAAAGACCAGACACAAGTCAACATTTCACCTAGGACACTAAGACAAAAATCCTCAGCATTAAGTCTAAAGGCCCCACCAATAAACGGTCAAGAGGAGAGGCAACTACTTGCGTGACAGGACACCAGAAAGAGCTCGGTGTATTTGCGTTCTGAGGAGACTGTAAGTGTCCCTCTTATTGATTCAGTAAACCTTGAAAAAGACAAGAACTACTTAAACTTACAATGATTTTTAACTGGCACAAGAACCAAGTATGGCTAAACTTGTGACAACATCTCAGTCAGAAATTGGAAGGTTCCTCACCACCAGGAAAGATATCAGATGGGTGCAGCAGAGGCAAGAACTGTAAAGATAGAGCTTGGTTAATATATGAGCACTATTATATGATATGGGATGCCTGTAACAGCAGGAACTGGACTCAGTGAACCAGTCTTCTCTTGCAAGGGTTTCTTTCATTCATCAATATTTTAACAGATTTTGATACAAGTGCCTCTTTCTGCTTCCACAAGAGCTTATTCAAATAGGTAGTCATAGAGCAAAGCTTGCCAGAGGATTTTAAGATTGCAGTTGCACTAACTTTTCAGTTAAATATTCCTACACTGTGACAATACCAGACGAGCTCCACTTTTTGGGAGGGGAAGGCGAGTTGCTTTGTTTGTTTTAAATTGTTGGTTGTTAAATTCGTGTGCAATCCTACTAGACACCTGGGACTCTGCAGGTCTGTAGGTGTAGCTAGCCCCAGCTCAACGCAGGTAGGTCCAGCAGTGCATTCAGTTCTGACAGGCTACCTCCTGAATCTACAGAACTCGTGTCAGATGCATATAAAAAGCAAACTTCTACATCCCAATTCATACAAGAGTGTTCCCGCTAACGCATCTCATTGGGAAGATGGAGAAAGGTAGATGTAATGATGGGAAAAATATTTAATAGAAGCCATGAAAAAACGGCTAGCAAAAAACACCCACCCACAAGCAACGGATCCAGAACAGCATGGTATGTAAGGGGGACAGAATTAGCTGCCAAGTTTGATGTGAGCAGCAACAGAAGATAATCAACAACACAAAACCCACAACAGTTGCTCAACTTAGAAAAAAGAATCAAAATATCCTTAAAATAAGTCAGTAAATCTGATCTTATTTCTTCTAGCAAGTTGCAGTAACATGAACAATAACATGCCCAAACTGGAAGTTATTGTTTACTTTACATAAATACTAAGCCTAGAACCCTACATTGAAATAATGTGTACTTTAAAAAGAAATGAATAATTTGTATTTATTTGTTCATTACTAATACTTAAAACAAAAACCCACTACACTGTGAGATTCCTCTGCTGCAGAAAAAAACTGCTGCCAGGGAACTTAGCATAATGAAATTAATATCTACAGATCCAAAATAGTTCACATTCACTAACAGAGGAAGTAAAAAGGCAAGATGGTAAGAACATGAAAATCATGCTCATTTCATAAGTGCAAGTAGATTTCTATTTCTTATTAGTCCATCTCTTACTAGTCCTACTAAAGAAAGGTTACTGTGCATTCTCAAATAGCACACAATTGCCAGAGGTAAGTACTTCTGCATATGTAGAAATACTACAAAATTAACCATAAGGCTAGGTATGTACTGCACTTCCCCCCATCCTGCTGCAATAATTGTAGTCTAGACTTTAAACCATTTTTGGCTGCATTTGAGATCTCACAGAGAAAGCCCTCCTTTCCATAGTCTATGATTTGCAGCACACCCCAAAAACCAAGAGGACAAAGGAAACTTGCTTGCCATTCCCCAAACTACTATCCACACCACTCTGTCAAGAGGCTTATAGTTTTCTACATTACTTTATTTATGCCCATGTCCTTCATCTACTGAATGACTAGGGAACAAGCTACAAAGGGGCTGTGTTGTCTAACAGATCGGAGCCTGATGGAGACGTACAAGACCTCAGTCTGTTCAAGACCTTGCCAGTAAATCCAAGCAAGTCCCCTTACTTCAGAGTATCTTCCTCTCATACTCTTTCCCTACTTTCCCTATTTTAAAGCTTTTGAAGGGGATAGTGCCTTGGGCAATATGTAGTTATGTCTAGATTGCATGAACAACAGTATATAGAAAAACCCAAACTAGTTCAGGGAGCAGCCCAGCTACAGTACTATGAAGCCACTATTTGCTGCTATCACCTCATCCTTTCTATACTGTACAGCTTCTAGTATCCAAGCTAGCGTGGTCTAGGCTTGCCCAAGAATCCCTACCCATTACATTGAATACTGTGGATAATTGCTTTTGGATTTCTAGACCCCATTATAATTAAAAATAACAGAAGAACAGTTCATATTGAAGAAACTTGGGGTTTTCAGACCAGGACAGAATGGAGCTCAGCCAAACATCCTGATTGTTTCCTGGGTAGGTAAGAGTACCCAGGCAGTGTACGTGTGCTCTTCTTATTCCACTCAGCAATTCTGACTGCTGCCTCAGTTCATGACTCCTGCTCATCTGCTTTCAGGGACACACAGCAGCCACAGGTCCTACTCGAGATCAAAACACAGCACAGCACAAACACATGGGGCAGTCTCCATTAAACCAGACACTTCCCACAGACAGGGCTCCTTCAGTGTGCCAGCGTTAAAACATGGCAGAGATACTTAGAGACCATACATAATGGGAGGAACTGCTTTTATTGTATGGAAGAAAGTTTAAAAGGTGGTTTGGATGTGTTTATTATATTTCTTTAAGTTTTCTTTGCCTTATTGCAACTTTAGATTTTTAAATGCAGTCCAAACATATATCAGTCTTGAAATCCTCATTTAGGGAGCATACAACTCATAGCAGAACATGAGAATATACCATATATATGAAATCTAATTAAAAAGCAGAAATGCTTGTTTTACATCCATATTACTTAATATCTTGTAGGTTTGGCCGATACCTTATTCAGCTGAAATATCGGGACATTTTGGAGAAATACCGATTCTGCTGAAGGCTCGAAACACCTGTCATATTCATAAAGGCTCCATTTCACAAATGGCATCCTATTCCTCAACATCTTTATGCTGAAGAACATTGAAGTCCCAATCAGGATCAGAGCCACATTGTGCTAAAACTGAGAAAAAGTATATTTAGATATCATCTATCCCCAGTGATCTTGCAAGAAGACGTGCAGCATATGGCAGATGGAAAAACAAAAAAGGGGGAGGGGGAAGGAGAGAGAAAAAGACTGACTGTTAAAAATACTTCAAATGAATACCTTACCGAAAAAGAAAAAAAAAAGGGGGGGGGGGGTGCACAAAAAAACCCCACACCAAAACACTTTCTCATGAGCTCATGGAAACATGTAGAGGCATATAGGCATTTTAAACTAAGACAACATTGACATTTCTCTGTCAATTGTTTTGCCCTCTATCTCTGTATTCACAAGAGTAGACACGTGCCTTAGTTCTATTTAGTACCTTAAACTATTAATTTGAAAAAAAAAAAAAAGTTTCACACTATTATTGGTATTCAACATTTCAACGTGTCATTGTTGCACCCCCCCCCAAATAGTATTTCAGAATTCTCATTTTAGGAATACTTCCCAAAATATTGTTGGTTTGGGATTTTTTTTATTTCAGATAAGAAAACATTAATTTCCTGTTGCAATGCTAGAACTTCCAAAAGAACAAAGTATGAATAAAATGCAATATTATCACAAGCCAATAGTTCCTACTGCAACCTAGCGACCTTTTATAGGTAACTGAGAATTTCTGTGAGCTCACTTCAGGCAGAATTGTGAAGGGATGTTAACCTACCTTTCACCATTTTACTGCCAAATCTCCTAATATCTAATGTTTCTTGTAAATCCCACATCCCGATGTCAGTATCAGAGTAATATCAGAGCCCATTTTATACTCCAAAACCACCTGAGCACGGACCTTAGGCTTGCAAAGAAAAACTTAGATATGCTACCAAAGTTCACACTAAAAGCTACAAATCAGAACACAAATAAAACCAAGCCACTGCTTTAAGAAAAACCACAAGCATCACAAACTTTTCAACTCAAAACCTGGAAAAAAGTCAAGTGGAAGAACAGAATTCAGGAGGTCCTGCTGCACAGGTTTGAAATGTTTACTTTCTCTGGTGGGAGAAAAAAGGCTACTAGCACAGCTCCATCTACTCTGCCAAGGGACATGGCGAAAAGAGCGGGCAAAATGTGCCGTTTTCGCAACGTCCTCTACCATTACTCGATAGCAACAAACAGCCCTTGGCAGGCTGTTTTAGAGCACAGTCCAGTACAGAACCACCCAAGCGGCGCACAAAAAAGCATTTATCGCAGCTCATGGCAGTTGCCTCCTGGCCTGCCGCAGACGCCATGCCAGGCAACTAAGGTGGCTTCTCAAGGAGCAAGTTGATCCACATGGAATTCTCCCCTGTCAGGATTCAAGTCTTGAGATAACCCAGATCTCACTGCACCATCCCGCAGCCTTGGTGTATGCAAAGCAGGGGGAAGGTGGACAAGGAGTTCAGTTGGTGGAGAAGCGGCAGGGAGGCTCCCTGAAGCGAGAGCAAGGGCGGCGGCAGTAAGCGTGGCCGTGGAGAACCTTCACACCTATTTCAGGCACTGGCTGGGGTTAACAGCTGGTCTGACACAAGCTGCTTGTAGCATGGCCTCATCTGTCAATGCTGATGGGTCACAAACTGTCAGCGGGGTTAGGAAACGAAACCAGAACCTCTGGCATCTAGTGCTTATCTGTCAGCTGGTATCTGTGGGAGAAGGAACATGGCGGCGGCCTCCCGTTACTCCATGCAAACCGTAAACCACGTGCAGCTACCCAAGGAAGTAAACGCAAAACTCAGTCCAAGCACACAGGCTGTGACAGGCGGCGAGGCTGTAGAGCCACGGGGGCTGCTGCATGACTGCAGGCTGTGGAAGAAGCGAGGCAGTGAGGGCTGCTGAGGCCCCTGCCTGCCCTTCGCTCAGCTGGGCCAGGCCAGGCACCCAGGCAGCTCGTCCTGTGGCTGCCCTGGAGGAGGGGGCAAGGACCTGCCGCCACGTCCTGACAGCAGATCACCCTTGGGCGCTTCTGCCTCCCACTCCGCCCCAGATGGGCGGGCAGGACTTTACGTATTTCTTTTTGACTGAAGCCATCCTCGATTTTTCAGAGAGCTGGTGATTACCACGTCTCGGCGGACCAGCCTGCAGCAGCCCTGGCGGCAGGCCAGAGGCCAGGTCCCGCTCACGGAGCGATGCCACCGTCCCCCCAAAAACGATGGGGCACGTGAGCTCCGGTAATGGCTGCCCTCCCCCCCCCCCCCTCCTCATCCCGAGGGGCCGCTGCCAGGGACCGCCGTACCCACGAGGAAACGCCAGCAGCTGAGCGCACGCCTGGCCACCGCAGGGTCCTCTTCAAGCAATGGATGTCATTCACCCACAGAGAAATTACCTCCCCGGGGGGAAAAAATGAAGACACAGCTGTCAACGGGTGTACGGGAGCGAGCAGCAGAAGTTACTTCTGAATTTTCTCTCACTTTTTTGGCCTTCCCAACGCCTGTTTGATAGGTCTTTTTGGATACACGCAATGACTACTAGGGACCGGCGTGCCCGGGTGCCCGCCCGCCCCTTGTTGTTTATCTACGTCTCACTCCGGCACTCATTCAGCAAGCTGTTACACTAAGCATAAAAACAAGCAAATTATACAGTAGATAAAATGCCAAGCGTCTCTTGCACTGCCAGCTCCATTTGGAAAAAAAAAAAAAAAAAAAAAGTGATGAAGTCTGCATGCATATAATCACAATAATTAGACACTTGTAACCAGCTGAATATCAGCATGCGTGCTGAAATTAAAATAGCACAGTTTGAAAAATGTAAGAGGGCAGGATCTGTGCAGTCCTATCCTGCAGAGGAGGGAGGGAATATTTTTTAGCTAATTCAGCTCTACTCAAAGAAAGCCCTATAGTGTTAGCTTTACCATCTATCACTCACTAGAGAAGAACTGTTGAGTTTGTTGTACATCAGCACTCTCATCATAAACATTTTTTAACTCGAGGAATTTAAAACTTGACTGTGGGCGGTCAGGCCTACATTTGGACAATTTAATAACGCTGTGTAGTTTGGGTTTGGCGGGGGGGGGTTGACTCTTCTGTTAGCATTAAAAATACCTCCTTTCTTAGCACACTGTTCTTCCCTCTCCATATTGTGTAGCCACTCACTGAAAAAGCCACTTCACAAAGTCTTTGTGAGTTTAAATAAGGATGAAAAGCCTTTTAGTTGGTTAGTGGTTTTGTTTAAGAGTTGTCAGAATTAATACATCAACAAATGCATAAATCCAGCACAGAATCAATCTTCAATATTAGCACTTGTCACATAAGTTAATCCCTTTAAAACCAACCTGCTCATCCCAGAGATGCTATTGCTAACTTCAAACACCAAAGGAACCCCCAATCAAAGGATTCAATAAAGTTCAAAACTGTCAACCCTCCCTTCTCCCTGTTTCAAAGTCTCCATCGTTTATTGTATTTTAAAACTGTATGTCTCTCTTAACTCTTCGCTTTTCCCCGCTAAAGCAATGACCTTACAATTTCAAGAATATTGCTTACTTTCTGGAAAGACAAGATAGTAGAGGAAAATGTCTTCTGTTTAGGACAATGCAGTCACTAATTTTCTCTGGACATGTCAGCCAACTTTTCCTGCAGTAAGAACTAGGAATAAAGTTAAAAGTACTCTTTATTCATGTTTTTTAATACAAAACAATTGCTTTTTTACTTTTTGTTTTCACACATTATTTTTTGCAACTCAGAATGTCTTGAACCTACAACCTTCTAAATCCACAGACTACGGACGTGATTAATTTTACACAACCTGTAGTGAGCCCACTTCTCTCCTTCATTCACTGAAGATTTTGCAAGATGGCTGTTTGAAACAATTTCTTTCTTATTTAATTCTGTAGTAGTGAACCAGTAAACAGGAAGAGAATAACCAGAGAGAGATTGGGGCGGGGGGATAATTTTATTTTGGAACTGTGTATTTCAAGTTGGCATACTTCACTGGGTAAACATATTACAAATTGTTATGTGAATTAAATCTTCAGGAAACAGACTGAATAAATGCAGGATTTCTGTCACATGAGTACTACTGGGTTTAAAAGTAATAAGATATGATTAGCATTACCATAGTTGTTCTTGCTCTACTGTAATCAACTCAAGTACATAGTTGGTGTTACAAGAAACAAAAAGCTACCATGAGAATAAAAGAATCATGACTTTTTTAGAACGTATCTAATTAGTGCCTTGTTTAATGAGGCAAAATGAAAATTATTACTCATGGCAGATATTATTCATTTTATCCTCTGATGGCTTTTTCTCCATACTCTGCTAAACTTCAGCATTGCTAAGAAAGAGATAAAACTTAAAAGCTCTTCACCTGTTATTAGATCACTTTGCAACATGTTTCGGGGGTGTGACAGCATGGCTTCCCACAAGCATCTACCATTTAAATTTCTAACAAAAAAGAGGTTTTTTTCCTAAGGTCTTTAAAAGAAACTTTTCCCAAAGACAAAGTCAACATCCAAAATTTTATCTTGGAAAGTTCTTGATACAGATCTCATTTAGATACTGGTTTGCATTCTTTTTATAACAGTCATTTACTTCATATTTTATCACACCGATTGTTTCAATGAGAAATTTTGAACAAGCAGGTTATAAGACAAGATTCTCTCCTGTCATGTAAAAAGAGTACTTTCATGTACAGAGATGAGACTTCAACCTGAAATACTCAAAATACAATTGCAGACATTAATCTTTGTTAAGGATTATTTAATAAATCCTGAAGGTCTTCTGTTTGCTGAAAAACTAGCAATACAGAAAAGAATTCCCCAGTTAAGAAACTGGACAATACTGAAATCATATCGGTATGATTTCAAACATATTTGCAAACAGAAAGGCCTACAACTCTTGTCAGAATTCACATAACACTTCAAAAGGCTCGGCCACTGGAAAAGACACATGCAGCAGACACCTGCGCAAGAGTTCTTAGCCAATTCACTGACAATTAAAGCATCTGCTTTTGAATGTGAAGAGGTTAATAAAACAGCTGTTTACAGCCTTCATCCTTGGCCAGCTAAGATTTGGATGAACATGGCCATGTACCTCATGAACAGTTGCTCTACTGAAGGATGCAAGATCCAGTGCCTCACGGCAAGTGGATAAAGCCATTATGGACTACCTTCACCTTTCCTGCCCTGCAGCAGTTCTCCGGCAAGCTGTCATTCCTGCTGTGCGCATCTCCATAAGACAGTAGCTCCCATCAAGGTTTCTGACAGCAGAGCACAACTTTCCTTCTTCATACAGCGTGTTTACACGATGAGATATTAACACATCAGGAAAAAAACAGTGCAAAGCCAATGGCTACACACTTGCAGCAAACAAGAAAAACTTCATGCTATTGAAGCAGCTACATGACACACAGCAGCTACATGACACACATGACTCTATCAGGCCCTAATGTTGCACACGTCCAGCACATGCGATAAGGATGAATGTCACAGATGCTGTAAGTTTGTGAACAGCTTCAGTGCCCCTGTGAAACTGCACCAGACACAAATGTTCAAAAGAAACCATTTGACTACAAAACATCCATCAGTATACCCCAGGCTGGGACAGTTCTTCCCTTCCCGAGAGTTTCTTTTCCAGGCTTGCCAAAAGTCACCCAGAACTGTCTGACCCCTGCCAGACTGTAACGCTAACAGGCAAAGTCCTCTGGAGTTTGTCTCTTTAGAAGTTATCTGGAGAAACCTCAGGATGCCCACTTTTCTCTGGGTTTACGTTGTGCCTCAGAAACAGTTCCACTGAGACAAAGCAGCTTTGTGTAAATTCACAGCTCTGAAAACCACCAATATGCTCTGATATACAGCCAGGAAGAAAACCTCTGGCTATATACTGTTTTTCATCACCATCAAAAGCCGAGAGTAGAGGGCAACACGCTTCAGCAGATTTTAGACAGTATTTGATGTTTCCTAGTGTCAAGCACTCCATGGAGGAACCCCACTGCAGGATCACCCGACACACCTTTCCTGTCCATGCAGAAATAATTAAACAGACAAGTCCAAATGGCTTCTATCGCTTCAGAGAACAAATGGTTTCTTTCCAACCTTCTTTCTTGCCCAGGAAAAAGTTTGCTCTGACAAATTATTAACTAAGACTTAAGACTGGTAATGTTCAGATATTAACTGCACAGAAAACAAAAATGACCCCAAACAAACATTACTTAAAAAGACATCAAGAATAAACCTAAAACAATTCATACAGCACAACTGAACCTCTAGTCATACAGATTCTTTTCAATTAAAAAAAAAAAAGCCCTCCCAAAAAAACAACTGAATATTCTTTAGCTCTTGACTGAGAAGTCCCTTGAACACATAACCCTATGCTGAAGTATAGGTACTACTTGAATAGCTGGATTTTGGCATGTGCTAACCGACTTTGCTGAAATACTGCCCAGATAACTTATAAAACTTTTATACTGTATTATATAAACAACTGTCTGGCATAAAAGTCATGTACTTCATTAGACACACAGGCTTCCTATGTTTAGACCTAAAAGAGATATCTGCCTCTATTTAAGAAACACTAGGATACATTTAACTTGCCACTGATTTACAAGGTCTGCAAGTTATTTGCACCCCAGGAGGTCACATACTTTTAGTCAGAGGTTTAAGGAAAAGAAACAAGGAGGGATATGTAGCACAACATAAATCACGTAAACTTGCTCAGGAACTTCCTCTTACATCAGTACAGAAAACAGTCAAAAACAACCTTCAAAGAAATGGAGGCGGTCAACTAAAGGCCATTTAACCATTGCTGGCAATAATAGGCACCAGGCATGAAAACTAAAGAAATACCTTAAAGGTCCAGTCCAATTTTCTATTCAGCCAGTTCACCTGGTTTTCAGGCTTCCCTAAATCATTCCTCAACACTACCGCTTACTTAAAAAACAGAAATGAAAAGATAACCTAAGGCCATATGGGAAAATGTACCATCAGTCAGTGAAAAAACACTTCGATCCAATGCCATCATTCCCAAGAAAAAGCCACAACCCTTGGCAGACATGCAACGTTTTAGACTTATGCCTCGAATGCTGAGCCTGAAAAAGCAGGACTCCTGCCTCAAAATGGCACTTGAAGAGCAGCAAAACAAATTTAAGAATTGTTGATTTCATGAATGATTTCTACTTAAATAAACTACCATTTCAATAAACTCCTGATGTATTTAGTAACATATTTCCTGATTATTTTTAACCTGCCAGCATGGTTACTTCATAAGCTCTAACAGCTTGCCACTCAGTGTACAAAACTGTGATAGAGGAAGACAAGCAAGGTGATTTCCATCCCAGTCTGTCCAGCCAGGGAGATTATGCACTTCTTGCTACTCACCACCTTCTTTCAGAAGAAACCTCCTTTTTGATCATCCTCTCTCTCACTGCATCCCCAAGGGCTTCCTCCTGGTTTTACATCCCCTTGCAAGATCTCTGTAATAAAGGTCCAATGTAGAAAACTATGGTCTCTCCACAAAATATGTCCATACAAAGTCAGGCAGTTCACCCCAGGTCAGCTGAGTGGCAGGAAAAAAGATACACTATCCAAACTTGAACAAATAAAGATCAATCATTGTTTACTCTTTGGGATTTGACATGCAGCCTTACTGGAGGTACAGCCATCCCCAGCAAAGGCAGCTGCCATCTAGATGCACTTAAAAGAGCTGATTTTACTGTGAGGGATTCAAAGGCAAATTATTTGCTCTTATTCTTACAGTGGGAAATCTGCTAGGAACTGGACGTATGGAAGAAATATTACAGTGAGATGAACTTAACCAAAAGCCTATTTGGTATGTTTCTTGCAGCCCTCTTGCCACTTGGCTGTGAAAATGAAAGACCCAAACAACATGGCATGTGTGACAATTAAGAAAAACTTAGGAGTCTGGGATGGCTGTGCAGGAACATGCAAGTGAGGTACACTTTCCAAAATAAACTGTAACAAATATACATCATAGCACTTCACAGTTGCTCCCTATTTTCCTTAGCTTCGTTCTATGTATTCTGTAGAGGCATATACATATACCTACTAGGTCTTCAGGTGTGCAGTAGGATCTAGTCTTTGTTATCCGATGTCTGCACCGATTTCTCCCTTCTGAAAACAACATGAAAACGGGGTCCCAGAGTAGAAGGCCCATGCCCATGTCCAGCCTCCCCACTGCAACACCCACCAGCCATAGCGAGAAACCTGCTGTCCCAACAGCCAGCCCTTCCCTGCTGCCCCTCCATCTCTCCCCTGCCACCCTGAAGCCTGCCAGGCTGAAAATGCCCTAAGCCCTACTTGTTTCACTCTGTTCTTACAGCTTTCAAAAAGCAGACACTAGGTGCTACTGTGAAGAGAGTAAAAGACTAACAGGAAGAGGGACAGAAAAAAAAAAAAGGCTTTTTCTTAGTATTGGAAGTTTTTCCAACTGAATTAAAACACGTAAATCAAATCTCCACTAAAACAGCCACCAAAAACCTCTCTCTAAAATAAACACTACTATAGAAAGAGAAAAGAGCTGGAAGGAACAATTTAATTGAGAAAATAATCATAATCATACAATACTTACCCAACAACAGCGCTTTTATCACAACCCCATTCACTGAAGTTTGCAAGAAATAAAAATTTAAAAACCTGCTGGACAGCCAATGTATCACCTTCCTTCCTCCACAGAAATCACAAAATGATTAATTCATGAATTCAACTAAGCCCACAAGCCCAGTAGCAGAACACCTAATTAATTCAAAAATCCAGCATACCACTGCTGACACATCAGCTTTGGGCGGAAGGCAAGACTGCTGGAGGGCAGCACAAGTCTGGGATCTGCTGCAGATTGACACCTACAAGCTGTGTGGCTTGGACAACTTCACATAGAAACCTCTATTGCAGATTAAACGTGTTCAGCATAGGTACATCATAAAGGCTATATTTAAAAAGACAGAAGGGGGAACACCCAGAATCATTGTGGATTCTTTTCTCTTTTTTTAATTATTGAAGGTAACTAATTTAATTTAAATTAATTTAATTACTAAGCATTATAATCATAGAATCGTTTAGGTTGGAAAAGACCTTTAAGATCATCAAGTCCAACCATCAACCTAACACTACCAAGTCCACCACTAGACTGTGTCCCTAAGCACCACGTCTACACGTCTTTAAAATACCTCCAGGGATGGTGACTCCACCACTTCCCTGGGCAGCCTGTTCCAATGCTTGATAACTCTTTCAGTGAAGAAATTTTTCCTAATATCCAATCAAACCTCCCCTGGCACAGTTTGAGGCCGTTTGCTCTCATCCTATCTCCAGCCACCCAAAAAAAAAAAAAGACCAGCGCCCACCTCACTACAACCTCCACTCAGGTAGTTGTAGAGAGCGATAAGGTCTCCCCTCAGCCTCCTTTTCTCCAGACTAAACAACCCCAGTTCCCTCAGCCGCTCCTCATAAGACTTGTGCTCCAGGCCCCTCACCAGCTTGGTTGCCCTTCTCTGGACACGCTCCAGCACCTCAATGTCTGTCTTGGAGTGAGGGGCCCAAAACTGAACACAGGATTTGAGGTGCAACTTCACCAGTGCCAAATACAGGGGGACAATCACCTCCCTGCTCCTGCTGATGGTTAAGAGACTGTTTGCCAAGGAAGGCTGGATGGTACTGTGACCAACTCGCTGGGTTTAAGAGGACCCTTGTTCTTTGCTGTAGAGAAAAAAAGTGACTTGCCCAGTTGCAAAATACTTTCTTTGCAATGAAGTCAAAGGGATCAAATAATGTTTATGAGGAACTTCCCATATAATGGAAATTAATAGAAAGGTTTATACCTTAATCCCAAAGGGCAGGAGAAAAAAAAATACCAGTCTAGTCAACTACAAAAGGAAGAAAGGACTCCAGGGCAGCCACAGAGCAGGAATGAATGCTATTTCACAGCCAAGGGACAGGAGCTATCTACCACAAAGGGACCTCAAACACTGCACAAGCCTGACACTTCCTAAAAACTTCCCCATCAAGAAAAGCCTTGGACAGATTCAGAAAATTTAAGCAACAAAATCACTTTATTTTCTCAGCAAATGGCACATACTCAGTTCATTTCAGGAAAGGGAAAAAAAAAAACCCACACAAACAAAAAACACTAAAACAAACCCAAAACAAGCAAAAACCAACCACAAACCCACAAGTAAAAAACCCCAGTATTTAATGCAGCATTACTTGTTGACCCCCTAATACATCAATCAACATGTTATAGGACAATTTCAAGGTCACTGAGTAGTTGACGAACTTGCAATAACGTCTTCTTTTGTATCTGACAAATCATTTGATCATGGTGTGGTTTTTTTATTGCTGACATGTCTATTTTATTTTAATTTTATCAAATTAATGTGAATCCTAATTTGAATTCTAAGAAATTCTTTAACTGTGGTTTATAGAAACTAATTCTTTACTGCAATTAAAACTTGAAATCTTTTACGCTACACTAATGCTCTACAAAGTTTGCAAACCTCATTCTGTGTCCTCTGTAAGGCATAAATTCATTGAAACTCTTTGAGAAAAGCTTTCTATTATGAAAAAAATATTAATGTGATATTTAAAAGACTTTCTAGTAATGGCTAATAAAGTAGCAATAACTATGAAAAGGTCAGTAGAGCACATAACTCCAAGCACAAAATTATTTAAGACACTTTTTAAACAAGTTACATAGCTGTCTTTCCCACATAGCTTAGAAATACTTCACTGAAATAAGTTTGGCTTTTTAAGCAATGCTAAGTATCACAGGATGTATTATGCACAAATTAGAAGAAGCTGGTTCTCAACACTAACAACTTGATGTCAGATTTGTGAATGAACTATTAAAAGAAAAGAAAAAGTAGCTGACGAATGGCAGTAACTGTGACTAGTAAACCTCATGATGAGGAACATTCACAGCAAACCACAAAAAGCTCATTTCTCTGCTATTCCCAGCCTTCAACACATACCATCGAATATTACAGACACCAGAGAATTTGCTGGAGAGATAGTGGGCAATAAGAGTTTGGGGTTTATTAAATTGCGCATCTTTACAAGGTTTTCATTTTACACTTTCAGAAAACATGAGTGGAGGAGGTACCTAAGTGAATTTCAGCTCACTTTATTACGGGAATGCTTATCTTCGGTTTGTTCAGAGATATTCAAAGACTTTGCTGAAGCCAGTAAAATGCCTAATTGCCACCTCAGAGGCCAGGCTTTCCCCACCGAGCTGCATGATGGTGTTTGTTCAGATGATGCACGAGAGCTCAGCCAAACAGAAAGGGGAATGCATTTAAACTGGGTTAAAGGAAATCTCCAGCTCCCAGGCAGCAGGGAAGGGACAAGGAACAACACGGCAGGGAGTCCAGCAGGCCTGCATGTGCATGACTTGGTCCTTGCTGTCCAGTCACCTCTGACCCAGAGGGATAGCAAAACCCTGCTCCTCACAGTCAGTCCCAACGCGCTCCTGCAGTTGAGCAGGCTTTCACAGGCAGCCGCCCGTGTTTGCTGAATCGGCACCGCCATACACACAAGCTCAAACAGTAAACTCGTTGGAAACTCCTGAGCCAATTTCTCCATGTCAGCTGGAGCACGTGGGCCCAATTTTCCTTTTTTGTCCTTCTTAGCCCAGGCTCCTGGAGGTCATTTCTTCCAACCAATCTTTAGACTCTCAGTGGATAAAGAGGAACAAAGATTGAGACATCGGGCTTGTTACTGTAAGAATGGAACTGGGTAGACTACCCTAACCTATGTTTTAGCTCGTATTAAGCACGCGCAGCTATGAAGTCCTATAACCACTCTTCCCAACTTTTGGGATGCTCCCTCTCACATCCTTGCCTTCTGTAGCAATACTTCACCTCTTTTCACCTTGTCCGAGGCATTACTGTTGCAAAAGCAACTTCATAATTTTAATAAGTATGTTTGGTTTTGTCACACAAGACAAAGATTAATGTAAAGAACAAAAGACATTTGTCGTAGCCCATCACAGCACAAATTCTTCCCCAAAGTTGTAATATTACAACTGTCTTGTTTCAATAGCAAGCTTTATTTAACCTTGGTGTATGTATTCTTCTGTCCAAAAACATCCAAACTGTAGTGCTGCATATAATTTTGCACAGCACCCTCTCAATGCCAAAAAAAGCGAATTAAAAATAAGTCATTAGTGGAAGCTTTTTGTTCCATTGCTTTATTCCAGCTTCAAAACAGGAGATTAAAGTTTCAGTGAGCGATACTACCAGTCACGTAATCCACCAAAGCCCTGGATCCCTTGACACTGCCCCTGCTCCTATAGTATACAGCTTTCTGTGCTCTAGATCAAATCTTCAAACCGTTCACTGAATGGGCCTCCAAAGAATGTATCTCATTACTTCATCCAGAAGAGGTTATGTTCTCAAAAAGGAGGGGAAAGGTGCCACATTTCCAGACCCTCCAGAGAGAAGCAGCAGCACTCTGTGAAGGCTGAAGCACTTTAAGCGGGAGCAGCTTTGTAATGTTCTCATGTGAGCCCTATTCCTGGACAGCACTTGGCTGCCTTAACCTTAAAGTCACTTGCCTGCACTTTCAATTTTTGGCTATGTCTTCATGGCATTTGTTTTCTTTATAGATGCCTCTGTGTTTTGCACAGTTAAGGAAAACATTTACGTGCGTAACCCTTTCCTCTCTAGGAAATACTCTAGGTTAGCTAAACATTTAATAGGATGTTGTGGTTACCAGTACAGTACTAGTCATGTCAGAACATATAACGTAACTGCTTAGTTACACTTTCCATACACTAATGTACAGTATACCAGCATCTAAAAAACAACTTGAAAACCTTTGTGTACAACATTGTTATACAGCTCTATCTTGTTGAGGGGCACATGACACAACAAGAATCACTGTATTTTCCTCAAATACCTCACAACCATTTGAAGCATGTTCACAAAAGTGATTTCTCTTCTGTACAGATTTAAAACTCTCCAATATTGTAGCTTCTCAAACCATCTCACAGACCTACGAACAGTTTTCTAAGCTCTCCACCCCAATCAGATACAAAGCGCACAGGCAGGATGCTAAGCACCTTGATTTTCAAAGAATGACCTCTTCATTACCCTGTCTCACTGTACGGTCACATTAGTGTTCTGCAAAACCACAATACCTTCTACATTTACGGAGCGCTTTACAAACTGATTAACTACTTATGGACCAAATCCTAGAAGGCATTTAAGCATAGGCTTTATTTTACATATAGCACATACACATAAACACCACATGCACACATAGTTCCACTGAGCTCAATATATTATTAGTCTAGGCAGTCATGTGTGCACATGTCTGGGACCCAAATATGTAAAATTGTGCTTTTTCATGAACATGCAGTCTCCTCTGAAAACACAGCACTTTTCACAGCAGCTCACCACCTGTAATGGATGAGAAGTGAGCACCGCTGCTCCAGCAAAAACTACCAACCAACCTGAGAAGTTGGGATGGCTGTGAACAGCCAGGGTGCGACAGCAGAAACTCTGTATGTATTAGGAGTGAGTACCCATGTTCATTTTGTTCAAACGAATCATCTGCTGTGTTGTTCTTTACCCCTCTCCCTGCAAGGCTGAACAAGCCAGCCCTGTCATAGCACACAACTAAGTTCCCATTCTCTTTCAAGAGCTCTGACAATTTAAGCACCCTGTAAATAATTTATGCCATAGATAGTTATTGCCCATAAGCAATCATCTCTTCGCATTGCTTTTGAGTCGACAGCATTTCTGCTGAAGTCCTCTAAGCATTTATTACAATCCAGCCTCTCAGCTGAATAAATAAGAGTTGATTATGTTAATAATGAGAAAGTGCTGTCCTCCTTGGGAAACCTTTCCCTAAAGAGTTCCTGCAAGGTTACGAGGTGAGTTTTAGCTGAGCACACGGCTGGGAGGAGGCAGGAGGACCCCGGCAAGGTGGCTGCAGTCGGCCGCAGGGCACAAAGAGGCCAGCGCAGTCGGGGAGCAGCAACCCAGACCCCAGTGGCAGGGGCTGGCTGAGCCCCCTCCTCAGGACAGGCACAGAGGTGTAGGGGGGACTCTCTTCATTAACACCCAGCTTGCAAAGCTGACAGAGGTAATGCTGGCTTTCAACACCTGAGAGTCCCTTGCTCGGCAAGCCACGCTCATCAGGTCCCCAGAACCAGGAGAGCCTTCAGTCAGCCCATTTCAGACACTGGTTGCTACTCTGCTCTCCTTCCTCCCATAACTACCAGTACCACTCTCTTCCTGCAACAACAGCCAGTGCTGACAAACAGTTATGATACTGGTTTCTATGCCTATTACTTGCCAATAAATAATATTCTGGCAGAGGAAAACAGAGGGCAAATATCTTACCAGACAAAACAAAAAGGTAAAATACTGCTTGTTTTATGGATCCAGGTCAGGAGTCCCAGATACCAGGGGCTAAGACATTAATTCAAAGTACGGAATTGCCTCAGACTTTCTCCTTTGTAACTCCAGACAAGCCACTCAGTCTATGCCACAAGTCTCGCCTCTGAGACAGACGCACATCCCTCCTCATCTCAAAACAGTTTATTCTGTCCCAAGGCACAACCGATCCAGTCTCACCTTCTTCTCATCACAGCCTACAACCTCCTCACGGGGAGCAACAGACGGGGAAGTGCTGATCTTCTCTCTGATGACCAGCGATAGGACACGAGGAAATGGAACAAAGATGTGTCAGGGGATGTTCAGGTTGGACATTAGGAAAAGGTTCTTCACTGAGAGGGTTGTCGGTCACTGGAACAGGTTCCCCAGGGAAGTGGTCACGGCACCAAGCCTGTCAGAGTTCAAGGAGCATCTGGATAACTCTGTTAGTCATATGGTGTAATTTTAGGTAGTCCTGCGAGGAGCAGGGAGTTGGATTCGATGATGCTTATGGGTCCCTTCAAGCTTGAGATGTTCTATGATTCTACTGTCAACCTGGCCCTGATGCCCGAATTCTCCCCTACCAGCCCATTCCTGGGCAAGTCATTCAACCTTTCAAGTTTTCTTTACCTCCCAACAGTATCTGCCTGCCCACCAAGCAGTTACACTGACTGATCTGATAGTGAAGCAGCAGCAGCCATATCACTCACTGCAGGGGTGAGATTCCCCTGCTACCTAAAAGGGGGCAGGGAAGTCACCTACCACACAAAGCTACCTACACCGAAGGGGTAGGTCACACTACTTTAGATAATGCCATTAAACCACAACTTAGAGCTGAAACTACAAAGTTCCTAAACACGTGGCTTTCGCTTTACAAATTCATTCTCAAATGACTGCAGTGTCTCAGAACTAGAGCAATGCTACCATGTTAGTCTTGCTGTATTAATGTTACATAAAAATGTTCCTGTTACTGACAAAATGAAGTAAAAAATAAACTGCTCAGCATGAGCCACATTTTAAATGTGAAGCCAGAGATCACTCTACAACAAATACAAGTTTCTTCTCACTCGCTGGTTTTTACATGCATTCCTACAGAAACATTTAACAGTGAGGCACCTGCAAAGGTACAAAGTGAAAACCCATACAAATATGCATTCTTTTTTAAGAGGAAAGTAGTGCCTACTGATGAACAGGAATTGCAAATAAATTGTAGTGATTTTCACTACAAAGTTAATTAAAAATGGGGAAATCCTTCCCTGAAATGGGCATTTTGTAAGAGCAGTATGAACATCCGTATTTCAAAGTGATGGAAAATGGGCAGTTAACTGCCAGACAAAGAGTATACTCATTTGGCTTAGCATGCTAATGAGTGAAAGGTAGAAAATCAGAGGCCAATTTAGCAATATGAAAACAAACCATAAACAGAGACTTGCCTTCAGCTCAGTTACCTGACAGTGAATATGTTATTACTGTCCACCTTACCGACACATTTTGCCCCCCGGTTGGGGCAAAATTCCTCATCTTAAGAAATGTGTTTTGATTCCTCATCATTATGAAATTCTTGTAATTACTTTACTGTATTTTCTTTGCTGCAAAGTTACAATCACAGAATTCACATTCCTCTACAAGAATGACACCAGCTAAGAAAGCAACGGGTCAGTTTTAAACAATAGCAGATGAAAAAAACAAAACAACAACAACAAAAAAGGCAAGTTCATGTTCCTTCGCGATCTGAACGTCCTGTTCTGGCCACCCGGTATTAATCACCGGCATGCATCACTTCCTGGTCGTTCGCCCGCCACCACGGCATGGGCAGCATTTCTGCACCCGGCTGCTGGGAAAGGTGGAACAAAACAAGACCAGATATGATTTGGGAGATTATTTCCTCTCACATGTTTGCATACATGTAACCATATGATACCTGACATCAGCTGGTCTCTGGGACCCAAAATCACAGGTATTAACACAGCCCACGCCAACTTTTGAACAAACACCTTTATCCAGAAGTTTTATAGTGCTGACACAGTACAAAAACACCCCCACAGACACCAAACACAAGGCAGCAACCCTACAAAATGCAAGGCACAGTCTTACAGGAGAAGAGTCACGTGAAACGCTCCCATTTCGTGGGATGGCAGTCATGCGCAAGCCTCTGGTATTCAGCATCAGCGTTGGGCCTTGAATCAAGTGAAAACCCCTACAATTCCTGGATAGTATAACTTAGCCTTCTAACTAATCATCAGGTTAAGAAATTGCCCTTGTAGCGTGACACTTTTTTTGCAAACCTGTGGAAAACAAAGACTTTAAATCCTTATTATTTCGCTGCAGTAAACTGAGAAATGCGCTATTAAAAGCAAGAGATACAGAACTGAAGGTGTGCCAGGAAGCTGGCTGGTTAAACAGACATTCATATGAGTTAGAAAAGGCAAAGCCTTAGGAACCAGTGGCAACGGCATCATATTCCTTTCGGAGAGTATCATTCAACCTTTCTCCAGTCAGCTCAACATACATCTCAATGGTAAAAAAAATTTAAACAAGCACTGTTTTTTCTCCCTATGCAGATAAAACAGTTGTGGGCATAGACCACACAAGGTGCTGTCCTGCAAAATTCTATTTTGCCTGTTCCTATACATGGCACACCTGGTCCCCTTCCTAGCATGCTGCTGTCCCTCCCTGGGACCCAATGAGACAATTCCTAAGCATCTGTCAACACCCCATCCTTGTGGATAACTGCAATCATCCTTCCTATTTTCAACCGTGCCTACAAGGCAGTAACCCACTGCTATCTCCCAGCCATCACAGAGAACCTACTCCACCTTCTAAAAGCAAATTTTTTTGTTGTTGTTCCTTTTTATTATGGGGTTTTTTCCCCCTTCTTTATTGTTTCTACTCTAGAAGCATGCACTGTTTCAAGACCTACCTATAACTAATTAAATGTGGAAAGAAAAAGTAACTAGACAGCCTCTATCAGATGTAAATGACAGCTACCACACCTGAAGAAAAACAAGCATCTCAACTGCAAAACAAGGTAACATTTCTCCACCATGTCCCCTGTAGCAACTCAACGTGATGCTTTCCTGGACAAAGCCTGGGACAGTAGAGGAACCCCACAGCACCTTCCATGAGTCACCCAGTCCCGCTGCAAACTTCAGATTTTGGGATACACAACACCTTATCATTATACTGCTTGATGGGTCATCATTAGGTCAGTCTCCTTCGCTTACACAGGGCAGAGAGCATCACCAGTTTTCTACAGCCAGAGAGAATCTGCCTCAGATTTCATCAGCCATGAAGTAGGAACTAATCTTTCATGTGATACAGTTTGAGGCCGGAGATGCATGACATGCTTAGTGGCAAGGAAAAAATTACATAATTAAATAATTAAATGTAAGGACAAGTCCCAGGAAAAAAAAAAAAATAGTGCCTCTTTGGATGCTTTAACAGCTTAATCTCATTTCCCAGAAAACACCATACTATGAATACTAAACAAGAGCCTATCTAGCTATTAATTTTTTTCATTATAAATCCACTGAGCCAGTCGATGCAATTTACTTTTTGTTAATTGTTAAAAAATAAAAAAAAAAGAAGAAAGGAGGAGGGGGAATAAACAATATTCAATATGCTGGGAAGATATTTCATATACTTGACAGTGTTTAGGGACTAGTACTTCAATTCTTAATACGATAAACATGAAAAGGAGACCCTGGACATGCCTATTTCTCTTCAGTTCTGAAATTCCCACACTTCTGCCACTGGTGGTTAGTGAACATCCTTCCCCCACCCCTGCGGTGGCATTCCTCTCCGATGCAGTCATCCAGCAATATACTGACAAGCAACTGTTTCGTCAACTGTGAGTGCAACGAGTGCCAAAACCAAATACGTATGGCCCCTCACAACATTTTCTATAGAGGACCTACACTGTAGCACAAATTTAGAAGACTAGATACCTTCTGGAAACAACATGGAGTAATATGCAAAAGACACGCTTCCTACTAGTAGGGCTTGATAGGTGGGTTAACATAGATCCACTGTGCAGTTTCAGAGATGGAGAACCACACTTACCAATACAGGCCGTTTAAATTACACTGATAGCTTTTTATTCTAACAGTTATAAATGGAGTCTTCATTATCCATGCAGACACAAGACTGCCGTGTCTGGGCTCCTGCCAAAACTGGAGCAATAAAACTAATGAACTGTCAAGGCAAAACATTCCAAGGAAAGTTTAAAGCCCCTGCACTTGACACCGCAAGAAATTTTTTTACACCTATTCCTCACGCTTACTGTATACTGACATTCTGAACTTATGTAGTGGAGAGTAGTGCTCCCTTTTTTGTTCCCTCCCAAACAACCTCACCCCTTCCAAATCATGTTCTTCAGGTTCATGGCAGTAGAGGATATTCTTCATATTGCTTAGGTGCAGCCAGGTAAGTAAATAGATGAATTCAGAGGTAAACCACAATTGAGAGAAAGATACAGCAGTCTCCACAAAGAGGTTCAGAAGAAGAGCTTAATCTGGATTCTCCCAATCACTGTCTGGAGAAGCCCCCATATCTGTACACTGATAACAGAGGGAGCCTCACCAGAACAAAGTTGAGCGGCCTCGTTTACCCCTCCTGCTCTAACCTTCTAGCACAAACACATTCATTTTCCTTCCCAGTTTTTGATTACTGCAATCATATGAATATTTTCAGAAAGAGGTACAAGATTTCTAAGATACCTCAGAAGTCAAAGAAACAACAAACAAGTAACTAGTAATAGAAAGTGTTGTTTTGCAAGATTTGATTCCACTGTATTGGCTACAAAACCATCACTGCAAACATCCTTTCACAATACTTCCCTACAAAACCCCATAGTAAAAATAATTCAGAAAATGCTGTTTGCCCCCAAAATCTTTCACTTTGTTGATCCTCTCAAAGAACACAAAGTAATGGAATTTCTTCTCTAATTTTCCAGTAGTTACCACCTATCAAGCAGGTTTTCAAATGTATTCAGAGGCTTACAAATGCAGCCATGAAACGAGCTGGATTTTTCGAAAAGTCTAGACAAGTTAGGTCCAGAATGCCCTTTACTTTAAAAGTCTGAAAGGTCTACCTTTATATTAAAAAATAATTAAAGCAGCAAGAAACATGTGGAATTGCTATCAAAGTTCTATCCACAGATGTTGCCACACCTAGTTAATATCAATTCCTAGCTAGTAGCCCTTTGTTTTCTACAGGAAGCACTTCTACAGAAAAGAAAGTGATCCTCTTTGTTTGCTCCACTAGGGTATGCAGTAAATATAATGTATCTATCTCTTGAAAATAATATGTCAATAAATTAGAAAAGCAGGATTTAACCAGCACTCAGAGAGGTAAGGTGACAAACAAGAAAACGCTTTAAGGTCTTCCCATGGGGCGAATATTGACAAATTAATGGAAGATTGAGCATTAAATGATTTGTCTATTATTCATTCCTAACTATATCTTTTTTGAGGGCATGAATGCATTCTCTTCCTGACAGTTTTCTTCCTTTGAGATATTCCAGATTTTAAACAAAATAGGAGATGTGTACTACATTTCTAACTCAGGTTTAAAAACAGCACCTTTGTATACAACTTTGAAAGATTAAATTTTCCATCACAGAAACCAAGAGGAGGTAGCCACTAATTTTAGTGGGATTATACAGTGCCACACACTAGAGCAGACACGAGGCCTACTAACACTGCATGTATGCTCTCTATTTTTATTAATTTTTTTTTTTTTTAACTTAGCATTGTGTAACAGCCTCAATCCTTGCTCTCAACTCCACTCCTGTGCCAATAAATCCCAGCTTGCTTAGGTCACGTTAGGCCTGGCTGTAACAGAGCCGCTGGACCCTCAACGTTTCTGATGGAATTTTTAGCAACTCCCCTGTCATCGTCCCCAGTTTGCTGCGGCGAGCAACACTTCTGTTTCCCACACGCCTGCCAGGCCGGCCTCTTGCCCCCAAGTTAATTTGCAGTCCTGGTGTGTGACTGCACAAGGCAGGCTTGTGTGTCGGGACTCACCCGGCAGATCTTTTCCCAGGGACGCTGCCCTGGGCTGCAGCGCGCACCCCGCAGCTCCAGCGTGCCCCTTTGGAGAGCGTCGCTGCAGAGCAGGGGCAGAAGACAGGAGCCACGCAGGAGTACTCAAGGACAGAAGGAGCAAGTTCCCTGATTTCATCTTTACCTTCCACGTCATTCACGGAATCTAAGAGGTTAAAATAAAAGCCACTGTCTCGCACCCTGCCATGCCCAGGCACTTAAAATCATCCTACGTGACATACCTCTAAGAGGCAGGTACGCTTGCAGTCACGCTGAAGGGACATACCTCAGGGCTCATTTCTGTGGAGTTAATTACCTCAGGTGTGTTCACACTTCATACTTGGAGGATGAAAAAAGTTCACTATTATTTCAGTTTGGAACTGGCTACAATTTCTACTAAACTGCATCAAGCACCACTTGTAGCTTGTATCTCTTCAAAGTGATGCAAGACAGACAAGAAATACCGAAAAAGAAGAAAAATGCTTTTTTCTCACAGTAAGAATGGCATCTAAAGATCAAATCACCCTAGGCAGCTTCAAGAGGGGGAGTACACAGGCCATTACAAACCTACCCTTGGGAAGTCATTCTCCAACTGAAAGGAAGGCAAACAAGCACAGCTTCTCCATTGGACTGCAGTCCTGTTAGGGCAGAGGCCAGGCAGGAGCAGCCAAGAATCCTTCACGCAAACTGCTGCGTGCTCTTTCTTCTGCAACGGTTAGAGTGCTCAGGCGGGGGGTTGTAGGATTTGGGGGGGGTTTTGATACCTGCTGATTCTAATCCAAGTCCTCTGGAAAGTGAGATAAAGTATTGGACTGTCATTTGCTGAGATGTCGTATTTGAGACAGAATTAAAATTGCTGAGAAAGAAAAAGACGTCTGCCACTTAGGTGTAAAGAAAAGGCAAAAAAAAACCAAACCAACTCTTAGCAGCCTTTTAATACAGTGATAATTTTTTCTGTAACCAGGGCATATATACAAGAAAACTTTTGCAAGCTGTTTATTAGTACTTCCATAGGAACAGACACCTATTTGAAGCGCTCGGAAGAGATGATTAGCTATGTAAATGGCCCTTGCAGATCACATTCATCCACAGAAAGAAGCATCTTTGTTCAGGTGCCTCTCACACCCTGTCCGCAGCACCCTAGACACCAGGTTCTCTCCATTTCTTCCCCATCACCCCGATCATCCTAAGCATCCTGGCACCATGCATATTCATAACAGCCTGGCTCACTTAGCTTAGCAGAGGCATCCAGTCACCCAGGTCATCTGGACTCTCTGATCATCTGAAGAACAACCACAGTTGCCCCATGCACCAGAGGACTGTGACATTCTGGTTGTTACAGCCACATCTGCCAACCACCTTGGACAACAGTAAAGCTCAAGGCCTATTTTTGGTGTTGATAAAACATAAGCCAGAAATGTTGCATACAAATGCTCTGGATTCCTGACATTTTGAGTTTTTGCAAGAGTAGGTTGGGACTTTTTAATAGCTAGTCATTAAATTTCTCTCTTTTTTTTATATCCCAAGCTAAACAAATCACCACAAACACTGCACATTTCATTATTATCTCCGCTCAAGCAGCACCTACAAACCCTTTTAGAACTGAGAGTCTGCTGTCCTGCTTGAATACAGAGATCGCCTCCCCCCCCCAAAGATTTCAACATTTAAGACCGGACATTGCAGTGCAACAAACAGCAGGAGGAAAGGAGGGAGGGAACGCAGAAATAAATCCACATGTTTACAGAGAGTAACTGCATGAAGAGCCTAGAAAAATAATTAAGAGTTCTTGGGGGAAGGGAGAAAGACTAAGAGCTCCATGAAATAAGGCATTCAGTGGCTATATCATATTTACAATGGATTATTACCCTTCCCAGGATATTGCGTTTAAGCAAACATTCTGTGAATACAAAATAGGATCCCATGGTTAATATAATAAAGTAGACTCGCAGCTGGACTTTCAAAAACTGCCAAGATAATATTAAATCAGAGCGATGCAAGTCACCAGTTCAGAGGCTGCATTTTGAGAGGCCTGTTACCAGCACTGTAACAAGAAACTCCTGCTTGAGGAGAGGAAGACAACCTTACGTTATTCCCTGAACCGATTTCACTGCTCCTGTGAGACTGTCCCCTCAAGACTGTTGCTATCTAGTTCAATTTTTTTTTTGGTGACAGATTAGACAACACTTTATTCTGTTCTTGTCTGATTTAAGAGCATTTGCCTCAGCTCTTCTAAATGATTTAGTTTATTTAAAGTAAGTCTGATCTTTGGCTCTTTGGGAAAAATTTGTTCTCGGAAACAAAGGGAAAACTTCTGGTATCACGGTTAGAGCAAAGGCATTGGGAGACACCTGATGAGAAGTGCATGTCTCAAAGGGAAAGGCCCACCTTCCTCCTCCAGCACCTGGTGGGACACCAGCCATGCCTGGACCACCAAAGAGGTGCCCACCCTGGCTACAGGACGGGGACTGGCAAAGCACTCGCTGCATTTCCCGCATATAGCAGGGCAGGATAGCATCAAAGGTCTCCATCGAGACGGTGAAAGAGAGCCTCCTCACCTGCAACCCAAGCAAACTGTTCTTGATCAAATCCACAGTTGTTGCTCTACAACATCTCTGAACATATTTCCCAACATCTTCTTTTTCCTCACAGCCAGTATGTGACATATGATTAGTTTTATCCATGACACTGTTTGAACGATAGTACTCCAGTACTATATTACACTTCTGAACATGTTTAACTTCTGTATGACCAACATGTTCCAGTCCTGTTTCCCTCTAAGCAATGGAGAGAGGAAAGCAGCGCTGGACACACTTTAAAGATCACAAGGAGGTAGAAAGGGTGTCTAGCAGACTCCACAAAACATCTGCTAAGCGCATTGCCACAGCCCACAGCAGGCGTCCCCATACACCATTACAGACTCCAGCAGAAGACCAAAAGCCACAATTATAGCATGCCACAGCAAGACAAATGGAGAGATCAACAGCACAACCAAGTACCACGCGTTCGTGGAAGCTTGTCACCATAAAAACACCCTGCGTGCCAGTGGGATACACCATTCAGGCAAAAAGATGGTTTATTCTGCGAGGCAGCACCAAGCCACTCTTCCCATTTCACAAACATGAAAGCAAAGCGCAGAAAAACAAGGCAAAAAATCATTTTGTTTAACCTGAGCCATCTAAAAGACAGGCATTTAGCCTGAGCTGAAGTCTAGGTGCCCCCTTTGGTCCCTCTCTACTCACAGAGGGTGATTCACCCCAACTGTTCCAGAGTTGTTCTCCAATGACTTAACTAGCTCAAATAACAAACCCTTTGCTTTTAGCCAGCTAAATGTGCAGCAGGTTCTATCTTGCCCAGATGACTAGCAAAGAATTGAGCTGTGGTCTCTTAAGTACAATGGAGACATAAGGTTAAAACAACATCACAAGAACCTAGCTGCAGAGCATGTTCCTTACTCAGCAGCACATCTCAGCAGCGTGGCAGTACGCGTGGCAAGCTGACTGCTGCGCAAGAGCAGGTAGGTTACCCAGGACTTCTCACAGAGTAAGAGCAGGCACACCGACAAACACCAGCTGTAGCAAATATGCCAGACATCTGAATTCCAGCAATTTAGGCAACTGTTTGTGTAACCCACAGCTGACATTTTTAACCTGTGTAGTTATGCCCGCTTCGATATTCTGGATACTTCTAAAAGGTAGAAGATTTTTAAAGCAGCGCACCCAGGAGATGGCTGTTCAAGACTCCTATATGAAAGGAAGAAGAAAAACACAGGTCCATCTTTAAAACCTCATTCATAATTGGAATTTTAGCCAACAAAAAGCAGTCACTGGAACTGCTGATGTGATGCAATTACCAAGGCAACAGCCCTCCTCCCTTTCCATCCCAAATAAAATTTACATCAGACCAAACTGCTTAAAGCTAACCTAATCAGTGCAGAAATCTGAGTTTAGCATAAAGGTAAACCTTAGCATAGTTACTCTTATGGCTAACCGCTGATGTCTATGAATTGAAACAACTCCACAGCTGTGGATGAGCTCTAGATGTATGTATTTGTATCCTTTCAAACACTCCTTAAAAGTACACACTTCCTGAGTTGCTAGTTTCACTCATTTTAACCACAACAGTCCTGACCGCTATCATTGCACACACTCTGTAGAATTTTGCCACACTGCAATTATCCCTTAGAGGGGGACCAAAACAAAACAAAAACAAACAAAAAAAAAACCCGACGACAATTCAATTCCTGGCCCTCACAGGTTACTTGGTTACTTCCACATCCCTCTGCTGGGACCTGATCCTGACAAGCACTGCAAAACTCCCCCAAGCATGGGCTCCCGTTTCCATTCTCTTCAGCAGGCAATGCAGACACACAAGTCTTGTTGAGACAGGGTTCTACAAAGTGACACTGAGCAATTGTTTTACTTGGCTCTGCAGCCTCTGATCTAGTTTAAAAACTTCCCATTCCCTACAACCTCCTTTTTAATTGCGAATTGCACAACGGTTTATTTGTGCATTCTTCATACACATATAAAAGCCTCTGCCAAAACAAGTACTCCTAAAAAAAGCAGCTGGGTTAACTGAGGCAGACTGCACGATCTTTGAGAAATGAGGCTCATTAAGTACTTAACACTAGCCCAGTATAAGCCATTCATTCAAAACTCAGAGCACAGATTTCCATTACTGACTGAAATAAAAGATCCAAGAGACAGGGAAGGGGAGGGAGGAAATGCATTTGAACATTTCCATCTGCTTTTTCCTTCTCGGCACCACGAAGCCCGCTAGCTACAGCTCACAAGAGCTATTCCACTGCACGTTGATTTGATACCTGGCTTCTGCCTAGACTAACAGGTAAAACTGCCTTGCAGCAGCCTGAGTCTGCCCAGCTTACTCGCTGTCTGTCACTATGCTCATCACAGCAGCTCACTCAGGAAAACACAGCAATGGGCAGTTGCTCTCTAGCTAGAAAGTCTTTCCCCCTGCTCTTCTCCAGCCTCCAATAAAACATGAAAACCCACCACAAAGAGCTTGGTGTCTCAATGGCTAGCGTAACAAATAACAAAGGAAATTCCAGGGTAGAGAGAGGGTTCAAAGTTATTGCTGTGGGTTTATTCGTACAAAACATCCATAGGTTGCTGCTCTCTCTCTCTCATTAGGGGTGGGGGGATTACAAAGAAATCAGTACTTTTGGTTTTTTTAAACACAGGTAAGAGAAAAGCCACAAAAGCCAAGCCTGGCTTTGACATTAGGTCACTCCTTTGCAGTCATACAACTTAACGCACATTACCACCAATTCCATAAGCATCTTTCCTTTGATACAGTATCCTGTGAATTATAAACCCGAGTGCCATACCTTGCTTGAAGGGACAGAGCATTCAGAAAGTGAAAAGCAGAAAGCCAATAGTTCTTCACCAAAAGAAACATAACAGCCATTGTATCAAGTTTTCAAGGGATCAATGGACTTCCCTACAGAGGAAAACAAACCAAGTGAAGCGGCTTCTTCAGTGTAAAGATAAAACTGTCACAGAGCCCAGGGAACTTGGTTTAATCACTCGCGTAGCTCAGCAGAAAAATTCTGACAGCGTATGACTTATCAAAGTTAGTAGCAAACAACTTTCCAAATACATTTTTAAAAACTAGTGACCTTTTAAATGGAAACTAGTTAACTTCTAGAGAAAGGATTATACTACATATTCCTCTGTATAAGGGAAGAGTTTCCAGTCTGAGTCAAACTTTAATCCTGCCCAGCATTCAACAAGTCCTAAGTAAACAAGGATCTTTTCTTACAAGATCATGAAGATTCAAGGTCAGTCAGTTTATTCAGTACACACACAGACAACTGAGAAGTGCAAAGAAATTAAACACTTGAAGACCGTTCAACATGGCCCTTCTCCATTCTCACCCCATGGCAAAGGCCATCCTGGCCATGTAAATATTGTCTTTTCCTTCTACTGAATTATGCAAATCAAGTTGGTAGTCTCTATCCTAGACATCTTGCATTTCAGGAATCAACCCCAAAACCAAACTGGGCCTAAGAAGTTAGAAAACCTCCAGTTTCTCCAGCAATTTAAGTAGCTCATATCCACTACTTAACTACAAAAGAGCTATTGCTCTTCCGTAAAAAGCTGCAGCATTGCTTTCAAGCTAGTTTCTTGGCAAAGATATCCCCTTCCCAGTCTGATCAGTCAAAACCAGATAAATACTCAGGAATAGTTCCCAAATCCTAACACACCGTCCTAAAGTCTGCTTCAAATCCGTAGATCTTTCCAACTCAGTCAAACCAGATGCTAATGTCACCAGTCACTGTCTTCAAGATTTTTACTTGCAAGGATCTGACCTAGCCCCCACCAGACTCATGTTTTTCCTAAGAAGCATCCTTTCACATTAATTTAACAAGAACAGCTGCACTTGCATATTTTCAAGGTCATTTGAAAAACTACCAGACCTGTAATACTATAAATATTTTTTCTGGTCCTTGCACACTGTGTATTTATTAAAATCTGTTAAATGCTTGCGTTGCCTCGCAATATGTTTTTTCCCTACTTAATAACAATAAATCTGCCTGCATGGAGTTTCACTTCAGGGAAGAGCTTTAGATCTCAGTTACAGGTGATACCCCCTAGAGTCAGAGACTGAGACAATTCCCTTCTGATTGGTTTTCCCTTTAATAACAAATACGTTGCAATACACTTAGTTTGCTATAACGTGCAAGCAAATTAACAGATATCAAAAAATATTAGCATTTGCAAAAGAGAGGAATAGCCTACATTAGCATAGGAGAGAAATTTTTTAACTATAGATTGTTATTTATTTGTGGAAGTCGGTGGCTATGTCTGCCTCAAACTTTCCAGGATATCACAGCTCATCATACAGTTCAAGAACACTAAGTTGCCCTGCAAAGACAACACTTGTCCAGGAGAGCTTATCGCATGGAATTCACTGGGAAGCACCAAAACTACACTGCAGCCACTTACACGATCAGAGCACAGAGATGATGTTGGAAGAAAAATATTGTTTCAGAAAGAGTTGGTTTGTCAAGCCCACCTCAAACTGCATTTTTGCTTGATATGTGTTTTCCCAGCTGGAAAGTGGAGACTTTCCAAAAGAGTCTGCCTTCTTATGAAAACAGACAGCTGCTGAAAGCTCCCAATATCATTTATGACTCCACGATTCAAGATCTTATCCTCCTGTCATTAAACCATCCCCCTCAGTCCATACAAATAATCACCTTTTGAATCTGGTGGGAAAAACAAAACAAAACAAAACACAACAGATTGATTTGATTTGCCTTGGTTTGGGTATGCAGGGGAAAACCCGAGGTACACGCTTAGCATGAATGGGTGTAAGATGTTTTATGTGATGGCTACAGTAAACTGACAACCCCACTTGATTATCGGATGCTGATAGCTAGAGGTTTTTATACCTCTGTACCTAAGTAATTAATTCTATGAAATAATTATACTTATCGTTCACTCAGTTATCAATATACTGCTCAGAGCTTATGTTCAGGAATTTTTATTACCATTAAATCCAAAGAAATAAGTGTGACAGCAGACACCACTGTCAACATGACCTGAGGTAACAGGTTTTTCCTTTTGGCTTTCTGTCACTAGAAACTGCTGTTATAAATGCTTGCATGATAGGTCCTAACTTTCTGACTCTTCACCCATAAACACAACAGCTAAAATTCAGTGTAATTTAGAGTTAATGCTATCCTCATGTACTCTGATATAACATTACGTGGTCAGACATCAGAAGCACAAAAACCCAAAAACAAACAAACAAAAGATATTTTATTTTCAAGTTTAGATTTGTTCACAATCATTCTGCAAAAAACAACAAAAGGCAGAAAGAAGAAAAGCAGTAGAACCTCAGTAAAGCACCGTTTTTAGAGAGCAGAGCTAAGCCAACAACCACACACCGTTCTCAGCAAGCACCAACAGCCGTAGGCTACCGTTCTCACACGAGTGCTCACTCCTTCCAGAAAGGTTTGAGAAACAAAGTTTACTGAAAAAGCAGCCATAGAAATTACAGCAGGGCTTCATCCCTATGAGTCTTCACAGGAGACAAACATTAATATTCACACCAGAAATGCTTCCAGCATCCGCAAGTTTGGGTGTGGAAACAACGTTCAAACAAATATCCAATAAGCCAGACTCAAGCCTCTGAACAGTGAGCTCTGCACATCTGCTTGAGATTTCCAAGGAATGGTGTTAAACCCACCTAGAAAACAAACATCATGGCATTTTTGTAGACACATAACCAGACGGAGGAGGTAAGGATACAAATTTATCCAATTATTTATTTATTGCAGATGACACACTTGGTTCCAATTAGTGCTCCCACAACTTCCATGCATTTTGCAGCACTAAAACAAAAAGGAAAGTTTGATTCTATGCCTTGGAAATGAAGCATTTTAGCAGATCCAGTGTTACTGAAAAGAGCTTTCACCTGATAATCGCACCTATGGCACTGAAACAGCATTCCTCAGTAGAAAGGGGCACATTTGGTGCTAAACCAGTACTGACTACACATCTACCAAGGGTCAGGGTCCTCAGCTGCACACTTACCCTGGAATCCAGCATCTCTCTTCTGAGGAGATACTACGACCCAGAAGGAATTATCCCACCATTTCAACACTGAGCGAGGGACCAAGAGCCTACCAGTCAGAAGAAACTGGTTTCTGGTGCCCAGCTTGGTTTACAGCATTTTGAGGAGACCTGCATACCACCCGCCATGCCCGTAGCCTACCCTACGGATATTTCATGAGCTACAGGACTTGGGACTGATGTACAGCTGCCCCTTGGCCCAGTAAGAGCGAAGCTATGGAACAACCAAGATGATCACAGTTGAGACCAGTTAAAACCTACAAGTTTGAGGCATGGGAAGGCTCAATTCCTTGGACTTCTTTATTAATAATGGCCATAAAAACATTTAGCCTGTAGACTGGTCAAGTTCCTCAAAGCCACTTGAGTTCCATCGCTTTCTTTTTGGCTTCTGTTCACCCAATTAGAGAAACACTAGTTGACCCCCTACTCTGAGAAAAAATTACGCCTCTCCTTCCAGGCCTTCTGCTGTGTGTGGAGGAGGACAAGGTTCACAGCTGCAGTCTGTCAAGTACAGAAAGCAAGAGGGAGGCTCACTCAACAGTCTGAGTAATTCCTCTGGCCTTGATCTCACTCTCCCTGGCCTTTCTTTGAAATATTCTTCAGACAGCCTCCCATCTGCTGCTTTGTTCTTTTCTAGGGGAAGAGCCAGCTCTTCCACTGTTAGCTATCTTGACAGCAAAACTGCTGTCCCAGGTCACTGCTGGTGTTACGCACAACTGCATGAGAAGTCCTGAGGCTACCTGTCTTGACCCAAGAGGTGAATCTTACAGAAAAAGAACCTTACAGTCCCCAACTGATTATTTTCAAAGCAAACAAATAAATACACACAGGTGAAGACTGAGCTAAAATCTACGATGGCTATATTTTCTAAGAAGAATCAGAAACAAAAAGCCTATATTTAGGAAGATACCTTTTTATCAAACCAAGATCTAGTGGTTAACTCTGTTCTTCCCCCTTTAGAGGAAAAACTGGTGTCCTGGATTAGTATCAGATATGTTTATAGCTCCCAAACACTGGAATGCTCATCTAAGAAAGGATAAATAAAATATAAGGCAACAAAAATGAGTCAGAACATGCTTAATAAGAACTGAAAGACAAGCCAGTGCTTATACAAGCTAGAGCTTAAGAAGGTAGCCCAAAGCCTTGATTTGTTTGTTGTTCTCAAATGATCATAAAATTGAAAATCAATCAAAAAAACTAACACTGGATGTCTAAACTGAGTTACTTTAAAATTAAAACTTCAGAAAGCTTGAACCCTTGTAGCTTATGTTAGAAAAGCATACCTTTCTGTTTCATGCTGTGTGTGTGTTTTCTTAATGGGGACTGCATATCAGCTACATTAATACAGAAGTACATATAATAACACACATACTACATAGTATGAACAGTCATTTTTATGTAGACCTAATATTATCAGACCTCTAGAAACACTTTCAAACACATGAGATATTCTTGTTTCTGTTTTCAGCAGAAATCTGGAAAAATCTAGTACTTCATCTTTACATGACTACACGGCTTAAAGAACAAGACAGGTCTGGTCTGAAGAGCACTTCAGTGGAAAGTAGAAATGCGTAGTATTTGCATTTAAAAAAAATTAATAACCCTTTTAGACTCTCAGTGGAGGTTCTTGGGTTCAGCCACAGTGAAAGGGATTTTATAGCACTTGTCAAGCAGAAAGCATGCGTTTAATAATGAATAAACTAAGCAGATAAAGCTACAAGAGCTCAGCAGCACAGAAGGTGAACCAGGCTACAGTATTTCACAGCAAGTGTCGATAGAGTGTGCCCAGGCTGAAACAAATGGGCACTGCAGAATCCGCAGATGCCTTTGCTGTCTGGGGAAAAACACATTTAGCAACTGAACATCATCTTGATGCAAAAGGCAGCATACTAGGCTCAGAAGATTTGATTTTATTGCCTCTTGTTTCAGTTACTCTACTGACCTTAAAATAAGAGCATAACATAATAATCTTTGAAATGTGTATAATCTATGTGTAAAATATTAGGCAATATATAACAAACTGGCTCTTTAAGTCACAGACCTATCTAAAGCATCAGTTTGTGCAACATTATATGCATTGGTATACGTTCATGGGAGGGGTAATTATTAAACACACTTAAAAGCTCAACATTTATTTTACGCATGAACTCTGCCTACAGGAATGGAAAAACATCAATATCCCCATTACAGATGCTTGAAAGCAACCTTACCCCACAGTGGATAGTGATAACTGCGAACCACTACGAATTTTTACCTCCATGTAATGCTAAAATCAGCTCAGGACAGATTTTCCATTACAGGGGAATTTAAAAAAAAAAAATTTAGAAAAGGAGTATTTTTCTTACCGTAGCAGCTTAACGCTACTGCCGGAGGCTGCTGTAACCCAGATACTAAATTTCCTCATGTCAATGCATCCACAATGCCCTAAGCATTAACCTAATGCCTAGTCCAACTGGCCTGCCTCCACTACGCGCCAACAGATCCACTAATCCTCAGGCTTTGCAAGAAACTCGCAACAGGGCAATCCAAGCCACCCTTCACCCTGCCAAGTGTGGGGTCCAAAAGCCACCTGGGAGTGCTCTATACTTGGACGACAAGAGATTACAGCTAAGAAACCAAAATCAGGCTTTGGTCACATCTTAAATAGATACAGTTCAATATAACTGAACAGATGGGTTATTCAGAAAGCCTAAAAATGTAACAGATCAGTGTTTAATGGATTTCTACCACCCGAATTTAAATGACATGGCAAGACAAATTCTACCTGACCACATATTTTTTGTTTGTTCTCTCAGACAATGCCATCAGATTATCCAAAGGTCAGTTATGAAAACCTCTCTGCTCCCCAAGGTAGGGCCATCCAATATCCATGAACGTAAAGTCTTATTTACCCGACTTACTCAGTGTCCTTCAAGATACTAGGTGGTTAAGAATCACACTGTACCAAACAGCTCACATGGCTTCCCAAAGATGCACCTGGACCCTACAGATTTAAGGATTTTCTCAGCGTATTTTATTATATTAAATCTTAATTCAGAGACCTCGACCTCAAGGCTAATGCACAGCTTGAAACAGTTTTGGGGGAGTGAGAAGCAATGTCCATGCACTGTAACAAGTCTCTCATGTATTTTAAAACACTTCTGCAATTCTCTGTCAATTGGCTACATTCACCGCAAGGGTATTCCTACAGAAACAAAACCTATGCAATCTGTGATACTACAACAACTTTTCTTTCAAAGGCAACTGCACTGGCATAAATAAATAAATGTATGAAAATAACACTTTTTACCAAAGGATCTCAAATTACTTTACCAAGAACTAAAGCCCAGTGAGACTGGTACAGTATTTATAACCAGTCCCTTTGCCTGGTCCATGGAAAATATACTTCAAGAGAACACAAAAACAGAAGAATAACTAAGGCGGCTTGCTTAATTCCTGCCAGGCTTCTGACTGAGAGTCTCATGTCTTTGCCAGCTCTTCCTCTTTATGTTCCAGGAAAAGCTGCTATTACCACTTCAGAAACAGTGACACAGGGAGGTGGAGAAAGTTATTCCTCTTCTTTTTGCCAGTTCTGTCAGGCTGCGTATCCGCTTTTGCACAAGCTGAGGGTTTTTTTAGAAGTATTATCAATAAAGCTAAAAAATTAGCAGTTCAAGATGACTTGGGAAAATATTTCTGAGGCTGGCCCTCACAGAATGTGTATGGTGAAATGGCTGGTGAGAGCAAGCAGTCCCTCTGATACAACTCCTTACTCTCGTTCTTCGGTGCACTGAAAGAAAGCAGCACAGCTACTGAATCCCCTCCTCCCAACATGTTCTGAAGTCGAGCAGATCTGTGCATCCAGCAAGAGAGAGGTCTAGCATTACAGAAGGAATTGTGCAAGCAGGAACACCTCCTCATCCAGCACAGCCCAGACTCTTCCAGCTCCCCGGGGCCCTTGGCACCTGAACAAGGTTACACAAGGAACAGCCACGCTGTGAACTTGCAACACACAGGCTCCTCCACAGCAAAGCTTTCTTTGCAGCACATCTCAAGGTACAAGCATGATAGCATTCCTCCTCTCGTTAGGATCTAAGCTACCCCAACACTACACTGCATTGACTCAGAGGCAGAGAGCGTTAGCACCAGGCAGCTCTGGCTCCCAAGCAGGCAGCACCTGGGAAGGCAGAGGAAAGGAGGTCCCCAGTGCTCTCCGTCAAGCACAATTCGCTAACCCCTTCCACACAAGGTTAATGCCGCTCCTGGCTGAAAGGAGAGGCATCATCAGCACCATACGAATCACGAATCGCTTCCCAGAGAGCAGCGTGGAAAACTGGAGCAGTTAGAGAGGTGAAAGGGGAGCCCGAGAAGCTGACTTGCCAATGTTGCCTTCAATTATGCAGACGTCCTTAAGGCCAGCCTTGATTTCAAACAATTGGCTGCAATATTTTCTTTATGGTGACAGTAAACAGACCCTCCATAAAGCAGAAACAACATAAGGAATATTCTAAAATAAATAATGGAGGTAAAAATAGAAAAATAAAACAGAAAAAATAGAAAAAATAAAATAGAATAATAATGTATTTGGGGCGGACTTAACCACTCAGGCTGAACAAAGACCTACTAAAATTGCATTAAGGCTACATTGTGATAAATTAATACCATACAAAAACCTGCAGGATTTTAATTTCATACAATTTCACGCACATACAAACAACAGCAGATCCATCTAATGGTGTTACAGGAAATACTTTAAAAGGATAGCATTACACTGGAAATATCACATGAAACTAACTCATCTTTAGGTTTTGTATTTTTCGCTAAATGTTTTCAAAATATTTAACAGGGAAAAATATATTTCCAAGGCTTACAATAAGCATTTACTAAGTTTAAGAAATCTTTGCCAGCTGACAAAGATCATAGTTTAATAATGAGAGGGCAAAAAGGCAATGTGTTTTCAGCGTTGGCATTAATCCTGCAACCACCTAAAATCTTCCTAATTTGAATGTGCAACTTTTAAGAGTTGAGACCTGCGCATCTTACCATTTTTAGTAGTATTCAGTGCAGGCAAAAAAACAGCAACAGTTTACAACTGAAACAAAACATACCTTTGTTAGGAAAATGGGGACACTAGTGTGAGAGGGGTAGACTAAAAAGCAAACCCAAGTCCTGACAGTAATCTACATGCAGGGAGGTTTCCAGAGACTTGCTGAAGCAGAGAAATTGGACGGACAGCAAAGAGGGAGATGGAAAGGTAGGAAAGGGAGCATAAAGATACCCTTAGTGTATGCGGGTATGCAACAATTGTACATAGCATACACCAACATGCTTCACGAAAAATGCAGGCATTTCAGCATCTTCTTAAGATGAGAGAACAGAAAGCCCAAAGCCCAAACGCTGTGCTTTTCAGAGACTTCCAAGGTGCAGATGTGAACAGTGACACAGTCAAGAAAACTGCTTGTTATATGTAAAATCCATTTTTCATGTTACACTTCTTAAAATAATAATATAAAATACATATTTTAGATTTGAGATATGAATAAACTTACCAAGATGGCAGAAATTATCACTCACCAATGCATTAGTACCTAACAAAGCTAGCATTTCTTCAAATATTTACTGGAAACATTGTAAACACCAGAAGAGAAGATCATCAGCTAAAGCCGGCTGCACTAAAAATCCAAACACCTGTATTGACCTACCTTCACTGCTCCTCACCTAAGGCTCAACTCTACATTGGAGTAGATGCTCAACATGCACAGCTGTAAGACGGTATCGTTTTTAAGCACCAGGCTCAAGTGTTTGTTAAGAGATCAGACTCTGAAAGGCTTCCCCTTTATCAATAGTTTTGTATGAATAGTTTCGGTCTTGCTAATGGCCTTGAAGGCAGAGAGGGAAAAGCCTTTTCATTCAAAGGTCGACCCTGAACAAACACAGCAGTGCCCTGTCTCCCAATTCAGATCAGGGTTAACAGCCATTCACTTCCCCTAATCAGATCTGAGTAGAAACTGCTCTGCAGCAGCTATGTCACCTTCTTGTTTTCCTCCCAGGCCCCAAGAATAAGTAGCTACGCATAACTTAGCTCAAATCCTCAAAATTTCACGAAGCTCTACAAAAGCAGTGGTTTGTCAAAGTTTTAGGTACAAGGGGAGGATTGCTGTTCCATCGGAGAACTGAGGATGCGCTCAGAGAAGAGAGACATGTACCTGAAGTGCTTATTCCATAAAGACATGCCTCCGGCAAGCATCTTCCAAGCACTCAGGAGCACGAAATGGAAATGGCTTGCTCCGAGCGACCTCAGCCTCCTAAGCCCTGGCTATTAGACTGCTTCCAGACATCCCAGCCACACCGCTGCCCACCTGGCAGCAGGCAGCACGCTGCTAACCGCCACTTTAACTGCAGAAAGGGGGAAAAAAATTAAATCTAGTTATCGACCTATCTAAAAAGCACAGACAAACACCACTTAAAAAAGCAATGCAGGACAGAAATCCTAAGGGGAAAACAGACCCAGCCTCTCCCCTTCTGTTTTCCATCTCCACGTACGCACCTTCTGAAGCCCATCCTCCTGCCACACAGGCCTTCTACTGCACGCAGGGATACAGCCAAGGGAATAAGCTGCACAACGTCCAGCAGCCACAAGCCCAGCCCACAATTATTTTTTTTAATAAAGGTCACTTTGGAAAGAGGATCCAGAAATATAACCTGCCCAGTTTCTATCCTGCAGACACCTTTGCATTAGCCTCACCAGGACACATGGCCCCTTTTCATTTGTATTTGTTCAGAGTGGCAAGTGCTGCCAGGATTCATTTGCGAAGCCCCCTGAAGAGTGACAGTAATATAACAATGAGCAAATACTGTTCGACTGAGGCAGGGAAGGCTTCCCCTTTGCTAAAAACCCACCTCCTATCCATCGCTCTCCCAGAAGCCACTGCCCTAGTCCCCACGGGGCCAGGCAACCACCTCTCCCACGCTCACCACCAGCGATGTGACTTCTTCTCCCAACTTTGTACCGACCAGCAGAAACTTGTTTCTGTTTGCTAACATTAAAATCACATCCCACAGCTATTTGGACCTTATTCTGCTACCACGACTCCCTAAGCCAGGGTAGCTCTTCCCTCACCCAGCAGGCCAATTAATTTGGTTGGGTCTGTTTCAGGAGTGTTGGGTTATCAGACTCTGGCTCTTGTAATTAAATTTTCATCATAATAGTTTGTCATCTTAAATGATCAAATTAGGGAAGCTATAATTAACAAAAAGATATCACTCGTGAGTTGCCACAGAGTGGGTGTTCCAGAAACAGGGAGAGATCAGACAGGAACAGGGGCAGAAATCAGCTTGGGGACTCTGGTAGCAGTACGAAGCACAGTTAGCAGTAGTTATATTTAAAGAATAATTTTAAATCCTGCGCCTGTAATTACTTTACACAGAACTAAATTACCACCACCACAAGAAAAAAAAATGAAGCAGAATTGTAGGTGATCCAAATTAAGTATTTTAAGAATCAGACAAATCAGTGACGTTCACCAATTTTTCCACCACAACAATGGTTGGAATGGGGCTCTAAGCAACAAGAAGCATTTTTCACAGTATGCTGCACAAACTTTTCAATTAGCAGCCCTTGCAGCCTTTCTCAAGCTTACTGTGTCCTCCTCCACATCACCTACAGTGAAGTGAACCACATTCCCCATGTGAGAAGTCTTTTCTTAGAATAAGTGTCTTCAGGCAGACAAAACAAGCTGTAAGAGAAAAAAATAAAATAAAAAAAACCAAAAACAAACATGGACAAGGTTTTTGCATTTATATTGTCTACCAAACAACACATATTCTGTTCCCTTCCAAGCCTTCTCTTTCTTGGAAAAAAAAAAAGGCATCAGCGGAGAAGAGTGACTGAGACACAAAGTTGACCCTAATGCTCATTTTCTGTTTCCAACTTGGGGGAAATTATATGTACTAGTCAGTCTTCTGCCACTTTTATGCACAGATTTCAATGCAAATCTTTGCTTAGGAAAGCTCCATTCACAAATAATGGTGGCAGGGAGTCAGGCCCTCTAGAAACAAAAGTACATTAGCAAACCACTTTGGTACATTATATATTCAGCAAAAGAAGAGTGTGACAGTTAAAAAAAATGTTTTTTAATTGGGTTATGAAAAATTGACAGAAGGAAAGATCCCAAGAACAATTCAGAGCCATAGTGGACTCCTGCCTCCCACCACTCCTTTTTTCCTGATAGCTGTTAGAGCTGTGAACAGAAAACCAGAAGCCACCAAGAGTGAGGTAATGTTTACACTTCCTCCTTCCAGAACACAGATAAGGATATATGGGCCCGCAGGTGGGTGTGCACATGCAAAGTACGAAATAGAACAAAGGCAGGTACTTTCAGGGCACCGAAAGACGAGTTACCTTTTCTTACCTTTCCCTACGTGTACCAGTTGCCCAAAAGCAAAGGAAAGGGAGAGCAAGCAAGCTGCTCTTCTGATGTACTGGTTATACCACGCTCCCAAAGCATGCAAAGAATACACTATACTATACTCTCAACGTGCAAGAAATCTTCTATGCTTCAACCGAGCGTCAAGAAAACATATAGCTCTGGGCAGAGCTGCACTCAAAAGGACACAAAAGTGCCAGGACTGTAGAAAATCTACATTTTGCCTGTGTAGCCAGGGAAAAAGAGGACTGTTTCAGTTTGGTCAAAGGCCAATTTAATTAAGCAAGCAGATTAGATCTTGCCCTTAATGCAGACAAACCTGAGGGAAAGGAGCCTCAGAGTTTATTCATATTATTATTATTATTATTATGCTAAAAAGTGTGTCAACACCAATTTAAACACAAGACAAGGTTCCGTCTGCAACAGATGCTTTGAGTGTGGGAAATAAGGAAGGGGAAGAGGAAAAGAAAAACTGGAAGTAGGAATTTGAAGAGGAAATTGAGGAAAAAAAACTAATTCCCAACCTCACCAACCCAAAGAAGAGGGAAGCATTCCTCTCAGCCTGGTTAATTCCATGGATGGCCAGTTTCCCCTCCTAGAAGTGGAAACATCTCAACAAAGAGGATTTCAACATTCGCATGCACAATCACAGCATCAGAATGCAAAGTTTGTAAATCTTCCCACCAGTTAAAAGTAACCTTATAGAGATCAGTGTTTAATGTAAACGTAGATTTCAGCAGAAGTTGCACATAATTTTATTTTTTTTTTTTAAACAGTTCCTGTTTTGGGACTATATACAACTGCATGACTGGATTAATAAATTCTCTTTCCAGCAGTACTCTTATTATTTCAGTTTTCTGTAGCAACCTTATTGGCCACAATTCAATTGTTTTCTAAGAAGCGCCTTGTAAATGTATTAAAATACATTTTCATATATAAATATTTTTTGATTACTCCATTTAGATTTCCTGACATGAGGGATGTACCAACACCCACTTCCTTTCATTTTCATAAACACACACTTAAGATATATGTCATAACAGTCAATGTTCTGGGCAGGGAAGAGGAAACACCGTTATTTTAAAAGAATGTCCATATATAACATCATTATCACACACCAGCTGTCATGATATAATGTGCGAGATTGCACACATTTTATGTAAAACTAACCTTGGACAACCCTGTGAGCTTCATACTCTTAGTGATTTAGTACAAGTGTGTATTTTTTTAAGGCAAGACATTTGCACCTAGGCAGATAGAAAAATTCATCTCTATTTGAACAGAATGTCATGGATGGACCGAGACAAAAGATGAGCAATGGAAAACAAGCGCCAGAGCTTTCAATCCCAAAATAGTTTTGGCAGTGCAAAATATTACTGCCTCCACCCGGAGACTGCCACCCTTATAGCTGAACAGGCACAGCAGCTCATAGAAGCTTTTCTCAGCTGCTTCAGTACAGTCAGCCAGGTTGTTGAAGCAGTATTCAGAAGCCACATGGACAGTGCACAAGATGGCCATAATCGCTCCTTTAAAAGTAAATACAGATAGATTTCTTTAAATAGAACTTCAGTCTTTGTAAGTGAGTCTTTAGAAGCAGAACCTCAGAAATCTCAGACCATGTGGACAGAACAAACAGAAACCTATTTGACAGGAGTCAACTGAAAATTTTGTTTTAAAAGCCCATGGAAACATATGTCCCAAAGAAAGCGACAAGGACCTACAAACTACTCCCAGTGAATCCATGTTGGGCATACAGTACATTTTAAGGAGAGCCACCTGCCAAAGCAGCATTGTGATACTTTAACAAAGAGAACATAAATGAGCTGGGGCAGCAGCGTAGCAGAGATTCCTCAATGGGATTTCCTAATAAAGTGCTGTTGGTCACTACATCACAGGACATTATTCTGTGGCCTTAAGGTTAGGAAAACATTTAAAGAAAACCACACAAGAAAACAACAAAGCAAAAAAACCCCCAGACCAGCCATATAAAGAACACAGTCATTTGCAATATTTCCTCATCTTTAATGTCTAAAATAATATTATATTGGAAGGGAAAACTAATCTCAAATGCAACTAGACTAGGAGTATTCTCTTTTATTAGTAGTAAAAAAACACAAAGAGGAATCCTGAAATCTGGCCTGTCATGAACGGCTCCTGAAAACATCAGTATTGTATAAGGAGTTGGTCAGATGTATTTAACATATTGCCTTTATCTTACAATTTCAATTTCTCAATGACTGCTACTAATTACAATAAATCTGATAGGAAGAAACAGCAACGGGAAATATTCAGCAAAATGCTGTACAGATACCTTGGCTATTTTGAAGGGAAAAAAGCAGCACCACCAACACCGAAACTAAGCAGCCCTGTCTCCTACCGGGGTTTGTCCGTAGGTGATAATCTGATAATCACTGAGGCCTCTGAGTTAAAAAAACAAGACAAAACACTGAAATCTTTCTCATGGTCAGGGCATTCTGCCTGATCCCTTATGGTGCCAAAAGGTAGGGCCCTCAGGGGAGGGAGTAGGTGTAAAGTTTCTCTTCTTTTTTCTGACTGCCTTTCCTCCCTTCCCCCCAAACTGACTCTTTCATCATTACAACTGAGACCTCGACATACCCATCAGCTTAAGCTGAAACTTGAGAGAAGGTCAGAAGTTGCCAGCTAGAGGAGGAACACAGCAGCCACTCAGCATGATGCCTTAAGCCTTGTCCTCATAAGAAACCAGGTTTAAACAAAACAATCCCACAAAACCAAAGCAATCCTCGACCAATTACAAAACAGTGATGTCTTTATCTATTTTAACCCAGTAAGACTATTGCTGCGAGAACCACACTGAAGCCAAACCAAGTGGGGTCTGCTCCTGCAGCAGCACTCTGCCTCTGGCAGAAGGCCATGTGGAGCCAGCTAGCGCTGCCTGCCCAAGGGCTCTGCCGGAGTTTGGCTGCCTGCACCCGACGTGGCACAGGTATGCGACCCAAAAAGCTGGGAGAAGCCTTGACCAGGGCTCCCCATATTGCTCTGGAGCTCCGGCACTGGGCCCCGGCCTGAGCAAAACTTTGGCACCCAAAGCTGAGATCCTAAAGCACCTTAAGGCAATCATGGACTTCATCCACCAATTTCACCAGTTTAACATCGGGACCTTATTTCAAGCAACACCAGGGTTTTTGCACTGTTTTTTCTTTCATCTCAGATTCCAATTTCCATCTTAATTATCAGAGGAATTTCCTATAGCAGAGTGACTTCAGTAGATGGTTACATCCGTATTCTAGTACTCTGCACCTTGAATACACTGTGAACAACAGGGCCAGAGGTCAACTGTTTTTATAGTTACCTGCCAAGTGCAGTCATTTTTAAATAATCTCCCTGTCTCAAAGTGGTACTGGTTTTGCTGGATTTTCCTAGGAAGGAAGGATGAGAGATCATTTAATTAACGCACAGGTTTGGGTGCCAGGGCTCAGTGCCAACCTCTACGATCAACCTCCTCTAAAACCTTGAGCACATTCCACCATGGCTCTGGGGTTAGCTAGACTGAAAGCAACTGGTATTTTCTCCTTATTATGTGCTGGACCCAATGCATGCTACCTAGTTTGCCTGTAAATACCTAACGACTAAAAATTTAAACCAAAATCACAAAACAATTCATTGCCACACGTGAGCTCAAGAGACCATGCTCAGCAGATTAACATTTCAAAACTACGCTCTCAGGAGTCGAGGAGGGCTGGCATGAAGGTTGCCCATGCAATCACATTTGAGCCCTCTGGTGCATACACTTAAGGATATAGTCTTTAATTACTGAATTGCTTTTGCCGCCAACGCTTCATTCAGCATTCAGTTTGACATGCTCACCCAAGGCATAGCAATTCAGCATTCAGTTTTACCCGTCCTGGTCAGAATGCAGCCATGTGCATTATTTTCTGAATACTGTTAAGTCCCAGCTTGGAATACAAAGATTCTTAATTTTGTTGGCAGCTTTCCTGTGGCATTTAGCACCTACATATTTCTGAAGCAAGGTTATTTATTTTCAGCATCACTCTTTTGAGGAGAGGAGGGTGTATCTCCTTTACTTCACAGGTCAGAAGTGAGACTGTGTAGACACAGTAAGGCCAGAAAGTCTCCACTAATTTGAGGTACCTAACTTAAGGTGTCACTGGTGTAATTTTTTTTTTTTTTTCCAGAGTACTCTGCATTTCAGAGAACTCTGCATCCTCAAAAGGAACCACAGTCTCCACTGGCCTCTGCCAGAGCAGACAACATTCAGCACTTCTGCAAAAAGACCTCAGGTAAAGATACACACATGCAATTAGAGAAACATTGTAAAAAAAACTGCCATTAGTGATTTGTACAGCTTCACACAGGGCAGTTTTTCTTCTGTGGCAGAAGAAAACACAAAATCCAATGCCAGCAGTCAACACTGAATTTCTCTAACCATGAAAACATTCTCTTTTTTTTTTTTTTTTCCAATATAAGTTCCCCGCATTTTTGCATCAAAGAACAAATGGTTCTACCAGACAACACCCCCTTCAGCAATTCATCCCCTTGAAAGACTTACCCTGTGCACTGAAGACAACATGCAAACACACAAGAAGTGCTGACTACCTTGTGAACCCCTTAAACAGGTTCCCTCCCTTTCAGTACCTCTTCAGTCATAAAAGGTTAAAGTCCCCCACCTGAGAGTTTAGGAGATTAAAGAGAGAAAAAACATCTGAGTCATCACATTTAGGCATTTCACTGCCTAGTAGTACATCCCTCAGAAACTTCACTGACAATTCAAAGCTTGACATCCTTTTGGATGTCAATTTTGGTCCCATCAAATTGGAAAAGTATTTCAGTATTTCCACAATGTATTTCACTATTGATAAGAGTAATGATTCTGTGTAAGTCAAAAAGTCAATCAAGTGTTACTGCTTCAATGAAACTGTCAGACTTCCCTATAAACATGGCTTTCAAATAAATAGAGACGATCAATCAACATTCACATATTCAACCTATTTCCAGTACAGAAACAGAAGCTGTAAACCCAGGAGCTACATATAACATGGGTAGATATTATGCAGAAAATATTTCAAATTCCTTAAGCAGCTGCTCTCGCTGAAAAGTAGACCATTATCCACAGTCTTACTGCCCAGGGATAAGCAACATGTACTTTATGAAGATAATTCAGAACTGATTAATAAGTTGCAGTTTTTAAAGACAAAATAGAATATCTGCATGGGGAATGTACTCAAAATCTGTGCAGCAGTTTTGGCAACGAAACTTTCAAAAATGCAAGAGCATTTTTACTGACACAAAGCACCAAATATCTTGCAAAATACTACAGCAGCACTGTACTTATTTGTGTTTGTGACTCTAGTTCTCCTGATAGAGAGGAAACAAAAGAACAAAGAAATACAGTTCCATCTCTTTTTGAATATCCAAGTATTCAAGATAGTATGCAAGCATACCAGCTCATTACCATAGCCGCCTTCTTATCAAGAGAGGCCAGCAAAACTATTCTTGAGAAAACAGGAAAGCATACTTAAGTAAGATTAATTTGACACTTTCCTCCACTACAGTTTTAGGAATGACAATGGAGGATCCCACACATTAAGCATTTCTTTTAAAATGCAGATGTATGACTTAACAGAGAATACTAAAAAGTACAAATAGTCATTTGAGTTCAAAAAGCACAACAGATCAAAAAAAGGTAAATAATTCTACATGCTTCATTTTGCATTTCTTGTCCACTCAAAATTCCTATGGATTTAAACTGGAAACCTAACCAGCAAAGGCAGCAAATTATTTTAGAACAGATTCTAATAATAGCTTGGTTTAGCATCAGTCCACAACACAATACCGTAAAGTCTGAAGAATAACTCAGTGATAAACACGTGTGTACATGTGCACGCCTGCACATCAATTTGCTGTGCAGGCTAGCAAGAAAGTAGGAAAACAAGTGATACATGTATCTTACGGCACCCACAAAGTTCAAAGAATCCTTCCAGAGGCCTTCTGAAAAGATACTGGCTCTTCCTTCACGTATGTAATCAGAGTCATTCTATCGTACTTACCAATATTTTGTTATCCACTTTATCTCCCTTGGTTTCCAGCTTTACTTTCTTCTTGACCGAAATTTTGATTTTCCTTCCAACAACATCCCTGACACTTTCTGAAATAAAAGAAAATACCTTAATTAAATACCTTCAGTGTCAACATGAGAAGGAAACAGACACCACTGTCAAGTTTTCAGGAAGACTCAGAGCTGTGTTGTTCAACCGCTTGCACTCATGTAAGTCTCATGCACATGCACCAGTACTAAACACAACCTAACACAAGTACAGCTTTTGTAAGTATGTAATCTACACAATAATCCTATCATAGTAGACATAAATTATCAATTTCGTACACCAGGATTCTAAACATAATTTGCTATTTCTTTCCAGCACTACTTACACATCAAAAGCATTCCCAAGACAAGCCCCAGCACTGCTTAGCTCTACTCTGGGAAAATACAACAAATTCCTCACTTGCTATTAATTGTAGCTGAAAAGCTTGCTGAAACCAATTAGCTTCTTGCATTGCAAAAATTTTAGCCCGTTGTTGTCAATATCAAGGAGGCTGTATGGGTCAGGTAATGGAAAAGCAAACATTTGCACATTTTGCACTCTGGGCATTTAAGTTGCAAAGCAAACCAAGCAGACTTCCATATACTAACACCTGACAACCATGCAGCGGATGCTATGGACGGCAACACTGGTCTCAGTCCAAGTCCCAACGACAATGTAGCCACCTCACAGTGCCAACACAAAGTTACATTAATTGCCATGTTTTAATACGTATGTGCATACACATGTCTACACGGTCTCTGCCAAGTACCAAATGAACCAGCCTTTCCCCTAAACGTTTGCACCCTAGCCTGAAGGGAACGTATACACAGGGAACTGTCAGAAAGCTTATACAACTACTGACACTGATGTAATTGGGAGATAACAGAGGAGTTCATCTAGAAGAGCCAATTTGGCACCTTCCGTAAGTTTCACTCCCTAGCCCCCACAGAAAAGGAACAAGAAAGAAATCTTTTAAACACATTAGCCTATTTCCAGCACTACAGCTGGCATCTGTAACAGGTAAGTCTTCGCCCTCCCCAGACACACACACTTTGCCCTCATGCACACTCAAGGTTAAAGGCTAAAATTGAAGGTAAGGGGCTCTTCCTAAGGCTTTTAATTATAGTGCTCTGTATAGCACTTTTCTGCACAATTTTCATCCGGTAGTCAGAATGCATTAGCGCAAACAACACACCATTTATTAAGCCTGGACGTTTAGCCCAGGCCACAGTGTTCTGCCTGCAGGGCAGGAGGGTGCGCAAGTCAGAAACGAGCCTAGTCGGAGCAACTCTCCACCAGAAAGAGGTCTTTCTGCAGAATCGGCATGTTTTCCCCAGGAACTTTAATTTTCCTATCAGGAAACAAAAGATCCTCGGTAGCAGCGGCTTGCCCAGCAAGAAGCCTGCCCCAAGCCGCGGCAGCCCCGTGGCAGACGGCCAGCGCGGCCAGCTTCCCGGGCAACCGCTTGGTCAGGAGCCAGGCTGCAAACCAGGTAAGCAAAGCCTGGGAGAAAGTTCAGCCCCATCCTCCTGATCAGAACTGTCTTCCCAAGGCTTCCTCTCCATGCCGTAATGCCTAATTCTGGTCTTTCTATCCCTGCTCGGGAATCCAGAAGCAAGCTGACCACACAGTCCTTTTCATAAAGTCCTACCACCTTGCAGAAGGAAAGCTATTGCTGCTGTCTCTGCTACTTTACCTCCACCCACAGCCTCTGCCTTTTGGTTTCCCCTCTCCCACAAACAACGCCAAGTGCCCACATCTAGCAAAGGACTTCCTCCGGAGGCGCCGGCGTGGCAAGACCCGCTTCCCTTCGCTGTCCCACAGGTCCCACACGGCAGCAGTGGGCGCGACTGCAAGCCCTCAGCTCCAGCGCTCTTACTTCAACAAGACTTAGGGAGAGAAAGGGCTTGGGACCCCAGACTCCTCCGCAGAGCGTTGGGATGCCAGCTCCCTCCAAGGCTCCATCTTCCAGAAAGGGCTAGAAACGCTTCTTCAAAGAGTTAAGATACAGATTTCATAGATTCCCCATGTGACTCAGGACACTTCCTTACTCATTGGGTAGCAAGTGGACTCGCGAAGTAGTTTTTCGGACTCAGAGATGGAAACGTAACGTCAAGGCTCATATTTTAAAGTGCTCATCCACTTCTAAAGCTGGCGACTTCAGACACCCGTGCCTCAGTGGAGCGCACCCAGGTAAGCCAACAGTAAGAGAGGGTTTTTTGAAGACTGTGACCTATGAGACCCAACAAAGGTCACACGGGAAGTGAGTAACAGAACAAAAACCACAGCTCAAACACTCCTACCCCCAGTTTAATCTCCACACTCCAGTCACTACGGGTTAAGGCACATCCTTTCATCCTATTCTCAAAACACAGGGTTACTACAAAAAGTCATTTAAAAGGTTAAATTTTAACAAACACCAAAACACTGCCAGAAATCAAACCAATCTACATAAACAGATCCACGTGTCCCAGAAGAGCCCTTGACAAAGCACCCGACTTGGGTGGGTGCAGGGTGCCAAGACTGGGGGGTAATTCTTAAAATTGCCCAAAGCCACCAGAGGAGGGGATGTGTGAAGACGCTCACTTTGTTCTTCCCCGTAATATGCACGACACCTCACCTACGACACAGACTACAGCGCAGACCCACAGTAAGAAGTACCATGTATTAGAGCACCTCAAGCATGCCTGGCCATTTTAAAAAAGAAAAAGTTCATGGTTTTGACCACTGCTACTCCTAGCACACTTCCCAGCCGATCACTTCTTAGTAGTAAGATATAGACTAAAGCAAGCCACATGGTTTGCACACTAAAGGGACAGCAAAAGAGCTATTTTGTCTACACAGAAAAAAATTCTGTGACAGCTGCAACCATCCATCCAGATTTTTACCAATATTTTATAAATGCTAAAACCAGTTACCACTGATAGCACTGACTGACGAAACTGAAGGAAATGCAACAGTGTAAATGAACGAAGTAAGGTTTGAAGCTCTGTATTTAACGCAACATGTACCTTGTTGCCTGACAAATTTCTGTTTCCATCTGTCGTTAAGGCAACACTTTAAATTATTCTAATGTTGGCGAGATCCTTAGACCTCTCTTCAACAGGCAAAACTGCAAGTAAAAGCGAAGGAAGTCTGGCCTGAGCAAGGTGGCTGAGGACCAGGCCTAGAGCATCAGACCTGTTACCCCCAAATGACACGGGTTGCCAGCGCACCGCGATAATGATCCATTTATCGACAGCTCCCCAATAGCGATGGCAGCATTTTCAGGGTCCTTACCATCACCCGCGATTTCCTAAGCGTACACCATGCAACACGGGGGCTTGCCTGCATGTGGCCATAAAACTTTAATTACAAATACCCTCGCTCCCTCGTACGTACAGAGGAAAATGAGTCTTAAACTACGCAAAGCCCGGGGGGGGGGGAATAATCAATAACGACCTGAGCCGCAGCTCGGGACCTCAGCCCGCGCCGTCACGGCTGAGCCGCTCCGAGGACCTGCCCCGGCCGGGCGGCGGTGCGGGTGTCCCGGGGCAGTTTCACCGCGGGTCCGCCAGCCCCCGCAGGCCCCCG